>NC_142504.1:103359174-103672269 GCF_057876585.1 Rhinolophus sinicus
CAGATATTCCTTGAGGATAAGTGACTTACTCAAGGACAGACAACTAATGAAGGATACAGCCTGACTTTAATAGTAGGTCTTTAATCCCAGGTCTATGGATTTTCCAGTGATTAATGTTTCGATTGTCCTTCAGTATCATGATAACCATGTTTAGACATATTTACAATATGCCTGAAAGGTCTTCATATGTATATATATTTATGTATATCCCACTTTTAAACAATATTGTTAACTTTTATGTGATTTTTAGTGGTGATATGAGCAAAATATATATTAATTCTTACTTTGCACAAACTATTTAGAAAGGATTATAGCCTTCTACTTTAATTTTACAAGCTCTGTGGTCATAGGCTCCTAATTTTGGTTGAGCCTTAGGAATGGCCGTTGGTATGTCCCCCCTTGACTCTGAGGAGAATGTATTCAAACTAGTCCACGTAACTGCCCTTCTCTGAGCAGATACATGTAAAACTGCTGCAACAGGAAGACATCATTCATAAATTAAAACCTGACGCTGAGAACCGGCTCCTTTTATTTAGGCTAGTCCTTCAGCAAAATTTCACAAATGATAGGGCTTAATAACGTAATAGCCTTCACAGATAAATGAAAGCCTCTGTATGCACCTGGAGCTCAGTTATAGCACCCACTTCATCTATAGTCCGAATTATGAAGTCTCAATAAATGGGCGTATGTAAGCGAGTTCTATCAGAGTTGCCTTATACTCCTTTATGCTGCACATTTTATGGCATCACAGCCTTGTTCTAAGCATAACTTTTTGATTCTCAAGACCTTTCCTTTGAGCAAGTGAGAATTACCATTTACTGAAGCTTGAGTTAACTGAAAAGTAAATTAACTTTATATGAGGTAAAGTAACTTGTACAAGATAATGTAGAATAAGCATAAGAAATCAGAGGTTTCTCAGCACATAGGGAGATAAAAAGTTTTTCCTAGTGTATTTTATTTTACATGGTACATATATATATGCTAAGAATCTTTATTTACCTTAAAAAAATACATAACCGTGTTACCCCGAAAATAAGACTGGGTCTTATGTTAAGTTTTGCTCCAAAAGACGCAGTAGGCTTATGTTCAGGGGATGTCATCCTGAAAAATCATGCTAGGGTTTATTTTCCAGTTAGGTGTTATTTTCGGGGAAACACAGTATTATACTATAAGGGGAAAAAGTTGTCATTATCAAGTGATACATTCCAAAGGAGCTCTGCCAGAAAATATAATTTCTTGTGGTATCAGAAATTTTCCAGAAGATAATTCATTGATTGAAGCTATAGAATTTGTAAAATTATGATTACAGAGAGAAAAACTTGTTGACATCCTTAAAAAAAAAAATCTTAATAGATATGAAGACTTGCTCTTTCTACTTACCCATATTCATTTACTGTGGCAAAGGTCAAGGTGACAAGGTCAGAGGTCAGAGATGCCAAGGGCAAGCTGCAGTTAGGAAAGACAAGCACTCAGATCCCAATGGTGGGGCTGGTGGTTCCCCAAGCGTTCTGTGGGGTAAAGTACAGTAAAAAGTCGTGGGACACGTGGGCCCCAGTCAGACCTCTGCTTTCCCAGTTTTCCCTTCTACAAGGCCGGTCTCCTTTCCTTCCTCCCAGGGCTAAGAATCTGTAGCTCACATTAGGGACAGAAAATTTGGTACATTTTGAAATTAGACTAAGACCTTCAGGGTAAGTCAGTCATCAGATCCTGGACTATAAGTCTGGAGCCTTCTGCTCAATAGAAGCTTTCCTGACAGAACAGATAGAAACTCAGAACACTGTACAGGTTTCAGGAGAATGCAAGGCCGAGCACCAATGGCCCGAGGTCTGTTACTGGCTCCACTGTCACCAAGCAGCTGTGTGACCCCAGGGAATTCATTGAAACGGTCTGCTCTTCATTTTCCTCATGGTTGTAAAAAGAATGTTATACTGACACTTTCTAAAATCTCTTTATCCCAACAGACCTAGAATTCTAATCGTAAGCTCCCGAGTGGGGGATGAGCTAAGCAATGATGGGTAAGGATACCTTTAATATTAAACAATATAAAGGCACCTGAACGCATGTGAGAATTGAATTGTAGATTATGAAGAGTTCTGTTTTCAGCCAAGATGAAGTAGTGGGGACCCAGGTTACCATCCTGCATGAAACAATTTAAAAACTAGGCAAAATGTATGAAACAGTAGTTTTCGACGCATTAGAAATCAGGCAAACAGACAGACAGTGCTCTCCGAGATCCAGGAAACAAATGAGGTGAGCTGTGTAATTGCCTCAGCTTGTTGCCTTGGTAGAGTCTCCAAGGCGTGAGGCTGGCAGGGAAACCCAGGCAGCGCCCCTCCCAGCAAACTCCTTGAGTTTGGTACATGGAATTGGGAGTCTGGGTAGGCCAATGTGGTTGGATGTCTCAGGACCAAACACAAGAGAAGAGAAAGCTGGAGAGAAGGAGGTGGGTGGGGGAGGGAGAGAGAACACATTCTGGAGATTTGCAGAAAGTTCTTGTGTCTGAAGGTTCTTATCAGCTGAATACTGATAAGAAACTATGTAAGGCTGGGGAAAGAACTACTGGATAAGAGTAAAGAGAACAATCCTTAGAGCTCACACAGGGCTGTAGGTATAGTTCCTGTTCCCCCAAAACCAGGGTAGAAAACCTCAAAATTCATTATGAAGATCCATTGCAGGACAAAATCAGCCTTGACTGAATGTTGCTCTGGTCCCACATCCACAAAGCTTTGAAAGCAAGGCTCAAAAGCATCAAACTTTTCAAGTAACAACTGCATCTCCAAAGGCTCAAGAATTGTTATAGGAATACAAAAAGATCCAGCACCTAACAAGATACAGTTCATAATAAGTGGCACTGTTGATGGCCTTCCCCTTTATGTGCTTGCAGCCCATTGTTGGAGACAGACAAATAAACAATCCATTATAATGGAGCTAAAATCTTTAAAAGCCTTTAAAGATTTGACTTCAATGCAGTCCTTAAATGCCTCATTAATTGGGTCCGATTGATATTTGTGTTCTAGGAAACTAAGTCCATAGTAGGTGATCAAGAAATTTTTGTTGATTGAGGAAGGTTTCAAATCACATCTGTTGAGTTTTATGAAACAAACTTGAAGTATATTAATCATTTATTTAACAAACGTCGATAGAGCATTTTTTTTACGTCCTTGCCATGAAAGCTACAAACATAGTAAGTGACGGACGTTATCTTCAAGACTGTGTAGAAGACAGCATGTTAAAAAACAGTGTGATTGAATGTGTTGAGTGCTAAGACAGAAGTCCTCGTGAAGAAAGGAGTGAAGTGAGGCTTAAATAGGGAAGATTCTGTAGGGGAGATACCAGTTCCTAGCAAGGACTCAGGGATGAGAAAGGCAACTCACTCCTGTACAGTTTGCACCCAAGGGGGAGGCTCACTTGCTGCAAGGTCAAGGCAAGGATGAGGCACGAGATGATGGGATCTGTAGCCGCCTACGAGCCTGTGATCCACTCACCTCAAGCTCCTTCTTCTGTCCTCCTCTCTTCCTCACCCCCAAGGGCAACCAAATAATTTCCAGAGGCTTTAGGTGAAGGGTTTCGATCCCCTCGTCGCATATTGGGAGTGAGATTCAACCACTGCATCAATGGATTCTTTTTCATTTGTAAGAGATCATAGTTTTGAGTTTGTAGTGCTTCTCTCAGGGCAATGTAGGTGAGGTTAGAATGAAGCCTGCTAAGTAGAGGTACGAAACGGGCACCGCGTGAGTGTAGGCTCTGGAGCCCAATTGTTCTGACTGCAGCCAGAGTCAGTAATGCTTCAAGGAAGAGCAAGTTTTGAGTTGCGTCTTGAAAGGCAAATAAAATTCTAACATGAGAAAATGGCGTTGGGCCAGAGAGCATAGAAGCCTCGCAGAAGAGAGCACGATCAAAGACTAGGAGGTATGAAGTATGATTTCCTGAAGTAAGGTGAAGGCCCCATGTGGCTCAGGGAAGAGAAGAAATGCTTTTGTTCAGCCTTTATAGTTAATATAATATTGTGCTTAATGAAATAGAGGATTGCCATGTATTTCATTCACAGATTTCAAATTAGGGTATAATAAAACACATTTGTATCAGTCAGAATTTAGTTGCAAAAAAAAAGAACTCCGGCTATCTTAAGCAGAATGAGAATTAGGTGCTTTCAACACTGGTGAAGGCTGATTCCAGGTCACGAGTCTGCTAGTTTAGGGGGTAAATGGAAGGAGGCACTGCCGCGTAAGTGCATTTTCATTTGATAAAGGAACTCTCCAATTTTTCCATGCCTCAGTCTGCCTAGGACTAACACTTAGTAGGCACCATGGGAATGTTGAAAAAAAATCAATCAACATACGTGAAGGTCAGTATTCCATAAAAGCGCACATGCGCTTGTTAATAGAAATTTCATTCTTGAATTTCCCAAGAGCCTTGCACAATAACTTACACATTCGTAGGTAACTCATTAATATTTGTTGAATGAATTTTATCAGGAAGCAAATAAATTAGATATTTACTGTTACGGTAATTTCAAATAAATTGCATCAATGTTTGCCACTCTTTGAAAAGGATGGCGTGTATCTAACCTTGCAATTCGGTCAAATGCGATCAATGATATGATGCTGTTTATATCATAGCACTTCGTGATAAAAGTGGAACTCCTTGTTTTAGATTCAAAAGCGATGTCAAAGAAAATGACTTTTAAGTCATTGACTATTGATGTCTGCTGATTTAAGAAATGTGCCTGAACACATTTGATCTTTTTCAGGTTGGGTGGCTGCCTCCGTGCATAGTTCAGAAATGGAGGAAAACACTTGGCTAATAACATCCTAAACTCCCCTTAATGTTTTTGTTTACTCCAGCCTTGCATGACCAGCAGCAGGGTAATTGTGCTAAGTTTGGGTAAAATAGTTCTCATCACACAGACCCCCAGCAGGGAGCAGGAAGTTAGTTTAACTAAACTGTATCTATTTTGGAACAGAAATACATGTACTAAAATAAAGAGAGAGAAAATCTTTTTCACAGTAAGGACATTAAAAAGCCAAATGGACTTGGCTGGCGAATCAGTCACTATAACGTGGATGTTACAACTTAAAATTCCTTATTATTTAGAAATTTTGAGAGTCCACTCTACCATTAGATGGAGTGTTTCTTTAGAAGCAGATACATCTATGTATCTATGTATCTGTCTAGCTCTCTGCTTTGGAGATACTGGATATTTTGGAAATGTAGATAGATATAGACTATCCATAGCTATAAAATATCTAAAAATCAAATATCAGCATTTTAATATTTATTTTGAGGTGATTATTTTGTTGCCTCTGGAAAAATTTATTTCAAAGTCCATGGGAGGAACGTAATTTCTAAGTAACTTGGAAGTGAACAGTGGAGTAGTATACTCATTGCGTGAGCAGTCAAAGCAGAACCGAGCTCTGGCTTTCCCCCATCTCCCCGAGTGATTTCTACTCCTATTCTAAAAATAGTACGGCTTCGTGTGCCTCCACCTCCCACATACGTCCCAATCATTTCCATCAGCAAATTGAAAAAACCCTACTTGCAAATGAATCACTAATTCTATAAGGGTTTTCTTCTATTTTCCTGCGCAGGTAACATTTTGTTTCACAAGTATCAGAGTCACGGAGTATTTCAGGCTTGGCTTTTCTTATAATAAACCACAGAGCAACACTTCTGGTTGTTTGTTCCAATTTGTTTTCCTGTTTTGAATCAACCAACTCAATCTTTGCTTCAGTTTTAGGGACAGACTTTGATAACCTGTTCTGCTTGTGTATTTCTATGTAGCTTCTAATAAGACTCTGAGCATAACTTCTGTATGACTCTTAAAAGTTTGTATAAATTGGGGTCGGACATGTCTGTCGAGCTGAATTTCTATTAAAGGAATTTTTAAACAATCTATGTCCTTCTCTCTTCCCTATAACCACTGTGTTTCCCCGAAAATAAGACATAGCTGGACCATCAGCTCTAATGCGTTTTTTTGGAGCAAAAATTAATATAAGACCCAGTCTTATATAATATAATATAATATAATATAATATAATATAATATAATATAATATAATATAATATAATATAATATAATATAATATAATACCGTGTCTTATGTTAATTTTTGCTCCAAAAGATGCAATACAGCTGATGGTCTGGCTAGGTCTAATTTTCGGGGAAACATGGTATGGATTCAGGAAGGGAACTGACCGGTGTGCCTGCTTTTCCAGGCAACTTTGGGGCTTCCATGTCACTCATATCTTTCGTAAAGGAAGGAGGCTATTATCTGTGCGCTATTTTCATTAGGAATACAGTGGGAACGTCTTCATTAGAAACAGAGAGTGCGCTTGATGTGCTCTGTTGTGATAATGAGGGGAAGGGTGTGAACACGAAGATAAGAGGAGCAAGTATTTAACTGGAAGCATTCCACCTGGCTCCCGCTTCATTTTATTTAATTGGATGAGGAACATTTTCTGCCTGTGAAAACAGCCAAATGTCCCAGATTGGGAGTTGAGAAACCAGGATTTGAGGACCATGGTAGCAGTGCTTCACGTCCCTCTTCATCCTCCATGGGTGTCTTGCTATTTCACCTTTTAAGAGAGCACGTGGACTATACATAGGACATTTGGAAATGTAAGAAAAGAGGCAGTTGAGGGGGAAAAGGCACCGTGGTCTTTTTGTAGCCAGTCTTGAACAAAATTGTGAGCCAGATAAATTCTAGTTTCCAGCCTTTTTAGGTTACCTTTCTGTATGTCTCTTCCACCTTCCGCACCTCTAGGCTTTCTATCCATTGTTTATGTTCTGTCCCCTTTATAAAAATTTGACTCTTTTGTGTTCTGTCCCTTCAGATCTGTGCTAAATAACGTTATGAATTAGTAGGGTTGTCAGATTTAGCAAATAAAAATAACTGGATGCCCAGTTAAATTTTAGTATGAGATACACAACAAATAAAAATCTAGTTTAATTATGTCCAATGCAATAATATTTGTTGCATATTTGCGATTCAAATTTAATTGAAGGATGCCCTGTATTTTATCTGACAGTCCTATATATTAGTGTTTTGCAAATTTATGTTTCAAGCATGTCTAAAGTCCAGCAGAGGTGACTTTGGTGGTGGTGGGGGGGAGGTGTTGGGTGTTGGGGGTGGGAGGAGGTACTGCCACCTGCTAACAGGGAGGTGGGAAGCGATGGCAATTGGCTCTTCCTCTGCTGAGCAAGCTTTGCTCTGATCGGATTTGAGTATTGGCACTGGGTATTCGATTTCATTTGATACAAGGATTTTGTTCCTAAGAGAAGAAGTCTAAAAACTACTGGCTGTTATGGCTGTCGTCCATTTGCCTCTCCAGATCCATTTCCCATCTTTCTCTACCATACTCTGGGTCTGTGGAGACGAATATATGTATCAATAGACCCTCTTGCCTGCTGGCTTCTGGAGAACTGACAGGAGAATGAAGGCAGGAGAGTGAGGCCCGGGTGTTTAGTTCCCTGGCCCTTTCCCTGAAAAATAATTCAGGTAATTTAAAAATTTGTGTTAAAAAGGAATTCTCTTACCCAACTAACTGTGGGTTAACCTGACTGTGATTTATGTAATAAAAAATTATTTTTCTCACATTCTGAAACTTTGGAGGCAGGCAATTACTGGCAGTATTTCAGTGGCTCAATGATGTCAAGCTGGAATCTCTCAGATCTCCTTGATATTTCCCTCATGTTTACAGTATGGCTGCCAAAGTTCCAGACATCAAGTACATGTTCAAGGCATTAAGAAGTGAAGAAAGGAAAACGCTTCAATGTTTGAAAGTTTATTAGGAAAGTGAAAATTTTTCTCAATCCTCATCAATTTCACTTACGTTTCATTGCCTAGATCTTTGGTATATGATACCCCTCATTGCAAGGGGTGCTGGGAATATTAGCTTTTAGCTTTTCCAGCCTCTAAAACTTGCAGAGAAGGAGGGAGTTGAGAATGGTGGTGGCTTAATCCGCTAACAGTTTCCAGGGGAAATTTGCTTTTGACAAGAAACATCTAAGAAATCAATGCCTCAATCCTAAGGAATAGCTTTTTAATGGACTAACTTACAGACATTCTAACTAGCTTGTGAAGAACTGTTTAAGGGCAGAATATTTCATCACGGTCCTTAATTTATACTATGTAGATGATTATGTCTGTTCTTTAACTTAGAATTTTAAAGGCAGCATGATTTCAGTGGATTAAGGCCTTGGTCAAATTATATTGCAAATCCTTGCATAACTGTTTGCACTTCCACTTTTTTCTCTGTTGTATTATCTGAATACACAGGCAAAATCAGGGTAAAATAAACACAAAACAATAGGAAGAAAAACACAGGTCTAGAAACTAAGTGACTGGTCTTTTTCTCTCTTTTTTCCTTCCTTCCTTCCTTCCTTCCTTCCTTCCTTCCTTCCTTCCTTCCTTCTGTCCTTTTTTCCTCCCTCTTTTCCTCTCTCCCTCCCTCCTTCCTTCCCTCATTCCTCCCTCCTTTGCTTCCTTTTCTTTTTATCACCAAATAGCTATGTATTGAGATAGTTTCTCTTTTGTGAACCTCTCTTCCTTATCTGTAAAAGGAGGGCCAAGCTGGACTAGATAATCATTTTATTCAACAAATATTTATTGAACATCTCCCATGAAACATCCCCTGTTCCAGGCTCCAGGGATTGATAAGATGATGATGATACAGACCAGGTTCTTGCCCTCATGGTGCTTACATTCCACTGGGCAGAGACTGATAAGCAAATAAAGGATAAAAGACATCCAGGAGTTATGGGTGCTCTACAGAGAGGCAGAATGCAGAGGTGTGAGAGAGAGTGCCTGTTTCAGGCAGTGCGGTCCCAGAAGGACTTTCTGGGGAGCAGCATTTAAACGGACATCTGAATGTCAGGAAACCAGTCCCTTAATTGTGGGGTTTTACCACTCCAGGAAGAGAGAGCTGTAAGTGCAAAAGCCCTAAGGACAATCGAGCTTGACATGTTAGAGAAACAAAAAGAAAGTGAGGGAGATGTTGAACCTAAGCACCATTGTTTTTCATGGCTATATTTCCCATTTTTTTTGGAAATGCAAATTCTCACTCATTTTGATTCAGTGCATGTTATTAAAACATCAGTAACATACTGTCCCAGGGTCATTGAGGATCTTTTCTCTCTGTCACAGGCTTAATGTTTGGGAGGATAAACTGAGTATGAGAGTTGAGAATATTGCACGTGGGTCGATCCTGGTGGATGGTGGGTCCCAGGCACTGATGGAGTTACCCAGAGAGCCCCTGGCTGGGACCCCACCTTTTCCAGATCTGTTATCTGCCTGCTCAATAATGAGGTCGCTGATCTTTAGTAGTCTCGGAAAAATAAATCCCATGAGACCACATTCTCTGTAGTACCCACCGGCTTATTCCCCACTGCATGGTGTTGCTTCTATTTATTTGCTCTCAGCTTAATGTCCCCTCCTTTTAATACTCTGGGATATGATGACCTAGGGCACTAATTCCCCGATGCCCATTTGTAAATTAGCACCGGGCTGGACGGTGGACTGGTGCAGGTCCCTGGTGAGGTTTGCACCAGTCTCCAGCAAAATGGGAAACGCAGGCCAGTGAAGTGATTTTTCACAAGGGGAAATTAATGCAACTTATAAAATTTTCTTTCCTCTGAGGTCACGTCCTTCTTAATTTTTTGAATCAATATGAATTTTTACTATAATGATAAAATAAAGGGATATTTCTTTTGGGAAAAATAAATGTAACCTTATATCAAACACTCATGTTTCCCCCCGTGGGATTTTCCTGGGCCCTGAAATCCAAGGGAACCATGGGATTGGTCATAATCCATGTACTCATCTTCGTATTGTGTCTCCTGTGAACCTGGACAGCCCTGTCCCCTCTAATCTGGGTGCTGATGGGATAGAATATGTGTGCGTGGAAAGAGACTGGCTTTGGAGTTTTCCCCTCTGCTGCATGTTCCAATGGCAGACAAGTCATCACCGTTTCTAACTCTGCTTGCGTAGTTTTGAGGGTTTGTGCTTCATATCTCTGCTTTTGTCATCTTCTAAAAATGTATATTTAGTACTGAAGCAGCTTAGATATGTGCTTTGCTCTAAAAAACAACATGTGAGACATTCCCCCCCCCCCCCCCCAGATTTTCTTGGCAGTATTATTCCCCAAGATAATATCTTGGATGTTGTCTTACCGATGACGGCGCTAAAAGGTACATTATATTTTTCACCTTTGCTTTCTTTCTTCTGTCTCCTTATTCATCCATTCACTGAGCACTAACTGAATGCTTGGTCCTGACGGCATGGCCCTGAAGAGCTTTGTGAGGGATTCACCATCCAAGCAAATGTTCGAAGGGCAGTGCCTGAGAGGAGAGATACATACGTCCAAGGGGCGAAGTGAACAGACCCAGTCCTTCTGTCTAGGGAAAGTCACAGAGAAGATGAAACAGGGACTCAAGTAAACTTCCTTTCTCTCTGCCCATTCCTGGGAAGGAGCTAGAATTCTCCAAATGTGCAAGTGTTTTTGAAAAGGCACAACACACGAGGGGAGGGAGTGGTGGTGGTGACAGAGGGAATGGATTCAGGGCGGAGATGAGGCTGAAGAGCAGCATGCCGAAACTCCTGTTCCACTGACGGGGCGTAGGTGCTCCAGGAAAAACACGTCCCTTGGGAAGTCCTTTCAAAATCCATCGCGAGCTTGTGAATTTTCAAATTCTGAGGTTACGTTTAGGTTGGCATAGGGAAATTATTAGCTTTAGCACTTGAGGATTTGTTATATTGATTAGAATTAAATCCAAAAATCACAGTCAGAAGGAACTTTAGCAGCAAAGCTATTTTTCTGTTGTCCCCTATAAAACTGTGTTCGTCCTTTAATTGACCAAGATGTGTAACGCAGCCACCGTGTTCCCCCATGGTCTTCATGCTGACTTCAGCCTGAGCATATCTTGATGCAAATATTGTGATTGGTAGCATGGAATTCTGTCCAAGAGCTGTTGCCATTCACACTTAAAGATAATACAGTCGGGTGTTGGTGATATTTCCTCCTATACACACTAGTGGGCCGGAATCCTGGGCACTAGAAAAACTTGGGTCAGAGTTTCTTAGAGCTGGTTTCCTGTTCCCACCAACATGGAGAACGAGAGTTTGAAGATAAACGGGCCACGGTTCCATTCCCATGTGTCGGCTCCCTTTAAGGATTTGCTAACTCTGTTCAGTCTTTGACACACCTGAGAACTTGCTATAACACATCAACAACTGAGGGGAAGGGATTCTACTCTGCCTTCCTCATAGACCTCACCTTTTGTTGGTCAACCAGTGATCTTGTCTGTCACCAGTCATTTTAGACTTTCTCAGCCTCATTAGGGCATCTGAGGAAATGTCTGGACAGGGAAGGAGTCGGGAAGCTGTGTGTAGAGTCTGGCTCTCCGTTGCAGTTTTTTGTTTGTTTGTTTTAACTCAGGTGAATCTTTGAACTCTCCAACCTTCATTTTCTCTAGTCATCAGCAGACATAGCATTACGTGTCTTGCATACTCACGAGTGTGTTATAAAGATCAAGATGAGATAGTTTCTGGGGCAATACGTTTGAAAAGTATATAAAACATTATACAAACCCTCATATATAAATAGGGTGTTTAGTCGCACTAGTTCAGAATGACATCTTGTAATCTGGATCGGCTCATGGTACCAACCCTGCCCTGTCTGAATATAAAACTATAATGAGCATGGAGAGCACATATGCCAAGGGTGTTCTCATAACGCAATAAGATGTCCCACAGTCCTTGGCAGGAAGCTGAGCTCTTTGCATGCCTCATTTCCCCTTCAGGATAGAAAATGGGGGAAATGTTTGGTCTACTATTCTAGTGGTATTCTAGGTGGCTGCTCTCTGTTAACTTCAGATTTTCTACCCTGGTCTGGCCAAGGAAGGCAGGCAGGTCAGAACAGAGAGTAGAGAAGTTCACCTCTGTTCTCTTGAACTTCTGCTCCTCCTTCCTGGGGCTCCCATAACCTCAACCTTCATGGGCTCAGGTAAGAATGCTTTGAACACCCAGGACCAATACAACAAAGGGATGGCTGGTACCTCCCGTTACACCCCATACATTACTGCAAGAACCATCCTACTAAATGTTCTCATGATCCTGATAGGTCCCCAAAGCCTTCGCGGTAAAGTCCAAATCCCGAACTTGATGGCTGCTGCTCCTGCTCTGACATCACCACCTTTATTTTCTCAGGGCTGGTACTCCTGTACCTCAACCTGTACCTCAACCAGGGAGCCGCTTGCTGAAGTTGAAACAACCCCTTGGAAACTCATCCTTCCCCTTTGAATACCCTTCCCATAATTAAACTTCAGTTATCTTGCAACTATCAGGACAAGCCCCAAGGACTTTGAGAAGCCTTCTCTGACTCAGGCTGGCTTCAGTGTTTTTCCTTTGCATTTCCACAACAATCTAGGCATGACTTTCACTTAATATGTATTACTCTGTGCTCCAAGTTTTTGAAGTCTGACGAGGCTACTAGACTAATCTTGAAGGCCAGGTCTGATTTGTATTTATATCCCCCACACCTCAGATGGCACCCGGGAGGCTTCCTTTCGTTGATGAATGATGGATGAATGGATATAAACTTTGAGTAGAGTGTTCATGTCATGGGCGTTCTTCCACACTTTTCCCCGTTTTCCTTTCCTGTCCCTTACAACAGGGAAGCTCTCCTAGCCTGCCTTCGATGAATATTTGTCATAATAACAAGTGAATGTGCCTTTTGATGTTTTTGGTAACAATGAATGGTGTCTTACTCATCTGGTCTATTTCCACATCTGCCAGCATTGGGAATTAGATCCGTTTGCTCTTGGCTACCCCAAAGAGCTACACTTACTCCTGAAGTGGCTGATGGTGCCCGACCTGAGTGTTTTGGGGATGTTTTCAGCTGTGACATTGAATCATTGGCCTTAAGCAATTGTTGCCCCATCCTTTAAACGAAGGCGGAGACCATTCCCTCCTCCTTTCTTAAAGATGTTATGAAGATTAATGAGGTAATGTCTGCAAAGCAGCCTGGAAGAAAGGTACTATTCTAAATACTGAACATTATGGTAACATTGCTTTCATCTCAGTTACCCATTGGTCTGTGTTCATCCAAGCAAGATGAGAAACAGGAGAGTTGCTGGAGCAGTTGGATATGACAGAGGTATCCCAGCCCCTGTTCTGAGCACTGCTGATTACTGATCTGTGCTGTGGGTGTTCCCTCGGCTTCCATCTCTTTTGTCTACGAAAGGTTGCAATAACAACACTTACCCTCAGTTGAAAGGGTCTATAGGAAAGTAATGAATTTGTTTCTGTAAATTGGATGGGTCCTTGGATAAAAAGCTTTGTAAAGCCACGAGATTTTATTTCAATCCCACATTTCTATTTCTCTTTCTTTTGAAAGGATATTCACTGAGCTTATCACTTTCTCAGGTTTTTTTTTTTTTAATTACCCTTAACTCGGTCTTTTATGTACAGCTGTAGACTTCTATTGAGCTGCTTTGTTTCCCTCCAGAGAGGTTACTGTTTGAAATTTCTCACTGTCATTTTTTTTTCTGTTTGTTTGCTTATAAACCAATAACCCAACCCAACAGTTTTTGGACAATAGTCTCCTTTTTTTTTTTTTTTTTTTTTTTTGCAAGGCATTATTTTTATATAGTCCTTTTGAAATGTTTATTTATTAATTCATAAATGGATCCCATCACACCTGTGTGACTTATATTAATTAAAATAATAATGCAGTGAGAAACGAATAGGCTGTTTTGATTTCTGTGGTAATCCAAGTAACCCTAGTGTATAGTATTTGAGAATTCAATTGTTTACTGCAACTCAGAAGAGTAACTGGAATGAGAAGAGAACAGTTTCCACTTTCCTGTGCCTAGGAAGATTTCAGAATTTTAGAATTTTACTGGATAAATGTCATTCAGAGTTTATCTTAGTAAATTTTAAGGACATAATCTTAAGTCAATTATAATAACTAGTACAGAGCAATAGCATATAATTCTTTGTACCTGAGTTTCTTTCCTTGTAAATGAAGCATTCAAAGGCAAGATTTGTCTATATGACAGCAAATATAAATTCAGAATTTTAAACAATCAGAAATAGTTGAATGTTTATTTTCTACCTGTGCTATCGATTAGTTTACACACTACAAATCCAGCAGATAATTCCTGTATTGGACTGCAGGAAAGACGAGGACAATAGAATAGTTATCAGGATCACGCTGACAATGGGCTTTACCTATCTATCAGCTTGTAAGGCAAGGAAAGCATTAATTTGCCTGAAATTGCTGTATTAAAGGTCTTCATTGATCAAAGGTAAATTCCACTTCATCCCTGTAGACACCAGTTTCTTCTGTATTTGCAAGGAAAATATTGCTGTTTTCAAGGGTAAAATTTTATCTCTAACCCTAAAGATATATCAATGTACTATTAATTATCTGAACTAAACCCATCATTTTATAGAAAGGAAAATTGAAATGCTGAAATATCACCAGGTTGAGTGATTGCCCAAGGTTACACAACTTGTTAGTAACAGAACTAGGGCCCACATATCCTGGTGTCTGGTTATTATTAATATCAGTAATAACACATATCTGATGGAAATATCCAGCCAGTACTCATAGCTCACGCTCATGAGATGCGGGCGTTGGATGGCAGGGAGTGAGAGACTAGACACTGGATTAAGAGGAGATGACCTGGTTCCATCATGAAATAAGTATTTGTTCTTAGGAATGTGACCTACCTCTTCAGTTTTCTCATCTTTCAAATTCAGGAATTTTACTGATTAGTCTCTAACTAGCTCTGGGGTTCTCTGACTTTATGAATAAAATTGAACCAGAGAATTGATATCACAGGAATGTTTACATAAAATCTCACCCATTTACTCTCTATTAATATATTTTTAAAAATTCACTGGTTGTAAAGCCTGATACAAGCCAAGTATTGAAGGTCCCTTGAGCTGAGTTCTCTTTCCCAGAAGCGTGCAATATTTCATTATGGAGTTTGGCTATGAGGAACACACCAGAAGACACATTCAGAATTTGTAGGGGTTCCCATGAGCACTAATCAGTACCCAGTATCTATTGTGACCAAGACACCGTACTCTGCTAGGTCCTGAGCGGGCTCCAAAGGTAAAGCTGCAGCATCCACCCAACTTGAGCATATGCAAAATCATTGACTGTCCTGTTATGCTCATTCCCTCTTCAAGGCTCTCATGTCATCAAGCCATAGTATTTGAGAGCTAGCAGGGACTTTAGTGGTTTTCCATTCCACATCCTTTATTTAACAGTTGAAGAAACTGGATCCTTATATCTGACAACTCAGCTTTACTCCAGCAGAATGTATATTGTATTTATAATGTATAAAAATATATATATTTTACAATAACAGTGTTAAAAAAAAAAAAAAAAAAAGAGAGCATCTCTTCCCTCCATGGGAATACACAATTGTGTTTTATCCTAGCTATTGGTCTTTGTATTTGGTGTTTCCTTTCTGAATGCTAATTATCTCCTGTTGCTGCCATTTTGATGAAAATCTTGGTCAATAGAGGAACGTATGTAGAAGTCACTAATTTATTTTGTTAAGAGAAATTAAAAAAAAAAAAAAAAGTTTCCTGGAGGTTTCATCAAATACCTTCCATAAAAGCAAAAACATTTAAAAAGTTGGTAGTCCATTATGTATTTGGTTGGAAAGGGTTTCCAGTCTGGAATATTTAATTAGGCATGAATTACTTGGGGTGTTCTTGTCTAGTGTAGTGGAGTCACCAATAGGCCAACAGTCCATTTTTATGTGCAAAGAAAATATAGCGTCTGTATTTTCTGCCACATAAGCAGTTTTCCCTTTAGTACCCCACACTCCATGGAGTCTCAGGAAATTCATAGCTCAATATCTTCTGGTTTAAAAAGTCTCCTTTCCATCCGAAGTGCAACTCCCTTTGTTTAAATAGTCTCTGCACTTGATCTCTCTGGGAAAATGGCCAGACTTTCAGAGATCTGCCCCAGTCACTGTCTTTTCTGCAAGTAGGAAGGAAAATGAGCATTATATGTGTGTGGGGGGCATGGAGGGACTGACCCTTGCATGTCTTTGTTTTGGACGGGTTGGACTGTGGACCGCTTTGCTGGCGTCTGCAGCCTCCTTGGCACTGAGAGCTGGGCCCTGGTGCTGCAGACGCTCATTTGTATCTGGTCTCTGAACACACTGCAGCCTCTGTTCTCTCATTCCAAAGCACGGGGCAGGTTCTCTCACACTCTCTGCACCTCAGTGACATTTTATGGCTGCCAAGGGAATTTCTGTTTTTCCATCTGCTCTGTCTCAGGGGCATGTATCCAAGTTTCTTCCTGCCATCATCTCGATGTTGAAGGAAGGGTCCAGCCAAAGTAGCAGTGCTTCCAGGAGCCCCTAGTGTCTACTGCTCTTGGTATTTTCAGGCTTCCTTTTACCCATCTTCGTGTTTCTAGAGTCATCTCCCTACCCCATGGCTTCCCTTTGAGGGATGTGGGGAAACATTTTTCACCTTTCCTTCCTGGCACTTGACTTACCCTGAGTCAGAGCCTTCTCATGGTTCAACCAGCACCCCACCTAGTAACACAAATTACAGGGCATTTCCAAAGCAACATGTCTGCTTCCTATTTTCTGGACTGAATACAAAGCCTCTTCCTCCTTCTCCTCCCTGCCCTCCTCTGATCTCCTCGCCCTCCCCCTCCATCTCCAGGATCTTTCCCCTTCCTCCTTCTCTTATCCTCCCTATATTGTTTCTCTGCCTTTCTCTACCACCCCACCCCCGGAGTACCTGTGCAAATCAGTTTACATGTTTTAATCTTAGGTTCTCTACCATTTAAGGTGGGAAATCAAAACTTAAATCCGTTTCTTTTTATTTTTTATAGAAGAAATTACTAGTTGCCGTTATAGATTAACTTGAACAAGTTGGATAAAATTAATCACACAGCATTAAAATTGTTCAAAGTACCAGACTTTGAAGAAATTGGAGGGGCAGCAGGTGACCCAATTATGAAGACTGCACCTAAAAGATGGATAAGGTGTGTCTGCTGACCTAAATTTCTAAAACCAAAGGAAGCTAGGAGTATGCAGAGTTATTCTCATTTAGGGTATGTAAAAAAAAATAGTTTACATTCTGTATCTGAAAATATGTTTGTCAGACAGTTTGTGAGATCTCTCAATTATACTTTAGAACTTTTTTTTATAAATCTGAAACATACATACAGAAATTTACACAAAGAATGTATAGCATGATAGATTATCTCACACTGAATATGCCCATGTAACCAGCACCCATATCAAGAAATAAAATATTACCAGTACTTCAAAAGACACCATCTGCCCCCTTCTAAGCACTACTACCCAAAAGCAACCAGTAGTTTGATTTCTAATACCAAATGTTAGTTTTGCCCTTTCAAAAAATTTTATATGGATAGAACCATTTAATATGTACTCTTGTGTTTGTCTTCTTCAGTTCAATATCTTGTCCGTGCGCTTTATGCACTTTGCCCTGAGTAGTTGTGGTTCGTTCATTCTCATTGCTGTATAAAGTTGTCCCAGTTTTGGCTCTCATGGATAGTGCTGCTACACACATTCTTGTATGTATCTTTTGGTGAACATGTATGTACTCATTTCCAAATGACTTTCTACCAGCTGTTATATGGATTTGGAAGACAAAGGAGATGTCTGTTCTGGGAATATAAATTTGGGATTTGTCATTGGAGTAGAAGAGATTAGGCACGGAGATAGTGCAAAGGATTTAGGACAAAGCCATGACAGAATTTGAAAGTTAAATCTGAGAAAGTAATTTCTAGTAGATACAGTTCCTTCTTGGGTTTAAAGTACCAGAAGGACAGTGACTTTGAACAGCCCTTGGAAGCCCTCCCTTTCTTTCTATTCTCCCCATTGACTTGTCTTTGATTTCTCCTGTTAGGGATTGTCTGATTTCACCTGTCTCCACCTCTGCCCCTTGCTCTTACAGAGCTGTATCTTTTCCCAATCATGCCCTCAGGTTCTGTTACTCAAGAGTCTTCCAAGGAAGTAAAACACATCTCTTCTAGTAAGAGATGGAGAGAAAATCCAGCCCTACAGAGGAGGTTCCCAGGTAACATGCGAGCATTTGAAATCTATCATCTATCTATCTATCTATCTATCTATCTATCTATCTATCTATCTATCTATCATCTATCTATCTACCTATCTATCATCATCATTGTAACCTATGCTTGCTATAACAATTAAAACATTTCAGAAATATATAATGTAAAAATCAAGGTTCCATGTCATTTCCTTTACATTCTCATAAACACTGATGTATATTGTTTCCATGTTGTTTCCTATGTGGATTCTAACTTTTTATCATTACTGTTTCAACAAAAACAGTTATCATACTATAAGTGTGCTATTCTGTAGCTTGTTTTATTTACTTACAGTATCTGAGATATCTTTGCTATGTATGTCTTGCATGATTACTTAACACTCTTGCTTTGATGTGGTCTATCATTTACTTCTAAATGGCAATTCTAATGGCTGAAAGTTTGGAATAAGTATCAAGGGAGGATACCATCATAGTAGGGCATGAAATAGAAATTCTGGGGCCTGTTCATCCATTTTCCCTCTGCCAAGCTGTGTGTAACAGCTTGTCTTTTTACATGGAAAACTCGTCTTTTTCCATACCAAGTATTATTTACTGCACAGCAAATTCACGGATACATTTTAGTCTTCACTAAAAACGACTATCTTCTATATTATCTTTTTTATTTCATGTTTTCAGTTAGTTAAGTCGGTTCACTTCCCTTGTTTCACTCTGGCCTGCAGAGATTATTATTTCCATCTACTGTGGCATATTTCTTTGTCTTTTTAGTAGCTGGATCTATTAACAGCAACAAACTAGCGGTTAGTGCTTAGCTTCTGCAGTCAGAAAATCTAGGGTTGAATCCCAACTCCCAACAAATCTTCGCTCTGTGATCTTGGGCAAGTGACTTAATATTTTTGTGCCTCAGTTTCCAGATCTGTAAAATAAGCGTAATACATATCATCATTTACCCTGTAAGATGGTTGTTATGAAAAGAGCTCAAACATTGAGGCTACTATTATTGTCTATTGCTAACTTTTCATGGCAGTCTGTATAGTTCTCAAATTCTCTTCCTGGACAGGAGGACAAGTCTATTAGCTAAATGAGGTAGGACACCACGGTGCTAAGGGGTACAGGCTTTAAAGTCAGATTACCTGGATTCTTCTTCAGTCCGCTTCTCCTTGGACTTCTGTTTTCTCATGTATAAAAAGGGATAATAGTGACTATGTCAGAAGATTATTGAGAGAATTAAAGAATATAATCCATGTAAATTGTTTCGAGCTGTGTTATTTAATATGGAAGCCACTAACCATATGTTGCTATTGAGCACCTGAAACATGGCCGGTCCAAACTGAGGTGTGTTGAAAGTATAAATTACACACCAGATTTAGAAGACTTAGTAGGAAAAAAGTATGTAACACACTTCATTAATAGTTTTTTAATCAATTACATGTTGGAAAAATACTGTTTGGGGTAGACTTAAATAAAATACAGTATTAAAATTAATTTCATTTGTTGCTATGGAGTGAATGCTTGTGTGTTTCCTGCTTCACCTCCAAAACTCATATGCTGAAGCCCTATCCTCCAGTGTGAAGGTATTTGGGAGTGGGTCCTTTGGGAGGAAATTAGGTTTAGACGAGGTCGTGAGGGTGGAGCCCTCACGCTAGGAGTAATGCCCTTATAAGAAGAGGAAGAAACCAGAGCCCCTCTCTCTCCATCATGTGAGGATGCAGCTAGAACACTGCCATCTGCAAACCAGGAAGAGGGTTCTCAACAGAAAATGAAACTGCTGGCACCTTGATCTTGGACTCCCAGACTCCAGATTGTGAGAACTAAATGTCTGTTGTTTGAGCCACACAGTCTATGATATTTTGTTATAGCAGCTTGAGCTAAGATCGATCCTTCCTTCCTTCCTTCCTTCCTTCCTTCCTTCCTTCCTTCCTTCCTCTTTCTTTTCCTTCCTTCCTTCCTTCCTTCCTTCCTTCCTTCCTTCCTTCCTCTTTTCCTTCCTCCCTTCCCTTTCCTTCCTTCCTTCCTTCCTTCCTTCCTTCCTTCCTTCCTTCCTTCCTTCCTTCCCTACTTTTACTTTCCTTATGTGGCTCACATTTGTGTCTTGCATTATATTTCTTTTGGACAGTGTCAATCTAGCATATCGTAAACACACACAAAAAAATGTTCAGCAATTATTCCAGGGTACTTTCATGTAAACAAAAAGTACTTCTTTCACATACCTCTTTATGGTCCAGTTGTCCCTCTGACCACATTTAGAAAAATCATCATGTTACCATCAACTATAGTCGAGGTGAGGGTTTTATCTGCTTTGGGGGAAAGCATTGTCCTGAATTTTGCTCAGTGATAGGAATGCTTTTGGTGTGATCAAATCAAGGGTTTTTTCCAACAGTGGACTGAGTAATGATTGTAAACTAATTACAGCATGCATATTACACTTTGCTGTGCAGTAACAGCTTTCTACCAGCTGTTTCCTTTAGCAGTTGTTCATTTCAAGTAGGTACCAACGTTGCTGGAAGTGAGAGATGCCAGAAAGCAATTTCAATTCTTTGCTTCAAATTGAAATCTGTATTTTATTTTATTTTATTTTTTTTCCTTAAGGGCCCTTCAAAATCTACATAGCTCTAAGGCTAATTTTATAGCACACTTTCTGGTCTCTTTTTCAGAAAAAAAAAATCTTTTGAGGATTATACACAGAATGATACAAAATCTGAAGTTTAATTAAGCTTTAGCAAAAATATCCTTTAACCATTACATTTGTTTCTTGCTTTATTCCCTCATAGCCCACAACTCTTCTGAAGTACACTTTCAAGTAGAGATTCAATAGAACCATTCAGAGTAGTCGTTACTGTGGATTAAATAACAATTCCCATCTGGCTCATGAAATATATAATCTGTATTTCTCTCTGGATAATAAATACAGTAAGTAACTACTTACCATCCCTTAGACCATCACTTTTGTCTGTCTTGATGGGTTTTTCTTTATTACCTATCAATGAGGACTTCTTATTAACTCTTTCCTTGCATAGAAACGCATCCTGTGGGCTTGTATTTACAGAAAAAGACATTATCCTGGGTCCTGTGACTCCAGCAGGGCTTTAGATGTGTAATGATGACCAGTGAGAGGAACTGTCACTTATTGAACTCTTACTGTGTGGGACGTACAGACGCATAGAACAACGCTAAATGATTTGTAAACATCACCTTATGCAAATCTTTCCAAAAACCCTTTTAAGGGGCATATTACCCCCTTAGAGTCTAGGAATTAGATTCAGAATATCAGTGACCACAGCCTATCAATGACCACATTGAGATTCTAATCTACATTTGTTTGACGAGGGTGTGGGAATAAGGGTAGAACTTTTACCTATATGTACATTTCCTTTTTGAAATTCTATGTTTGTGTATGTTTCACAGTGCGTAAGATAGAAAAGGACATCAGCACATGTAGACAATTCTGAAAAATGTCTATGTGTTGGCAATGCATGCTCAACTTTTTACTTTCTTTCTGATAGGTTTTTACCACCAAACAAATTATCCCAGTTTTACCACAGCCTTGGAGGAACTAATGCGTATCACCCCATCCACCCCAAAATTACAACACATGAGACAGCTGATGATGATATATGGAAAACTTTTTTTTCACTGACAAAAGAGTCTTTCATTAAAGCAGTATTTACCCTTATCTTTAACTCACACATTCAGGAGGTACTTTCCCTTGGGGTTAAGATAATCTTTATAACTTGCATTCCTAAGTGAATAGATTACTCACTTGACCACTGCTGCCTGCTTCTAGCACCTATTCTCCGCTCACCTTGGGTCTGGGCTTGCTTTGCTGCTGAGATCTGCTTCTTGGAACCCTGAGATAAATAATTCCCCATGAGACAAAATTGCTACAGCCATGCAGGCTCCAGCTAAGGCGTAGAAGTGTGTGGTGCCTTCTAGTTAGTGCCTTGGGCTCTAATTATGCCCATATGCAACCAACTAACACATGTCTTTATCAAAGGTTAGTGGCTGAGAAGAGTAACTAGAGGGAATTGAAATGTAGAAAACACTGGATTCTAGATAAGATTCTCTCCAGAAACCAAGAGAAAGAGAAAGAGAAAGCTTGGCCTCCTTGTCTTCAGAATCTCATGATTTTCTCCCTCCTCCTCCCCTCTTCCTCCTTCTTTTCTAGACAGATAGAGACAGAGACAGATAGAGTGAGACAGAGATAGAGAGAAATAGTGTAAGATAGAGACAGATTTCTCTTGAGAAGAAAGAAGGGACAGAGCAGTAGACAGTCAAATGTGAGTGCAAGACTGGGCAAAGAGGAAAATAAATTCTGTTCCTCAATTCTATTAAGGTTTCATTTTACCTTCACACGAATACGTCTCTCTGGGAGCCTTTGCTACCAGTAAAGGAAAATCAAACTGGTAAACAAACACCAGCAGTCAAAGCTAGTCTCTGAAATCCCTTGTCCCCTTTAAGGGACTCAAGAACATTTGCTGACTTTTCAGCAATTCTCACTCCTTACATGGTATTTACCGTTCTCTGTATCTGTAAACCATATTTATTTCTTGGTTTGTAGCATGATGATTGTAGACTAAGTGCCAGACAGCAGATTACTTCCCAGCCCCTGAAACTGGTGGTGATTTTGCTCTCAGTGGAGTGTATTACAGGACCATCAATGCTGGTAAATGGCCACGGGCTTTTTCTCCACTTCTATCGCCATGATGTGTAGGACTGGTGGTCGGCAGCTGTTTCCATCTCACAGTCAGCAACTTTCATGGTGGCGTAAGATACTAAACCTTATAGTATTTTCTCTACATAATGCATGCATGCTGCTAGCCAAAGTCCAAATAGTCTTTGTCTGGTAAAGTGTGTGTCACCCTTTAACTTACGACTTTTCCGTGAGACAACATGCCTACCCCATTATGGTATCACTTCTGCACACGCACTTTTAGGAGGATGGCCGCACTCAGATGTGTCACATGATATTAATAAATATTGGTGTCGTTTGTGGTTTGAATCCACATGCCAGTCAGTTCTTCCATTTCCTCTTTTACCCTGGAAAGAAGCAGGACTAGCCATTCCCTCCTTATCAATATCCTGGCCTATGTCTCAGCCAGTCTTAGGACAACTCTTAGCTTCAGTGTCTTCAGCCACACCGAACCCTTAAAGTGTCCTTAAGTCTACCCCTGTGGAAGAGAAGTCATGATTGTAAAATGCCATCCGTTGCCTCAGCTCTGAAATAAGAATGTGGGTAAGGAGGTATGCAACCCAGCATTCCTCGTTCTCAGAGCTGTCACTGTGGTCATTCCCAACTGACACATGGACTGAGAAAGCTTTGAAACAACTTGTTCTCAAACATGGCTGTATTGGCATCGTCTAGGGAGAGTTAAACAGTTCTGATGTCCACTCCCTCCCACTGGCCATTTGCTAACAAGAGCTGTTTTAGGTCCAGCTCGTTGGTCTCATTTCTCTTGCTAAGGAATTATGTGGGTGTAGATGTGTGATGAAATTCTGGTTAGACAAATGTGAGAAGTGTGCTGGGAAGGATCTCTCGATTATTTAAACAAGACAAGCAGAAAGATAGGGTGTCTTTTTGGGATGTAGTCATGGTCCATAGTCACGATTTTTGAGGGGTAATAACTGCTCTGAGGACAAATGCAGAAAGGAAGGATAATGCTTTGGACCCAGGGAAGTAACTATGCCTGGAGAGCTTGTTATATGAGGTACTAAATGCCTTATTGTTTAAGACTTGAATCAGGGTTTCCTGTTCCTTGTAGCTGAAGTACAACTGATCCATTCGGTTTCTTGAGTATGTTTGTGAGAGTTCAGCCTCCCGAACATTTGCCAAGATGGAAAGATATGGCAGAAAAATCAGTATATCATATCACCATGCTGCTTTATAATTCCTTGTAGAAACTGCTCCTAATTTAAAAATAACTTCCCACATTTTACTCTTATTTTTCTTTCCATTTAACTTAATCTTAGCAATAATCTTGACAGATTTAAGGTAAAGTATTTCATTCATGTAATAAAGTTTGATTGACAGTTTTAATGTGAGAAAGAGGTTAAGATATTACTTCAGTGTTAATAAGCTTTTAAGCTTTCCATAGTACAATCCAAACACACATTTAAAAAAATGGATTCAAAACCATGAAAGTCTAAATATTGCCAAGAAAAATTGTCTCAAAAATTAGTCTTAGTTGCTGTTAATATTTATTTTTAAAATTTTTCTTATTTATTCTTTAATAAACTTTGTGAGGTGGAATTTATATACAATAAGATGCACACATTTTCAGTTGAATAAGTATACATGTACATGTACATATACATATACATGTACATATACATATACATATACATATACATATACATATACATATACATATACATATATACATATATATATATATATATATATATATATATATATATATATATCTCCACCAACCCACTCAATCATCCCAGAAAATTTCCTTTTTCACTATAGCTTAGTTAATGATCTACTTGTCTGGTCCTATAATTGTGTATAATCTGATAGTTCTCTTTTTGTGTCTGGCTTTTTTTCTCTTGGCATAACATTAATGAGATTCTACCATGTTGTTGAGTATATAATTAGTTTGTTCCTTTTAATTGCTGATGAGTAGTCTATTGTATGAATGTGTCACAGTTATTTACCATTCACCTGTTGAAGGACATACCAATTATTTCTGGTATTTGGTTATTATGAGCAAAACTTTGGTACATTTGTGTACAAGTTTTTTTTGGGGGGGTTGGGGGGACATATAGTAAGTCTATATTTAACTTTGTAAGAAACTGCCAAACTGTTTTCCAAAGTGGTCCTACCATTTTGTATTCTGAACCTCAGCAGGGTATGAGAGTTCCAACCAACATTTGGTATGGTCAGCCTTAAGCCATCCTAGTGAGTCTGATGTTGTCTCTCATTGTGGTTTTAATTTGTGTTTCCCTGGATATCCAATGACGTTGTTCATCTTTTCATGCTTCTATTGGCCATTTATATATCATCTTTTTGAAGTCTTTGTTCAACTCTTTTGCCTTCTTAAAATTGGGTTGATTTTCATCTTAGTTTTGAGTTGTAACAATGCTTTATGTATATTGAATACAATCCTTTTTAAAATATATGTGTAGCAAATATTTTCTCCCAGTGTGTGGCTTCCTTTTCATCTATTTTATCTGTTTTCTTAATGACAGATGAAGAGCAGAAGGTATAAATCTTGAAGTTCAACTTATCAATTTAAAAAAAATAATTGGTGTGCTTTTGTGTCCTAAGAACACATGTCTTTGCCTACTGCAGAACCATAAAGATTGTTTTTCCAGGAAGTGTTTAGAGGTTTTATAGTTTATTTCTCAGGTTTAAATCTAATATCCCCTTCAAATTAAATTTTGTGTATATGATGATGTAAGAGTCAGGTTCATTTTTAAAAATGTAAATGTCCAGTTGTATCCTCATAATTTGTTTTGAAAAGATCATCTTTTACTCATAGCACTGCCTTTGTCAAAAATCAACTGAACACACTATACATGTGGATCTATTTCTGGTCTCTCCATGAGTTCCATTAATCAATTGGTCTATATTTATCCATTACCCCTCTGCCTTGATTAGAGTAAGTATTTTAATAAATTTTGAAATCAGGTAATACAGTTCTTCCAACTTTGTTTCTCATTTTCAAAATGGTTTTGACTGTTTCAGGTTCTTTGTAGTTCCATTCAAGTCATAGGATCATCTCGTCAATTAAAAAATAAGCAAATGCTTGATGGATTCATTGAATCTACAAATCAATATGGGGGGAATTGATATCTTAACAATATTAAGCCTTCTAATCCACGAACATGATATAGTTCTCCATTTATGTAAACCTTTTAAAAGTTGTCATCAATATTTTTGTACTTTGCAATGTATAGATTTACATATCATACCTTTCATTACATTTATTCCTAAGTATTTTATGGCTTTTAACACTTTTGTAATATATTTTCCAATTGGTTTTTGCTTATATACAGAGATACAATTGCGTTTAATATATTGACCTTGTGTCTTACAACTTTGTTATACTCACGTTTTAAAATGAAAAATTTTAAACAGAATGAAGAGTTGAAATAAAACTACATTAAATGCTCATGTACCCACACCTAGGTGCTATAATTCATATTTTGCTGTATTTTCTTTATCACCATCTATTTTTATATCCATCTATTCTTCTGTCTTATTTATCTTAATTTTTGATGGATTTCTAACTAA
Source organism: Rhinolophus sinicus (assembly GCF_057876585.1). Taxonomy (NCBI): domain Eukaryota; kingdom Metazoa; phylum Chordata; class Mammalia; order Chiroptera; family Rhinolophidae; genus Rhinolophus; species Rhinolophus sinicus. The sequence goes on from NC_142504.1 coordinate 103,385,495, forward strand.
TTGCAGTCGTCATTATACTTTACCCCCAACACTTCATCATGCGTATCATTAACTGGAATTCAATTACTGTTTAGAATTTATTTATTTTAAGTAAAATCTACCTACAGTGAAATGTACAACTCTTAAGTGTACTGGTTGGTACCTTTGACAAATGCATAGCACCTGTGTTGTCTTATGTCCCTTTTAAGTCAATTCCTGCTTCCACACTCCCAGAGGCAACTGTTGTTCTGATTTTCTTAAAATGATAGGTTAGCCTATTTTAGAGCTGTATACAAACACAGTTATGTGGTATGTCATCTTTTGGGAGAAAATTTCTTTCAATCAGCGTGATGTTTCTGAGTTTCATCCATGTTTATATATATATTTCATTGTATAAATTTGTCACAGTTTGCTTCTCCATTCTCCTATTGACGGACACTTGTGCAGTTTGCAATTTTTGGTGCTGTAAGTAAAACTATAAGCATTCTTGTATAAGTCTTTTTGTATAATATGCTTTCCTATCTCGAGTCGATACCTAGGAGTGGGATTACTGTGATAGGTATATATTTGGTTGTATGAGAAACAGCCAGGCTCATTTTCCAAAGTGATGTTAACATTTTACACTCCCACCAACAATGTGTGGAATTTGAGATTGCACTACCTCCTTGCCAACATTTGGTGTTGTCAGTCTCTAGTTTTAGCAGTTTCAGTGGCTTGTAGTGGTATTACATTGTGGTTTTAATTTGCACTTCTCTAGTGACTAATGCTGTTGAGCTCCTTGTCATATGCTTTTCTTCTTTATGAAGTGTCTGTTCAATTTTTTTGCTATTTTAAAAAATTTGGTTGTTGCCTTTTTGTTATTCAATTATATAAATTCTTTATATTCCCTGGATACCAATACTTTGTCAGAGATATATTTTGCAAATTTTTTTCTCCTAGTTTTTGGCTTGCCTATTTATTCCCTTAATGGTATCTTTTGATAAGCAGGAATTAAACATTTTTAATGAAGTCTAATTTATCAATATTTTCTCTTATATATATTGCTATTTGCGTTCAATCTAAAGAAACTTTGCCAGTTACCAAGTCACAAAAATATTATCTTATGTTTTCTTCTAGAAGCTTATACATTTAGATTTTTATTTAAGCTTATGATCTATAATTATTTTTTCTATACAATATAAGGTAGGGGTTGAGTTTCTTTTTCCTTTTTTCATATAGATATACCTTTATTCTAGTACCATTTGTTGAAAAGTCTTCCATTTCTCCATTGAACTGTTTTGAAACTTTGGTCAAATTCATTGGACTGTGTAATTGTGGGCCCATTCACGGCATTCTATTCTACTTGATCTGTTTATCTATTTTTATAACTATACTACACTCTCTTGATCACTGTAAATTTACAGTAAGTCCTAAAGTCAAGTAGTTTAAATCCTCCAACTTTTTTTTTAAGATTTTGTTTTATAAATTGAATTTCTAAGCATTTCCCTGTGAATTTTAAAATCAGCTTGTCAATTTCTACAAAAAAAAGTACTGATGAGACTATGAGATTGCCGTGACAACGTAGATCAGTGTGGGAAGAGTTGACATCTTAATATTGATTGACTCTTCCAGTCCATGAATAGGCCATATCTCTCCACTTATTTAGGTTGCTTTAAATTTATCTCACCAGTATTTTTCATGTTAAATTCTTGTGCATCTTTTGTTGAACTTATTTCTAAGTATTTTTTATGCTGTTATATGTGGTGTTATTTTGATAGTTTTGCTTTCAAATTGATGGTAGGTAGCATATAGAGGTAGAATTAGGTTTTGTGCATTGGCCTTGTATTTGTTTACTAGTTTTATTAGGGCTTTTTTGGGGGAAGGGGTACATTCTTTAAGGATTTCTTACATAGACATCATGTCATCAGCAAATAAAGACAGTTTTGTCTGTGGTTTTTCATTCTTTTCATATCTTTCCATATCTTTTATTTCTTTTTTTTTTTTGCCTTATTGCATTGATTTGAATGCCAGTCTGATGTTGAATAGAAGTGGTGAGAATGGTTATCTTTGTTTTTACTTGATGTTAGGAAAACGGTTCCATCTCTTATCATTAATTATTAAGTTAGCTGTAGTGGTGTTTTTTGTTTATTTGTTTTTTGAGTGCCATTTTGTTGGGTTGAAGAAGTTCCCTTTTGACAAGTTTTTATCATGAAAGGATTTTGCATTTTTTTTGAAATGCTGTTTCTGCAAATATCGCAGTGATTATAAGATCATGTTTCTCTTTAATGGTTTGAACATATTTTCTTTTAGTTCTTTGAATATTTTTATAATAGCTACTTTAGCACATTTATCTGATCAGTTAAACATTTCAACCATGTTAGGTTTGATTTCTATTGGCTTTATTTTCTTGACTATGGGTCATATTTTCCTCTGTCTTTGCATATCTAGTAATTTTGATGTATTCTGGACATTGTGTATGATACCAGATTTTGTTGTCTTCCTCTGAAAAGTGATGATCTGTTTTAGTAGCTACTTCAATCATTGGCTGATCACCCAGTATTCTGTAAGCTTGGTTTTACACTTTGTTAGGATTAATCTTTGGAAATCCCAAGATATTTCCTAAGCCCCTCTTAATTAATGGGACTCTTTCTGTCTCTCCTCTGTAGATCCTGTCAGGACTTAGTTGTATCCTATTGTGAAGGGATCTAAAGTGGGACTTACTCTAGGTATGGTCCTTACTCCTGTGGTACAGCTTTTCTGATATTTAAACTGGATACCAAAGGATATTACGTCATGTTATAAACATCTCTTCATCCTGACCAGGCAGGAAATTCAACTTCCCAGTACTACTCAACTTCTAGTGCATCTGTTTCTCTCTTAACCCTACAGCAGCTACTCTGTGGTAGGTCTCAAGTGGTTTCGCCTTGTGTGCTTGGCCAAAGACTTGTAGGGAACCCACACACAGGCTTCCGGAGATCTTACTGAGCCTATTTCTCTTCTCTCTGATGTCATGTTTTAACATAGAAGGGTTATTCTGGTACCAGTTACTCAATCATGGTTCAAAGTGAAAAATCAAAGTCCACATTTTTAATCTCTTATTTTATATTTTAAGCAGTCTGATTTACATAAACTCTTATCTGCTTTTTTGAGGGGGGCGGAGTACAAATTTCATGATAAAATATAGCCCTTAGCATGCAATTTTTGGTTCTAGACTTTCAGAATATTTTAAATTGAAGTATAATTGACATACAGTATTATACTAGTTTTGGGTATACAACAAAATTATTTGAAATTTATATACATTGTGAAATGATTACCGCAGTAAGTCTGTATATCCTCTGTTCCCACATGAAGTTATAATTTTTTTGTGTTTGATGAGAACTTTTAAGATTTTCTTATTAGCAACTTTCAAATTTTCAATACAATATTATTAATTACAGCACCATGTTGTACATCACTTCTCAGTGCCTTATTTGTGTTACATCTGTACGTTTGTACCTCTTGATCTCCTTTAAGACTTCCAGAATTTTAGAGTTAAAGGGACTCTTAGCAATCGTTGATTCTAACTTTCTCCTGTAATGAATGAGGAAACAGGTCCAGAGAGATTAGGTGATGTACTCAAGGTTGCACAGGTTGTTAGTGATTTAAAGCACCTGCTCCTGGAGGCAATAAATACCATAAAATCGTACCATGGTAATGAGTGGAAGCTGCCGTATCTTTGCACTATATATGAAAAATAAAAGAATTCTAGCAGTAAGCATTTCCAGAGTATAAAGATTGCAAAAGGAATGCTTAGTCTGGCTAAACTGTTTTCAAGTTTTTAAAATCCCTTTAGTCACACTCTTTTACATAAAGCATCAAATGTGCTAATTAGAAAAGATTCAGATCTACTAATCCAAAGGTCTCTACTTGGCACAATTATAAGTAACAATATAAAGTTTCTCAAATAATTCTCCTTTTGTGTACCCGCCTCCCCGTAAGAAGGAGTAAGCACTGTTATTTTGACACTGTCTTCTGAATTTGACATTAAAAATATCTAGATCATTATATAAGTTAGTATTTCAATTTTGTCCATCAGTATTTAAATAAGCATAATGATAGGTAGGTAATACAAAATTTACTTTCTAAACTAGTATATCTGTTTAAAACTCAGTTTTCCAATTCCTGTTATATTGCTTTTTCATGAAAATGCCTTGTAAAGGATTTCTCAATGTATCAGTATACCTTATCTTTAAATATGCTTTTATCAGAGTGACATGTGCTATGTCATTTGAGTGCCCTACCGTATAATGCAAAAAGGAAAGAAGAATATGAATTTGAACAATTTCTTAGAAGGCCACTCACAGACCAACTGCTGATATAATTTAAAAAGCCTTGAGAAATTAAGAACTACAAGTCAGGAACATTTAAAACATACTCACTGTGTGCAGAGGACTAGATGTTCTTTTAGAACTAAGAATCTAATAAAGGAGGAAAACACGGTAAAAATAACCATGTATTGAGCTCAATGAAAAATAAGTCCCATTCAATGGTAATAAAACATTATAAAACTAGGAACTAGGATATGTTGGGTTCTCTTTGAAGAAGTCGACTTTACTGAAGGACATTAAACTACTATGTATTTCTCTTTGCTTTGATTGAAGCAGCCTTGCAAGGGTTTAGTTGTTACCTAAAGGTTTTGAGGACTGTGTGAATCGGCCTGATTCAACTGTATATCCTGTTGAATGCATTAAACACATGAAATAATTTCTAGCAGACTATTACAATGGTCAATAAAAACCTACAAAAATTTTTAACCACTAATCACCATACTCTCTTCAGTGTCAACTTGGAGTCTTTTGATATTACAGGAAGATAATTTCTTGTACTTGGGTACATGGATCTTGGTTTTTTGCCCTTTTCATTCTAAAAAATTATAAGCTCTCTTGAAAAATTTTTTTTACTTTTTAATAGGAAGTTGTTAGGTTTAAAAAAAATGTTTTGTGATTATTTAGAAAATATAGATCTAGAATTTTAGCTTATGATGCTGGATGCATTCACTAATTCTACCTAATAAATTCTTTATTCTCCATTAAAAATGGGGGTAATACTATTTATTTTGTGGTCATCAGGATTAAATCCAAGAATACAACTAGAATGTGGAGGACAGTACCTGACACAGAGTTAGCTGTCAGTGGCTTCCTGTTACTTGTAGGATCAGATCCATCTTTAACACAAGCCTTAATAACCTGGCCTCTTTCACTCTCCTTTCCGTCAGAAGCCACTCTCTCTTTTCTACCAGGCAAATACCTGCTCATTCTTCAGGTATCACCTGAAGGTCACTCCTCCAAGGAGACTGTCCCCAATCTCAAGATTAGGTTAAGCTCCTGCTAAGTGTAACCATAGCACCCTCTGCTTCCTAACACACATTACCTTTGTAGTTGATTATTTGTTCAATGCCTGTCTTCCCTTTCTGACTAAGCTGAGGTGGAGAAAGATGGAGAGTGGGATCAAATATACCTTATTTATTTCTGTATATCCAGTCTTTTGATACATGTCTGGTGCATTTTAGATTCTCAGTAAATCCTGAACTGAATGAAGCACTTTATGATATGATTCCAGTCCTAGAAAAGTAATAACTGAAAGCTGATCTCCTCTAATAAAATGAGGTATTAATTAGAATGCAGCTTTGTAGCATCTGTAACAATAGCAGGATGAAAGCTGATATTAGAGAATATGTTGGAAGTTGCTTAGACTTCAGTCGGGAGGGAAGATGGTGCCGGAGGACGCAGTATGGGGCATATTGGACCAATGGAGGTTCCCCTCAGGGCTCACACTCCCATGGCCCTGACTACAGAGTTCCTGGCAAGCAAAGTTTGTGCCCCAGAGTGGTCTGTGGCTGAAGTGGCACTCACCACTTGGGTCCCTCATAAGCCTATTTTCCATAAATTTGCAGACATTAGTAAAACTTTTGATACTGTCAGAAAAAATAGATTTAGAGATGTCCTCATATGGTTTCTTGATATAAAATTTTGTTGATGAAAAGTCACTTAAATCATTTTGATTAGGAATTAATATTGAGTATCCTATCTACCAGAAAATGTAGTTAAGTATCTTTTCCCCTTTCCAACTATATACCTACACACTCATGTATGATTTCAAGTTCTTAGTTCCAACTATCATCAAAAATAAAATAAAAATGCATTGTCGATGTTGGACTCATCTTGGTCTAAACCAGGTAGCACAGAATCAAAAAGCCATATACTACTGACTGATCCTATGCCCCATCCTATGAGAAACTTAAGTTACAGATGTACATTTTCAAAGTTGACTGCTTTTTCTTTACACTTTTACTTCATATATAGTTTCAGTTTAAAACTTGATGATATTGTTTATTTGAATTGTATTTTTATGTCCAAAAATAAATACAATTACATTTCTGTTTTCTAGCATGGAATGCTGGTTTTCAGTTTATGAAAGTGTTGAAAGTTTTCTTTTAAAATAAAAGTACTTAAGTAAAACAAGTGAATAAGAAAAATACTAAGTGTGGGTGGTATGCTCTGATAAAATCTTGAAGTTTATATATAATTGATTAATATTTTAAAAATCTTGGAATATTATATAGTACTGTAAAATAACATTTTGGAATATGGTGATGTGAAATTTTTAAAGAAAAGTTTTCTCTTAGCTTGAAAAAGTGTAGGTGGGCATTTTCTAATTAAAGAGCACAAATGCACCATTCAAGTAGTCTGGAGGTCTTCAGGATCTTTTGTTTCAGGTAATATCATAGACACAAGGAATGTAAGATCTAAAACCCCAGAGCCTGAGGAATAAGGGTGTCCACTCTTCCCCCAACAAAACAGATATTGACATAGAGAGACTACCCTATGCTTCCACCTGATTTACTGTTCTTGTAGTTCAACTTGTTTTATTAACAGTATTAGAGAACTTTAAGCCTCCATGAAGCTCTTAAACCTCGCTAATACTGAAGAGTTGTTGATGATAAAACCACATCCTTTGATCAAACGTTATAGTCAAGAGTCAATCTATAGAGTCTTTATTCAGTTATGGACTCCACCCTTTATTAGCTCTGTAATCTGAGGCAAGAGACCTAACGTTTTATAGTGGAAGTTTCACAACCTATAAAAAATGAGGGATAATAATAGTTGTCATGAGAGTAAGTAAGATAGATATGGAGAACAAAGACAGCCTTGGTTATTACTGTAGGTAATTATTATGGGTTGAATTGTGTCCCCTCCCTCCCAAAAGACAGGGTGAAGTCCTAACCTCCAGTACCTCAGAATATAGCTTATTTGGAAATAGGGTCATTGTAGATGTAATTAATTAAGATCTGGTCATACTAGCACAGGGCTTTTAATCTAATATGACTGGTGTTTTTATAAGAAGATGGAAGACGACGTGGAGACAGACACACAAGGAGACAAGAGAGGTGGAAATAAAAGTGATAGAGCTGCAAGCCAAGGAATGCCAAGGATTGCTGGCCAACACCAATAGCTGAGAGAGGCAAGGAAGGACTCTACCCAAAGTTCCAAAGGGAGCATGGCCCTACTGACACTTTGATTTTGGACTTCTAGCCTCCAGAACTATGAGAGAATAAATTTCTGTTATTTTAAGCCACCTTGTTTGTAGTACTTTGTTACGACAGCCCTAGGATACAACTACAGCAATGCAAAAACTATAAATTTTGTAAAACAGAAATTACATACCTATAGATTCTTCCTCTCTTTCTCTTTGCTGAAGCCCAACTGCCCTAAAACCTCGTTGGTTCTCCATGTACCTCTTTGTACTAATTTTATTTTTCTTCTCTGTCCTTTCTTGGTTTAGGATGGTATGTTAAAAAGCAAAATAAAACAAATATTGACTTGGAAGTATGAAGCGGAAATAAAGCAATCAAACAAAAAGACCAAAGGAACAAGAAACAGGGCAAAGACAAGAGATGACCGTGTGAGAGCTGAAAGGGATAACTTTCAGAGAAAAGGTAAGAGAAAAGACCAAATGAGTGAATAACATGAAGATAAATAGAAGTTCGACATGAAAATCGTTATTTAGCTGAGTACACAAATGAAGCCTTTCCTTGTCTAATGCCAGCAACCCTATGTTTAGAAAGGGAATTTTTGTATCATATTTTCTACATGCTGAGTATGGAATGGACACTGAATTTCTTTCATTTGTTTTTCAATATAAGTTCCTCAAATGTATGCTCACTCATACATTTTGGAAGCAGTTAGCTTAGATTTTGCAGTTTTAACCTTTTCATGAATGAACACACGAGCATAGAAAAGTACTTTTTTGCCTGTCTCTCCAGGAAAAGTAAATTCAAATGATAAGACACAAAGTCTTCTCACAAGGGAGAAAGACAAGGTGAAGTCTTCAGGCAAATACGTGATTCATGCTTGACTGTCACGCTTCCTACAAGTCCTGGAATGTTCATTATTCTTCCAAGTTCCCAGGTTCCGACTGCGAGTTGGATTCTTTGGTGTCTCCTTGGACCACTGGGGGCTTTAGTCTTAAAAAGATGAGCTCTGCAGATACACTGTCTAGAGAAACAAAATATATATGTTTTAATTTTGTTATTCTGGTCATGTTGATATTTAATTCAATGCTATAATAGTTTCAATTTGCTGAAAACTATATATAAGGGTTTGTACTTCTTCTCTTTCTCTTTCCAGTCCCTCCACCGCTTATTTTTCAGGTGGCATGGAAGAGGTGGAGGCGTGGTTGGAGAGGACAAGGAGGCAGGCCCTGCAAACAAAATAAATGAGTCTAGCACTGTGTTAAAACTAAAGCAAGCACCATTCTGTTTTTGGGTCATAGGAAAATATGCTGTAACCCTTATGTATAAATATTTGCAAGGGCATTGCCTATCATTACTTATGATTATAGTAAAAATTGTCATAGTGGAGTAATAAGAAAATTTGCCCAAGATTTTGATTATTGTCCTTGAGATATCTTTTAAAAAAATCAGATATGGGGACAGATTTAAGAATTTAAAAATATAACATATCCCCATATTAACATCTCAACACACAATCAGATGTAATATACAAGTTTGCCTTAATTTCTGAAATTGGTGTGTTATTAAAATCTTTATTATTTACTTAGCAGACACTAATATGGCCCTTCCTATCTATCAGGCATTATTTCAGTGGCTTTACATATATTTACTTACTTAATTCTTCCAACAGTTCTATGAGTTAGGCATTGTTTCCTTTAATCCTGTTTTAAGGTGAGGAAACTGAGGAACAGAGAAATTAAGTAATCTGTCAAGGTCACACAGCCAAGGATGGGACTTGAACCTGGGCAGTCTGGTTCCATGGCCTATGTTCAGCCCCCATGCTGTGCCATGTCTTACCCACCCCATTTTTGTTCACCGAAGCATTTTATTTGTACTTTTCAGTAGAAGAAATCCAATGGTAAATTTGAAATCCAAAAATCCATTTTGTTAAGTGAATTTTTGTCCATCAAACTGATCTTGTATGAAAACTTTTTTCATAAACTCTGTTCCTTAAGGTAACATCAACATGTAATTTCAGATGTCATTGTAAAAAATATAAAATATAAACACATGGAATTATTCCCATGAAGGAAAAAGGGATTTTTGTAATCATGTATATCAGACTCCTTTCTACCATAAAAATTTGTAGCTTCTCTCTGAAGTCTGTGTTAGAAAATTCTAAAATTTCTTTTGCATCTCTATGCTTCATTTGAATCAAACAATATGTGATAGAAAGTTCTGGCTCTTGGTCTGGCCCTTTCTTTAAGAAAGGCAACCTTCTCCACAGTTATTTTTTCCTTGCCCCTCCCAGATTATTTTCCAGTCGAGTAAGGGAGAAGTCGTGGAAGATTGCCAGATGGAAACAGTGAGCGATGTCAGTCACGCCCACCAACGGTAAGCAAGCCACCAATGATTAGGTGACTTTCCGTTTATGACCTGATAAGGACAAGTACTGTCCGAGGTACGGATGGTGCATCCAAGGTACGGATAGTGCATCCGAGGTACAGACAGTGCATGTTGTAACACACGCATTGAGAGCTCAGTTTGGAATCCAAGGCCAACTTGATTGGTTTGTAGTGCAAAATCTGAATAGTTAACACTTGTGGCCAGATGCTAGAGATGATATACATCCCGTCATATCTGTACATGAAAAACCTTGTCTGGGGAATTTTAAGAAATCACTAGAATTTCCTTACGGTTTATAGGTATTTTTTTTTCCTGTGGAACCCACACAGATGCTTTTCTGTTGATCTTGGACAAAACGCGCATGTAACGAGAATGTATGCTCCTTTTGTTTCATTCACATGCTATTTTAATGATTGGAAAGTTAGTCCGAATTGCTAAGGATTTGTTTGTTGCTGAAAATCTGCAGGGTTTAAGGGAGAGGTGTCACACACAGAGCAGCAGATTGCTATTGTTCATTCAGTACCAAATTTTTAAAAAGTGTTACCTGCCCTTCATGTCCTCTCCTCCACCTCAAATAAACAGCGGCCAACAACAACAAATTCTTACCCCACAGGACTGTGGGAGTTCGATGACTCAGGTCATCTCAAAGAAAACACAACATCTTAGAGAACAAGCTGTTTCTTTTAGTTGGAACAACAACACAGTAGCAAACAATAACACATAATAATAGCAAAGGTAATGCTGTGAGCATATGACCTCACTCCCATTGTGCATTTCCTTCAGGGTTTTCTGGGAGGGTCCCAAGAGCAGATTTCCTGAGCAGCTGTGCTGTGTTCTCCAAAAAGGCTCTTGTCCTTTACCCTCACCTCTTTTCATGAATGGATCAACATTAGGAGGGGAACAATTGAGTGAGTGTATCATCTCCAACAATCACAAAGCTTTCACTACAGAATTCAAAGGAATATACGCCAACCACAGTAAGCCCTGAAATGTGAGTACTGAGAAAAATCCACTGGATTTTTGAAAGGGCAGTTTCAGTTCTGTAAAAAGCAGCAACTTTATCAACTTATAAAGCAAGCCAGTTCTCCAGTGATTTTAGCATGTTGCTGACATGTTACTTCCCCTTGCTTTGGCAGTCACCCACTAGGCACATGGCTGCTCTGGTTTCAGGAGTAGGTTTGGGTTGAGTGGTTGATGAAGTTGGTTGGTTAAGTTGACTGAGGGATGGGAAAGGACAGTTTTTAATTGCTAAATAGATACCCCCATGGCCAAGAATCAGATAGACTTCTTCCCTTCCCTGAAGAAATTGCTTATTGGGTCACTTGTGGTTGAGAAATGGGAGACAATCATTCATGATAAGCCCTGGTCATGTCTGAACCTCTTGGAACGTCCAGGCCTTCCTACACCAGGGTTTCTGATACAGTGGGCAAGGTGAGAATACATTCCTGGGGTGGCCCACAGCCAGGGTATTATGGTTGATCCCAGTCTGCTCCAATATGGGGTTCCTATGAGTCCTCACCAAGGAAACATGCAAATACTGTCTAGGTTGACGATTACCCTTCTATTTGGGAAACCCGGCGCAGTCATCTTCATTAGCCACCGGGTCCCTTTTCATAAGCATGACTGTGTGAGTTTGTCTGGGTGTTGGTGTTGCAGATTGCTTTTCCCAGGAAGCGGACACTAAGATGGAGCTTAGCATGTAGGAGTTTATTAGACTGCTTTTGTGATCAACACCTAGGGAAAGAAAGGGAAGGAAACAGGATTTGGAAGGAGAAGTTGGGCTGTGAGGTAGTTAGTCTCAGTGCAGGCTCCAGCCAAGCCTATGTGAAGTTTGGAGGATGGGAAGACCTTTCAGAGTGTCCCACATTGGGATGTCTTTATACACCAGCCCTCACCCCACCCACCCCCACCCCCACACACACTTCAATCAGTGAATCGATGTGGCCTGCCCTTGGGAGAGATATAAGCTTGGGCTAGGTTTTTTCTTCAGAATATTTCAGAGGGAGGGGAAAGTTTGGTGTATGCAGTCCGGGACAGAATTTTTGCATGTGGTATAAAAATATCTTCTTTGTATCAGTTACGACAACAGACCAGCCCCACACAACGAATCCTCGAATCCTCGTTCCTGTTAGGATTCCACTGTGATGTGAACTATGAACAATTTATTCCTGCATAGAACCACCATATTAGCAAGAAGCTGGGAGGTCTGAAGGGTTTTCCCTCATCTCTCACACTTCACATGAAGCGTGAAAAAACAGGAGGGTAAGAGCATTTGGAAGACTGAAATGGCTAGCTGTGCTAGCTGGGCTCTGAGGGCTGTGCGCTTTACTCCTGCCCTGGATTTATATCCCGCAGCGTTGGGTGTATTCCCATGGGGTGAGGGGCTCTAGGACCTGAGGCCTCAAGTATGATTATCTGACTCAGTGGAAGCCTGTCCAGCAGTGGCGCTATGGGTTAATAAGCTGTTAAAAAAGGAGACAGAGAGAGAGGAAAGCTCTCACCAGATCTGTGTTTGATGCTGGAACAGGGACTGTGTCTGCACTGGAAATTTAGATGGACTTGAAGGTGATAAGCTCACGCAGAGTATACATTGGCGTTTTTGTTATTCGTTGAAGGGCCAAACTACAGAAGCTGCATATGAGAGCAGGAACATAAAGTAGACCCTCAATCTCTACTTGAAATGGTTAATACTTACCGAGCATGCCAGCAGTGGTGGAGGATGTTCTAGGTCTGCATCTGTATTAACTCTTTTTAACTCCTACCACCACTTTATAACATAGGTACAGCTGTTCCCATCTTCTCATAGATGGGGACACTGAGGCAGAGCTAGTAAATGGAGAAACCAGGGCGCTAACTCTGGAAGTCTGGGCCCACGGCGTGAGCTCTTGGCCACCATGCTTTATCGTCTCTCCTGAGGCCTCTTGCCTGTGGCTTTTATGTGCACTCTTCAGGGTCAGGAGTGAGTCAGGGTCAGGGTCAGGGTCAGGGAGAGAGAAAGCGAACGGCACCTACGAGCCACAATGCAGAAATAGAACATCGGGAGTGGGATTAGGGCCGGGGGTGGTGAGCTGGTGCTGGAGGGGCGGGGTCTACGGTACAAGGGAACGGAATAACGGTAGCATGGAGAAGGGACAAGACACTGGGAATGAAAATGGGTCTTGTTGACGCTCAAGGACCCAAGAGGGTCCTTTCTTTCATTTCTTTCACTTAGGTACCAATCATGTCCTTTCACTAATTTGTTCCTGGTCAGTTCTGGAGTCAGCCATCTTAGGATTGATTGTGTTTCTGGCACAACATCTCTGAGATTTAGTTTCTTCATCTGTAAAATGTGACGAGTAGTAAATAAAATAATTCATTTGTATGGCCTATCACTGGGCCCAGCATATGCGAAGCCCTAACTTAATGTCCGTTTCCTTTCTTTAGTCCCCCCCTGCTCTCCCCTGGCCTACCTACCTGCGTATACCCTGTTTCCCCCAAAAGAAGACCCAGCCGCACAATCAGCTCTAATGCGTCTTTTGGAGGAAAAATTAATATAAGACCTGGTATATTATATTATATTATATTATATTATATTATATTATATTATATAAGACTCAGTCTTATTTTACTATAATTTTTGCTCCAAAAGATGCATTAGAGCTGTTTGTCTGGCTAGATCTTATTTTTATGGAAACACGGTAATAATGCCTGATCAATATTTGATGATTGGTGAATTCAGGTATACTCCTACATAAATGTGCGTAGTCCTGTAGGTGCAATTAAGGAAGCCGAACAAATTAATGTATACACAAGTGTCCCTTCATCACCTTCCATTCTGGAGCAACTGGTAACTGATCCATCAGGTGCAAAGTCAAGCTCTGTGTTGACAGATGCACAGTTTGTATAAGCTTTAGCAGCAGTGTCAGCACTAGACACCCAAGACAACAATTAGGAAAAAGAACAAACAACTGCAGGGGAAAGGAGCTCTTAAAAGTGGCGAGCAGCAGAGGAAACAAGCAAATGCATAGAAAGGATTCATCACTCAATCACCACTGATAGCTGCACTGTCTGGGGGGGGATATTATCTGGTGGACACAGCTGTGGAAAGGTGAGCTCAAGACCTGCTTTGGATTCCCAGGCCTGTCCCAGATCCTTTCTCTAGACTTAAGAAAAATCATCTCACCTCCTTTTTGCTTTCAGTTCCATTAATAACAGCTCAGCATTATTGAGCACTTACTATATGCCAGACACGGTTTGATTTTAATGATAACCCCAGAAGGCAGATGTTATTAATTATTCCAATGGTGCATATGAGGAAGCTGAGTTACAGGGAGGATAAGTACCATGCCCGAAGCTGGGATGCAAATCAGGACAGCATAGCTGCAGAGTTCATGTGCGTAAACACGAAGCTTTATTGTCTCTCATACTCTAGAAGGATGAGTGAAACTTCACAACATGAAGGAAGCAAATTTCTTATTGAACGTTTGGCATCATGCTCCAATTCCTTGCTTTTCAAGGCTGAACAGTGTTACCATTGCAGCATATCAGGTGTAGAATAACTTCCTCAAATGCTTGTAACTGGTAGCGTGGTCTTGATGCTTTGCAGCCTGTTAGATGAAGTGACCTAGTATTTCCTTAATGCTGTCTTGAAAATTATGAGCCAGGGATTCATTATGACCATATATTGCTCGTCTGGAGCTGGCAAGTGCCCAGAACAGTTTTATATATTCTCCCAAGGCTAGAAGCTAATGGAGCCAGCCCTCCAGCTACCCAGGAGAACACGAATGCTTCAAGACTAGGTACAACCCCAGTGCACACCTGCATATCATCAGTGAAGTCATTAAGTGAGCAGACAAGAACAGCCTGCCATCACGTCTGCTTATTGTCAACACTGAAGAGGTATTGACAGTGTTGAGACAGGCTGTCACTGGAGGAAGCTGAGGCAGAATCAACAACCAGCAGAACATCCACCCTGATGGAACCAGTTCCTCGAGGTGCTACATCAAAACAAAATGTATGGACCGCCCACACACGTGGGTGATTCTCCACCGTGCCTGCTCAGACACAAAGGAATGGGTGCTATATAAAGCAGGTATTGCGTAGCTACGTCGGTGAAGAAATGACGACTGAACTGAATTCAAACTCAGAATGGAAGTGCGGTGTCTATTTTTCCAAGGTATAATTGAACCTTACTCCTCTCCTACCCACAGATCAAATAGGAGCCTCTATAAAGCCACATCACAGTCTTTCTCGAAGAGCAGCCCATCTCTTTTCATGGAGAACATAAGAATTTGCAGCATTTTTGGAAGAGGCCAAACCTTACTCCTGGGAAGATTGCATTAATCGTGAACATGTTTTTAAGGAATGAGTTCTAATGAAACATCAACATGCCTAGTGACATAAGTGACTTGGTAGATTATAAAATGGTAATAAGAAAAGAAGTAGGGAAAATGTAATCATTTCAATAACTGGGCAAAGTGAGAGAAGAGGAAACAGAAGAGACAGAAAGAGAAAGAGGGAGGAAGGGAGTCAGGGAATGAGTTTGTGAGTGTGTGTGCACGCACATTCCATCTGTGCCTGAAATTTGTTCCATGTTTGCTTAGAGTCCCAATTGCTTAGGGGGATCCATAGTAGATGAGCCTGTTCCAGATCTCATGGAAAATAGTTCCCTTCTCTATTGTTTGGAGTTAGACTCTGCCAGTGGTGAAGGGAAACTTTTAAACACAATTATACTATCAAGATGTACAGTGAGTGAGTCAAAGGCCTGGCCCAGCCTGGCCTGAGTTGATAGAATCAGAGGTAGGTAATAAATCTCCGGCTGTGTGAGAGTGTTTGCCATGATGCAGAATGAGCCAGTGGCCCTGTTTGCGACAATATCCCTGCAGGGGTGATGGATGAGCCAGACTCATACCAGAACAGGTGGGAATATTACAAGGAATATTAACAAGAACCTTGATGAAAGAGCCCCAGCAATTAAGTCCATGGGAAAGGCTTAATTGAAGTCGTAAAAGACATTGTAGATAGGAAATACCTTTTCATTTGACCAATTAAAAAAGTCAGGCCATAATTGTACTGGTAACCTCAAAGTCTTCCTTCTAATTCCATGAGCTATTGTATTGTTAGAATTAAAACTTGAACTTTGTATTTGTACCAGCTAATTGGGTGGCTAGGTGACTATCCTCTAAATTTTAGTCTATTGCTAGTTGCTCTCACTTAACTACATAGCATCACCATTGTAAAGCTGTTGTTGAACATAACCTTTCAGAGAACAGGGATTGTGTTGGTGTGATCTGGTTGATGTTTAGGGAAGGGTTACCCAAAGTATGAAGTTAGATGGCACCTGAGGCCATTGTGGATAATATCTTGTAACTGTGTCCTGGTTCTCTCTTCCCTTCCCCTCCTCACCCCTGTCCTCCTGCCCCCCTCGCTTCCTCCCCTGCTCTTTTCCCCTCCCTTTCCCTCTCTTCTTCCCTTTCTCCCTCCTTTCCTTCTTTTCCTTCTGTTTACTATCTCTTCCCACTTTCTTCTCAATTTTATCCAGGCTTCTACACCCTTCCTTTCCCTGCTGAAGGCCCCCCCCCCCGCCCCCAACTTCTGCCTGCCTGGCAGGCTTCTGTGGGTATCACTTTGTGTCTCTGACATCTCTCAGGGTAGCATTATGGCTGAGCTTTTAATGGTCCTGAATTTTGTCATGTAGAGTGATTTGCCTGCCTCTGAGACCAGAAATTCCCCTACTTTCTACAGGGCTGATAATCTGAGATGGGGCTAAGGAAGGATATGAGAAACCATCGTAGACGGTAGAGTCACCAGTTGGAAATGGTAGCAAAATATTTAAAGAGTGAACTGATGAACAGCTAACGTTAAGAAAAAATGTTTAATAAACACATGCAGGATATACCCTAGTGTTGTTGTTTTTTGTTTTTTGTCTGAAATGAGGAATCCATTTCCTCCTCAAATTTGGCCTGAAGGCCACTTTCCTTGCTAAAAATAAAAGCAATATAAGACCTCATGTTATCTCTTCTGTAGCTGGTGGAACACATTGCACAGGGACAGAACACAGAGACAGCCAGTGATGCCTTTGAGAGAGAGCTCCTATTAGAGACAGAGAGATGTAGCAGAACTGCAGCATCATGCACGTTGGAGAAGTATAACTAACTAATTTCAGACTTTTAGCAGAATAAGTGTTGGAGAAAGCTACCTCTTTCAATGCTATGATCAGAACTCTACTTGTGTCAACATCGGGCAATTAAATGAACAGAGAATGCAGTGTAACGCAATACAGTGTGATCAAGAATCTGATAGTTGGAACTGGCATCCATCATGAACCAATGAGTAACAGAAAAGAAAGTGGAACACATAGAAGAATCTAGATGAGGCAAAAGAAGAGAAGTCCAGGTCCTGATCAGAACAGCAAAGATTCTCGAGTAGTCACTGATAATTCCTTAATGATATAAAATTAGAAATTGATATTTGAACCCCAATCTTGGTCACTTGTAGTTTTATGTATGTAATTATGCTTAAGATTATTCTAGAGCAGTTCTTCTCAAAGTTGGCCACATTTTGGAAGCACCCCAGAAGATATCAATGCCCAGGCCCTACCTCAGAGCAATGAAATCAGAATAACTGGGCATGTTTTCTGGTCTTCAGTATATATTTTTTAAGTTTTCAGGTGATGCAGTCAAGATTGGAAGCCAAGTAATTAATGATTACTAATTATTATGGCTACTAATAATATTAGTTATCTTCCCAAGTAATTAATTATTCTGAGATTTGTTGAGTACTCACTACGTACCAAGCTCCAGACTAGGCGCTGAGGGTACCACGATAGTAAGACAAGGCTTGGTCCTCAGTGACTTTACAGAGAAATGAGCAGACAAGCAATTGCCCGGAAGTACAATGGGCAATACTGAAATTTTACAGCATGCTATGTGAGTGTTTGTAAATAGGGATAGTAGTGTGTGTATGTGTACTTTCATATATACTATTAATTTTCCCTGGGGAAGGAAGACTTCAAATAGGTGCCATTTAATTGAGTGTTGACCTGGTAGACTTGGTTGCAGGTGAGTAGCAGTGATAGGTTAACCTAAGCTCATTTCTCCTTTCCATTTGCGTTCCAACTGTCCAACTTACCTGAGATCTCAGTAATCTTCCCTCTCCACAAATACAGTTGTTTTACCCTTTATTTTCCAAATATGCCTTACCCACATCTACAGACCTTTGCTCATTCCATTTCCTCTGCTCATAGGCCCCCTTCCTCCACTCCCATATTTGCCATTCATTTTGTTCAAAACCCATTTGAACTAGGTTAGCATCTGCATAGTTCGTGTTCTGAGACACTCCGTAAGGCAAGGTTAATGACAATGAAGGTGGTCAATATCTACCATAAAATTTGTGCACACCTATGCCAGTGCGGCATTGTGTTTGGCTGTAATGAAGAGAAACTAGAAAGTAATGGCTGAAATAAGTCATGGCTCAATTTTCTTTCACATAAAAAGAAATCCAAAGGTTGGCAGTTTACAGCTGACATAGTCAACAGAAACCTTGCCTCATTCTAGATCTTTTCTAGAGGCTTAAAGGAAAGACTTTATCCTCATGCTCACAAGATGGCTGCCATAGTTCCAGCCATCATATGTGAGTTTCCATCTATAATGAAGGCAGGAGAAAAAAGGGCAAAAGGAGCCCACCACCTGAGTCAACCCCTTTTAAAGAAATTTCTGAGAAGCCAGAATTGACCAGACCCAGGCTTTACAGGGTCTGCTCTGGCCCTCCTTGGCTATATCCTTCACATTGAGAATTTAATCCAATGGGCCAAAGGAAACGGCTCGCCAAGAGCCCACCCGTTCCATCTAGACAATGTTCTGAGTACCCTGAAATTCCAGCCCAATTGGCCCTGAGCCCACTTCTAGGTCTGTATGGGCCTCTCCTTTGGATCTGTTCTCCTGTGGACAGAATGTGCCACTAGTATGCATAGCCATAGCCCTGGGAGTTGACCAAGGGGACATTGTGTGCAGGAGATGGGTCGGCAGGGATGTGGATGGAGCGTGGATATGAAGCCTGGAATGAGCACAGGCACATGCTGAAGTCCCTTGCTGTGTGGGCTGGAGCTGTGTAGAAGGAGAAACGAAGCAGGCCAACTGGACTGACTCCCCATGGCTTGGAACTTGAAAGAGGCCAAGTATTCCAGGCCTCCCAGCTGTTATAAAGAAGGTACCTCAGTCAAGGTAACAACATAGAAGCAATTTTTTTAGCAGTTCGGCAACTCGATTTATAGTTTTTAAATATTTAGACATCTAGTGTGTGGACCCCCTACTTGTATTCTTGTGCCCATCCCTTCAAATGTTAGGGGCAGGCTTTGTGTACTTATTTCTGTTTACAGCTCGTTGACTACCACATTTGCAAGCGAGGTTGGGAAATGTAGATCTCTCTTCCTCCTTAAGATGGGGGAGGGGTAGAATGGAAGTGGGATACGAGGTAGACTACCAGCGCGGCCGCGTGGTTCTGAAAGAGGTTGGAAGAAAGATGTCTTTGCCTTATCTCCACAGCATTAATGTTTGCATCCCTATCGTAATAAACTGCAAATATTGGAAATGGAGAGTTCATAGGTCAAAATGCGTAGATAATGTTTAGTATGCAGCAATTTGGCAACAAGCCTTACATTAAGGATAAAGGTAAATATAAATGTATATGTGTATACACACATACACACACACATATCTATCTCTATCTATCTATCTATCTATCTATCTATCTATCTATCTATCTATCTATCTATCTATCTATCTATCATCCCCTGGAAAGTGTGTGGGTGGGTGGAAATGCAGAGCTATGGTAACTGACAGTGCTGTGACATAGTGGGTGGGTAACCCAGGACACATAAGAGCTAAAACGCTCCGATAGCCTCCAAGCGGTCAAGGAAAGAATTCAGGATGATAAAAGGAAATGAGGATTAGGCAGGTACACCACAGGGAGGAAGCACGATCTAAAAAGGATCATTTAATTGAGTGGATACTTGCGTGTTAACCATTCTCATTTTCACTGGTAGAAGTTAGTCATGAGCAAAGTATTTTTTAAATAAAAACTACAATAGATCCAAAAGGGAATATTTAATGTGGTTTTGGATAGTTAGCATGGAATAATTTTCTTCCTGTCTGTTGATCCCTTGGGTAATGGATGTGAACAAAAACAACCCAAAAAGATATATAAATCTGCAAACATGAGTAATTAATGTTTGTGATCTGTGAACACACTGTTAGGATTGACTGAAAAGAACACATTTCTTTAAAAATAATGCTTCCAGTGCTTGTGATTCTTTAATAGAAATGTTCTAAGCAAGAAAGACAATCTCTCTTTGTACTTCTTTGGTGTGGAAAACAGAAATGCAGAGTGTCAACAAAGGCATGGGTGTTGGATAAGCGGGAAAGCTGAGTGTCTAGAGTAAAGATGTGTTTCTTGCATGAATAACTTCTGAACAATCTGCTGAAGGAGTGATTTTGTATCAAGCTGAAACCCCAAACCAGCATCATTTTAATTTGCCAAGCACCTGTGAAGGAATACAGCTGCAAGGCCATGGGAAAACAATAGAAACTGTGACAGTTCATTAATATAAACCAGCAACTAGATTTATTTGGAAAAGTCATTGATATAGAATTACCCTGGAGGATGCAATGACATTCCCGAAGCAGGCCAGCAAGCAGCTAACTAAGATTATAGATGTGTGCACATCATTTGAAACCGAACAGTAATTTGGTAACTATTACGATTTATTGTGTATGTCAGACAGAATAACAAATGTGTAAAGAGTCATGATTGCTTCAGGAAAGTTAAGTTTGTGTTGTATTCAGTTGTTTGGCTTTTTGCATGCAAAGTTATTTTGTTCTGGAAAATCAAGATAATGTTGCCTCTAAAATGATTACTCGTGTGTGTATATATGCATAGAAGGAAAATTTGAAAGTACACATTCTTGTCTAACAACTCGGAGCCTTAATATAATGCTGACAAGAAGCTAACGAAGTTGTTTATTACAATCAAGTCATTGCAGCCTTATGTCGGTGGTGACTACAAATATTTCAGGTACGGTAACGCATAAGCAATCTGGCTCGCCTAAAATGAAAGGTATCAACAGATCTGGCGGCAGAGAAATAGATCTGCTAACCACTCACTTTTATTGCAAACAGTAAAATGTAACCCTAGAAAATGGGAGGAAAGCAAGGTTCTTCTTATACTTGAAGCAGCTGGGAAAATCTCAGTGTCTGGCACAAATGCAATAAGCCTGTCCATTGAACTTGTTCCCAGCCATGAGACAGGCAACATTAGCCAATAATGCGGGAGCAAATGAAGAGAATGCCCCCCCCCCCCACCCCTCTAACGTTTCCTCTTTAAATGCAAAAGAAACTCAACAATCCTCTAGCTAATTTCCTTAGATTGTTTAATCCTTTCACCACCAGTAGTTAGCATCCCTGGTACAGTTTCCATTAGAAACTGATTGATTTGAACCTGGTCGCAAAGAGTTAAGGTTTATAGTGACCACTGAGGACTTGCTGAGTGGGTAATGGCGAGTAAGGACACCATAACAAAATTGCCAGCCACTGGGGCACAGGCCATTTTTACGAGACCTCTGTGGTCATGGTACGTTGGGGTTGGCAAGGGACATGGAGAATGTAGAAGGTATGTGCCTAGAATGTGCTGCTGAGAGATAATGGGTTTATAGACCAAGAGCATTTCCTGGCCCTTTAACGTACTGTCTTCTTAAGATATGAAAGCTCCTTTTATTTTTACCATGAAAAAATAAAAAATAATCTCAAATCCAGGAAAGATCCGATTTGAAACAGAAAAACCTGGGATTTGGGAGGGGAAATCCATTAAGAGACTATTTAAATGTAGGATTCTAAAGGATGGCTCATTTAAAACCCAGGAATTGAAGACGTATTAAATTATTTGTGCTACACGGTTCTTAATTTTAGCATTACTTTCATCCCTTTTTCAAATCCTCTGATTCTAAAAGACTTTTTGAGTGTTTGGACTTACAAAGTACATTATGTGATGGGAGAACGTCCAAAGGCTGGTTCTCATTTTGTGAAATTCTCTAATGGCACTGCTCAAAACACAACCTTGCAAACAAATGCCAGAATTTTTTTTTTTTTTTTTTTTTTTTGGTTTTTGTTTGGTTTTCACATCATGATTCAGAAGCATTCTAAAAATGTGAAGCAATTATTAAATTCTTCAGGTTCCCATGTAACAACAGTGCCAAAACATTCAAAACAAAGGCAAATAACATAAGTGAAAGATGTTGAATTTCCTGTAAGACTGTAGCCACCACATCGACTCTGGGCCTTTGAAAGAACTAGACATGGCGCCAATGTGAATTCTATCAGCCGCCCTACTTTGTGCTAGTTCAGTCCCATCCCTTTTGTGGGGGGCAAACTCTGTATCTGGTTCATGTGTGAAAATGCAAGTCCCAGACAACAAATTCCTGCTATAGTTGTTGTTGACAAGTGTTTTGAGGAAGGAAAACAGAGGTTGAAACTTAGAAACATAAAAACCGAATTTGGTGTATGGACATACTCTCTTTAGCTATAGACTATAAATTAGTTGGCAACATTTAAAAGTTGTGACTTCCCCATTAAAAATTGGATTTCCAACTTGTCTTGAAACATTAGAAGATACAATACCTAAGCCCATGGTCTTTTATTGCACCAGTCAAGTGGAGGGGAGGTACAGGACTCCTCAGATGGAGCAGAGGCTCTCTGTTAATCGTTCCAGGTGGTTCTCCATGCTGGCTGGGTCCAGCTATTGACACATGCTTCTGGGATATGCGTGGATAATCAGTGTGCTTTATTCCAAAACTCATGTCTCCAAAGATGGCCCAGTGCTCTAAGCAAGGCCAGCTACATAATTTCTGGGGCCCAGTGCAAAATGCAAATGCGGAACCTCTTACCCAAAAATGATTAAGAGTTTCAAGATGACAACAGCAGGCTATTCAAACAAATGTGAGGCCCTTATAATTATGGGGCCCTGTGTGACTGCATGAAGCCAGCCAGGGACATAAGAATAGCTTTGGATCCAGGGACTAACTTTGGTTGCACACGACAACTCAGGAACTGCATTGAGTGATTTTCCTGAAAGATAAAAAAAAGTAAAATAATCCTGAAAGGACTTATTATCCCAGAAGGGATTGCAATGAGGAAATAAATTCTCAGAACATTCAAGTAAAAGAACAGAGATATCTTAAAAACTTTGCTTCCTTGTAAAAAGTTTTAAAAATTAATTTTCTTAAAAATAAATATTTTAGCTATAAAAGTAGTACATATATTGATAAAAATTCAGTTGCATAAAACATACAAATAAAAACCTAAAATCTTCCTTTTCCCTCAGAACTTCAGACTCATACCAAGCTGCTTGTTACATATCCTTGTTACAGATCGTCTTTTCCACATCCTTCTAGAAATTTTCTACTCACATGCATGTAACACAGGTAGGGTCATACTATATTTAACACCTGAACTTTAAGACAATGTTTTAATATAACTTAGAGAACATTATCTTATCAATACATGAGAATTATCTTAATTTCTTTAACGATTGCATAGTATTCCATTTCGTGGATACATACATTGGCTTAACCAAATCTGAAAAGATGAACATCACGTTGTTTCCATTATTTTTGTTTGTTGGTTTATTTTTCCATTTTACATACCCACTGTTGTTAAATATATTCTTTGCCTAAGATGCTGTCCCCTTAGGTTTTTGCATGGGCCTCTTTTCCCAAATGTTAGATTCTTTTTCAAATGTTACCTTCTCAGGGTGAATCTCCCTTGGTCATTCATTTTCTTCTTAACTTATTTCATAGCATTTCATACTAACTCAAATTAAATGAAATATGTTCTTATTTGTTCATATAAGTTACATGGAGGCAAGATTTTGTCTGCCTTACTATTATATCCGTAGCAGGGACACCCATGCTTTGTCGTATATGGGGACTCAGGATAAACAAGTAAATCCCTTACATCCTTTTCCCATGTGGGACAGAGTTATAAATGTGATACTGCCAAATCAAAGGCTCCACATATTAAATTTTTTGCCAGATACTGGCAAATTGCTTTACCAACGGTTGTACCAATTTATACTGTGAACGTTCCTGTTTCCTCTCATGCTAGTCAACATCTTTTCTAGAAATACTTTTCAATCTTCATCACGTTGTTTTATTTGCATTGCTTTAAGTATGGCATATATTAATGAGCAGGGATGGTTTTCTGTTGTATGAAGTTGGCAGGAGGGGATAAAAAGGGGAAAGAAAAGTCTGGTGAAGTTGTAAGGTTTCTTGCTACAGAATTCTTCATAAACTACTGCATGGATCTGGGTGTTTAATGCTACCACACTTGTGCGATGGTTGTCCCCTCAGCCTGGAGAATCCATCATCCCTGCTCTACCTGTCAATATCCCATTCATTCTTCATTCAAGGACCTGCTCAGAGGCCATTTTCCCGAAAATGACTTTCTCTATCTCCCTTTTCCCGTTTCATCCTGTGAGAATTGACCACCCCTCTTCAGCGTTCCCACTGCACGTTGCCGTTGATGCTATCTGGTCTGATTTAGTATGCCTTATCAATGCCTATACGACACCCGCTCCTTGTATGCTGGAAGAA
This sequence comes from Rhinolophus sinicus, assembly GCF_057876585.1. Lineage (NCBI taxonomy): Eukaryota > Metazoa > Chordata > Mammalia > Chiroptera > Rhinolophidae > Rhinolophus > Rhinolophus sinicus. Next base: position 103,409,974 of record NC_142504.1, read on the forward strand.
CGTCATATCTGTAATTCCTCTACATGTGAAGGCATCTTCAGATGATGACATGGTATGGCATTTGAGACCAACGAGCACTTTCTCCTTTCAGAGAGTCCAGCTGACTAAGAAGCCCCCAGGCTCTCACTCCGCTCTTCCTGGAGTGCTGCCTGCCTACCCTGTCCCTGGATGTCCCTGAGCGCACTGTGAGATAAGCAGAACAAACACAGTAGCAGGTCAGCCCCAAGGTCACAGCCCTCCAACTCTCCAGGGCCTGAGGAGTCATTTCAAGCCCACCTAGGGCTTTTGCCAGTACTTTATCTGTGTCACATGTATCTCCTCAAAGTATGGGCAAACAAACTCCAGTGCTTTATCAGGAGTTGTGATTCCTTACATCTCTCTTATCACCCAGGATTACCCAGTCCTACCAGAGCTTTAGGGGTCTGTGTGGAGGATAACAGGGTCTTCTGGTCGCAAGTGGTCTTATCACCCTCACAGCCCTTGAAGAGCTGGGGAGGCTTTCCTTTCCAGCCTGGTATTTTCCTTGATATGCTTTCAACATTTCTAAAAGGCCTGGCATTGTAACGTGGTTTAATTGGCTTTAGGACATTTCTTGCCTCAAAATTCCATGGCGTTTATGTCTGAAGCAAGTCAATAATAATAGCTGCGATTTAGTGAGTGTCTGCTATGTTTCAGATTCCCACATGATCTCATTTCATTTTCACAACTAACCCTGTAAGAAAGGCACCAACCAGTGCCATTATATAAATGAGGAAGCTGAGGATTAGGGCAGGAAAATGATTCCTCCAAAGTCACCCAGCTTGTAGGTGTTGGAGCATGAAGTTGAAGCCAGGTCTACTGTGGACTCCAAAGCAGACATGCCCACTGTGCTGTGTGAGAGGCAGTACTGAGTGGCAGTTGGGTCCTGGATTTGGGAACCTGGCTGCCCAAGGTTGACTCTTGACTCTGCTACTTACTAGCTGTGTGACTTAGGCAAGTTATTTAACTTCCCTTGGCCTTAGTTCTTTATCTGTAAAATGGGATTCAGAATAGTATCTATTTCATGGCATTGGGAAAATACTTGTAAAATGTTTGTGTGTGTGCGTGCATGGCGTGTGTGCCCTTGGATTAGTTTCCAATCTATAAATGATAACTATTAATAATTCTGTTTCCATTGTAACCGCTGCCTCTCTGAAACAAAGCAAAGCAGAGTTGAAGCAATTGTCCAGATGATTCACAAATTAAACATGTGGAAAATAGGAGAAAGATGAAAGAAAAGAGAATAGTGTTTGCTTCTTTCATTGTCTTGTGTATTCTTTCTTCTGTTCTTCCTTTTTCTGGAAGGATATCTATTTCCCTATTTCTTTAATAATAGAAGTCCATCTTTCTTTTGACTTTTCACCCTAAAATGTTCTTTACATGGAAAAATATTACGAAACACTGAAATGGAATTAGTCGTCAGGTCCTTTTCTCCTGTGTATGTCCCTCCCTCACATGCACACGTGAAGGCACACATCTGCACATGGACGCACACACACACACACACACACACACACCTTTTGTTGGCATCTGAGCTCAGGCTCCGCACTCTCATGAGGGTGTGTGTGTGTGTGTGTGTGTGTGTGTGTGTAATAGGAATCAATTCCTCACTTGTTATCACAGGTGCAGTGGCTTGTTTTTCATGAGGTTAAATATTTGTCTCTCTCACAAACTCCTACACTCTCAGGGCTGGGAGGATCATAAAAGTCACTGATTCTAACCACCCTTTCAATGTTTGAATCACCTCTCAGAGCGACCTGCCTAGGTGGTAAAATAGCTTATATTTGAGTATTCCAGATGACTGGCAGTTCATGAGCTCCTAAGGTAGCCAATTGCATTCTTTCCATTGCATTAGAATCCCTGGTCAAAGATGACACTGATGGTAACTCTTCCAGGCAAATAGGGAACATCTATTTGAATTAAAATTTAAAACCACTTTTGGCAGAAAAAGCTATTTTCAATGTGTCTGACAAAGGATTAATGTCCTTACTCGACCAAAAGAACTTAAAATTGCAAGAAAATGACAAACGCTCCAACAGGAAAAATGGGCAAGGGATATACATATCTAATTTACAAAAGAAGAAATGCCAGTGGCTAGAAAGTATGTGCGAGATATTCAGCCTCGACCGTAATCAAATAGGTGCTATCCAAACAACAATAACACATCTCTTGTTAGCGTTCAGATCTGTAAAGATAAAATAAACTCTGAGGGTACACAGTATTGAGTACACGAACGTGTGAGAGGGGAAAAAGGTAATGTCCATCACAGCTGCAGGGGTGGGGTGGGGTGACGGTGTAAACTGAGAAAAATAACTTTTCTAAAAGGCAATTTAGCAGTATGGATCAACGTTAAAAATGTGCACAGTGACCCAGAAATCCCACTTGTGGGAATTTATCTAGGAGGTTGTTGTTCATCAGATAATCAAAGAGGGTGCAAAAAAAATGTATACACATTTTAAGAAAGGAAAAAAAAAACTGTATTAAAATTGTAATACTTGGTATATACCAATAACAAAAGTCATGTGTATACATTTTTTTGGCACCTCCTTTGGCATCCCTGGTATTTATGTGTGTGTGTGTGTGTGTGTGTGTGTGTGTGTGTGTGTGTGTGTCTGTGTATTTTCTTCACTGTTTTTTTGCTATACCAAAACATTGGGAATAATCTAAATGAGCAAGTAATCATGGTAAAAATACACAGTTGTATATGGTAGAGCTATTTAAAAGGATTATCTAAACAGATCAGTAAGGAAAAATATCCAATATTTTGAGTGAAATGCCATGTCACAAAACAGCATGAATAGTAGTATCATTTTCATAAAATTAATATATGTAAATATCTTGGTCCCTAAACTCAAATATGAAAGAAATAAACATATACATATATGTATAATGTACATGTATGTGTGTATATGTATATATCTGAATTATTGAGATATAGTTCACATATCATAAAATTAGTCATTTTAAAGTGTCCCCTTCAGTCCCCTAGGATAATCAGAGTTGTGCCACCGTCAACACTAATTTTAGAAGACTTTTTAAATGACCCAGAGAAACCCTGTGCCCATTAGCAGTTGCTCCCATTAGCAGTTACTCCCCAGTTTCCCTACCCTCAGTCTCTGGCAACCATTAATCTACTTTCTGTCTCTATGGATTTGCTGAGTCTGGACATTCCTTATAAATGGAATCATTTGTGACTAGCTTCTTTCACTTAGCATGATGTTTTTAAGTTTCCTCTGTGTTGCAGTATGGATCAATACTCTGTTCCTTTTTATGGCAGAATAACATTCCATTATATTGATAGACCACATTTCGTTTATCCGTTCATCTGTTATGGACATTTGGGTTGTTTCCAATTTGGGGCTATTCCGAATAATGCTGCTCTGAAAATTCACGTACAAGTTTTTGTGTGGACATACGTTTTCAGTTTCCTTGGGTGTATACCTAGGAATGAAGTTGTTGGGCCAAATGAGAACTCTGTTTTCTAAGATTTTGAGGCCCTTCCAAACTATTTGACAAAGTGACTGCACTATTTCACAGTCCCCACCAATAGTGAATGAGGATTCTAATTTCACCACCCCCCGCCCTCCGGAATTATTATTGTGTGTTTTCTTGATTATAGCCATCCTACTGGGGGTGAAGAGGTTTTATATCCAAATACATTTTAATCAATACAAATCCAGTTCTGAGCCTCTGTCCCTCTGCATTGGGATGAAATTCTTGGGGCCACAGAGTTGTGGTAAGATGGAAAGAATCAGACAATTTGGTTTAGGGAAGAGATGACCAGCAAAGAATGAGAAGAAATGTTCGAGTGAGCTAAACAGGAAGGGGCCCTTTTTGGGTTCTAGATCACAGTGCCCCAAATTGAGTTGCTTCATCATCAAATTGCTGAACTTAGATATTCACCCAAAATACGTTTCTTTTAACTGTGATCTATAGCAATTCATATTGAATGGGATAGTTTCTAACAGATTTTAAAGACTCTAAAGTTGTAGTTGCTTTTCATTCTTACCTCACTGCAGTACTTTAAGGCATATTCTACTTATAGATTACTAGTGGACATAGTGTGGTTTAATTTTCTTATGAAATATTTAATATTCAGAAAATATATTTCATTATTGAGGCAAATTTCTGTATTTCAAGTAGATATTCATTCAGTTTTATTAACTACTTTCACATCTTTTAAAAATCATTTTTCGCGTTGCCAATTTATTTTGCTTTTTTTTTTAGGTTTCTTTTGCCAATTTTTCAAATATGTTCCATTGCCTTTTTACTCATTTTTTAACACTCTTTGGGTTTTTAACTCAATTTATTTTTATTACTTTTTTATATAAGTTAATATATATTGAAGTTTGAAGAATTAATCATATGAGTCATCATAGTAATCCTATCAAGGAGGCTTCAGTTTTGTTTTATAGAAACAGATTTATCATTTTAAGTCATAGCTTCATAAAGCTCTTAGTAAATAAATATATCACGACTGTTCCTTATTAGAAACCATTTTTTTCATTTCATAAAATATAAGAATTATGCAAAGTTTATTGCAGATCAAAGGATTTGGTGGTTTTTTTGTTTGTTTGTTTTGTTTTGTTTTTTTTAGTTTTAGGAGTGATTTGGTTTTATTTTGTATTTACTTTAGGTTCAACACTGTCATTTTACCAAGCAGTTTTTCAGTAGACTTATCAGACCACCTTAGCTGAATGTCCATTTCATGGATGATTCAATTTTCAGACACTGGCCATTTCTGCAATGCTTGAAACACATGCAAAATATTCATTTTATTTAACAGATTTATGTAACTATATATTTAAAAAGATACAAAAGGCAATGTAGCATGCATTATTGTAAAATCACTCATTAAACCTCTTGGTACCTCAAATAGTTAAAAGTTAATTATTTGTTGTCCATCCTATGAATTGCCCCAAATCTATTTTTCAGTAACATTTCTAGAAAAATTTGCATCTCTGTATATAGTACCGTTTCATTCTTTCCATTAGATTTGCCTGAATATACTTACTGAGCACAACCTGTTGGTGCCACCACAATCTGAAGAGCCAGCATGATGTTCTTAGTTCCTCATAATGATAGACGTTAGGATCTGGGTAGAGCTTCTATTTAACATTAAATCAGAAGACTCTAAGTGAGGCGGTATACCAGTCAGCGGTTACCAGACAGTGACGTAACGAAGATATGACCCACTTTGGGAACCACAGATTGTGCTTTTCTCAAGGTCGGGGGGCGGGGGGAGGGAATGAGGGAAGGAAAAAGGACTGTTACTCAAAAACAAAACTCAAATGTAAACGATGTGATAGAAATCAGGGAGGTTAAGAGAGTGTGGAAGAAAAGCAAGCAGACGGCGGAGAGGATGAATACTGTTGCAGGAAAAAACTGGCTCTGAGTCCAAATTTCTGCCAACCATTGACAGCCATTGACAAGTCAGCCCCTGTAGAGTCTTTATTTTTAACTGAAAAACAAGGGTAGATTTATGTACAGTACTGGAAGAGAAAACACATGAACCTACAATATCATTCCTTGCACAGCAGTGTTAGGTTCTTAGATGTTTGAAGATATATAAGGTGGGGGTAGCTTACAGATGAGAATAGGCAAGTAAAACAAAGACACATGATGTGCACACAGGAAATCTGCAAATTTAAGCTAAACATTAAATAGAAGAAAATACAAAAATCAGAGAGTGGAGGGAGGCTAAGGGAAGACTCCATCATTTTGCCTTCTTTTCTCTGTCTTCTTTAAGTTTTCTTCTCTCCTTCCCTCCTTCTATCATATCCTCCTTCCTTTTCCTTTCTTTTCTTTTAAAGACGTTCTTTTCTCAGATTCATAGCAAAATTGAGAGGAAGATACAGAGATTTCCCATAAATCTCCTGTCCCCCCCACACACAGTCTCCCCCATTGTCAATGTTTCCCATCAGAGTGGTACATTTGTTACAATCGATGAACTGACACATTGGTATCACCCAAAGTCTACAATTTACTTTAGGTTCACTCTTGATGTTGTACATTCCATGGTTTGGTCAAAAGTTTAATGACATGTCTCCATCATTATGGTACACAGTTATTTCACTGCCCTAAAAGTCTTCTGTGCCCCACCGGGTCATACCACCCCCTTTTGCCCCCCTCCCCCCCTTTGCCTTTTCCAGAATGTCGTATAGTTGGAATCATACAGTATGTAGTCTTTTCAGATTTGCTTCTTTCACTTACATGAATTTAAGATTCCTCCATGTCCTTTCATGGCGTGATAGTTCATTTCTTTTTAACACTGAATAATATTCCATTGTCTGGATGGACCACAGATTATTTATCCATTCACCTACCAAGGGACATCTTGGTTGCTGTCAAGTTGTGGCAATTATGAACAAAGCTGTCATAAACATCACGTGCAGGTTTTTGTGTGGGCGTAAGTTTTCAGCTCCTTTGGCTAAATACCAAGAAGTGTGATTGCTGGATTGTATGGTTAAGAGTTTAGTTTTGTAAGAAACTGCCAGACTGTCTTCCAGATTGGCTGCACCGTTTTGCATTTGCACCAGCAATGCATGAGCGTGCCTGTCAGTCTTCATCTTCGCCAGCATATGTGGTTAGTGTTTCATGTTTTGTCCATTCTAATAGATGTGTGTAGTGACATCTCATTGTTGGAATCACCTGTTCTTAGTGAGCCTATGTTAGCTCCCAATGATCACTTTTTCTCTTCAAGTAACCTCTTAATAATTCTTTAGAAAATATTAATGAAGATAAGCATTACACTGACTATTCTAATAGTTCCTGAAATTTACCTTTTTTCTTTTCCCCTCCTTTTTTTGAAAGACAGGACTATATATCCTTACACTGTTATGGTATCTCTCCTCATCGCCATTATTTTTCAGAGACTTCTAACATTGGTTTTGTGATCACACTTGCAAATACTTTGGGCACCCAGGGGTGTAATTTGCCTCTGGAGATTTGAATCCAGTCAACATGGCTACTTGTTATCGTTGCTCTAAATGTATGTTCTCCTTCTCTCTTCACGGTATTTATTCTGTCTTTAAGGTTGATGATTACGATACTGTAGTGAGCACATAAGTAAAACAGGAGCTAAGCAGTGTTGCTTTTATTAAACTCTTTTATCCAGGAATCATATTAACCTATTAGCAACCAGGCAGCAGGACAGTGAATAATCTGAATGGATGCTGAGGATAGATGTTCAAGAGGTCACTTTAGGTGCTCACTGGCTGGATATCATGTTCTTTTTACCCCAGAGGAGACCTCAGGGTCCTTAGGTCTTTCTTGTTCGCCTAACTAGGCATACAAGCCATTACAATGTTGTCCTGTGATTAGTTCCACAACACTGATAGGAGCCTGTTTGGGCTCTGGCTTATCTGTATTTGTTTTTGATTTGACAACTAGATTGTTAGCTCCTTGAAAACAGAGACTCTTTCTTGTATCACTTTGCATCATACTAGCTCACAACGACCTGTTTGTTATTGATTATGGATAGGCCTGTAATATTTTGATTGTAGTATTCTTCAAAGAAAAATCTAATATACATTTTTTAATTGGGCACTGGTGCTTTTTTTGCTTAAATATCTATTTATATAGAAGGATGTCTGTAACTATTATCATTTTCCGCCGTTTCCCTAGTACATACAAACTACCCCAGATATCTTGTAATTTGTACTTGGTCAAATAATATTTTAAAAGTTGAAGTGAAAGCACAGTATTATATCTCTATTATTTCTCTGGAAACTTCTGCAGGGGAAAAGTCTGTGATTTGGAGATCACAGTTATTTTTTAATGGACGCTTAATTCTTAGGGAAGTTTACTAAATACTTCAGATGCAATTATAAAGATAGGGGTTCAGAGAATCAAAGTAGGAAAAAAAACAACCCTCCAGATGAGAGACAGCCCAGTGTGCCATCACATTTACCTTGCATAATGAATGGTTTCCTGGGTCCTGCCTCCCAGGTCAGTGGGCCAGGCTGGCTGATGGGGCCTGTCTGTTGTAGGCTGGGCCAGTGAGCGAGACACCTGCTAATTTCAGTTCCCAAGGTCTCCCAAGTCATACTGCAAATATATTCCTGGGGAATTTCATTGAGCTGTTTTTCAAGCAGTTTATGTGCACTGCAGTAATGGGTAAACTAGCTATTTTGACACATTGCAAAAGAATGTTTTTGAAAAGAGAAACACTCCTAGTGAAAGAAGACAAATGAATGAGGGACATTTCATTGTAGCTGAACTCCGTGTTGATGTAGGTGTTTAAACAGCCAGTTCCCAACTCGCTATTTAAATACCTATATACTGAATTAGTTATTCACCAGGGGGAGATGTTGGAGAGAAGCAAAAATGATACAATTAAGTTACAAATATAGGAATACAGTCCAGAATATCCCAACTGTCCTGTTTTTCTTCTTTAACGAGTGTCATTATATTTTGATGTGTTTAATAATACAGCAGAGGTTAAATGAAACATGAAAAAGGGATGTACATTAAAATTGAGATAACTCTTCCTTCAGTGAAGTGGAACCCAGCAGATGTAGCAGCACACTGTAATTGCTGCCTGTTTCCTGTCAGTCTGATTAAGTTGCATTGTCCCAGCTCCAAGTGTAAGAATCAGTGGCTTCCCATAGGGCACAGCATGGGATGACGGGCGGAGGCGGTGGCATAACTACGGGCACCTCCTGCTTCTCCTGGTAATAGTGTAGACGTACAATATACATTGATGACATATAAAATCAATAGGGTGTGCAGGAGCATACTGTAATCTGTCTTCTCAAAGTTACATCCCAGGAAAGCCAGATAAACAATAACACCCTGAAATTTGAGGCTCAGTGGACCAACATGCTAGCTCCAAGGACTGGGGTGCTCGTTTATTTAAAAAACAAAACAAAACACATAGATTTAGATTAATCTAAATTTTACAATATCGGAGATCTGCCTACTGCTTTTAATTCTCCGCTCGCCCCAATCCCAATTGTGTACTGTGGTTTCTGAACCAACCAGTCAATTGACGACTATTTATTGGGCACGAAAGGAAGTCCAACATTGTGCTAGGAGTTGTAGCGGAGAGATACCGGAAAGCTTATGACTCACTTGGGGAGACAATACCAGCATAACATGGAACAATTATAGAACCATCAAGAGATACAGTGTGTGAGCAAGAGTTCAGGGAAGGGACAGCTTGGTATACCCTGGAGTAGTGGGAAAGGGCCCGCGCGCAGATGGAGCTGGAAATAGGCCTTGGAGGATAGGTGGAGCTTAAACGGGGGGAGGGGAAGAGGGAAGGCATACAGTGCTTCCTGGTAACTAAATGCTCAGGTGGAAATGAACTTGGGAGAGCTTGAAGAGCTAAGTCTAAGTGGAATGAATGGGATAGGAATAAAGTTAAGCCGGAATTTTATTGTGTGAGTATCTCAATAAAGGCGTCACCCTGCAGTGATCTTTGACCCTCTACAAAAATAAATAGAATAGTGACCGCTATCGACAGAAGCTCTCATATTGATTTAGTTTTACTGAGAAAGTCTCTGATGTGCATTTTCATATTGAATTTAACAAAAGGCACCACAATAGAAATGATTGGAAAATGAGATTTGGGTTTGATTTGGATATTTGGTCCATATGAAATGAATTGACTACCTTCTTTTCTGACTGTGTTAGAGAGATGTACATGTAAATACAGCCAACAACAACATGGTAAGCAAACCAAAACAAACTATATCATGTTGGCTGTAAACAATTGTGGCTCCTCACCTACAAGGGGATATAAGGGCGGTCAGTTCTGGAACCTGCCCTCAGTTTGCTTCCTTAATTAGGTCTGAGAGAGAAGATGAGACTCATATATAAGTAATAAATAAAAATATAAAGAATAATACTACACAGGGCAAAGAGGAAAGTCAGAGGAGAGAGGGAAAACTTACTGCTGCCAGCAGTCAATGTATATCATTTTTTGTATATATATGTTCGACTCCAGTTTGACTTCAAGTTCATGTCCTTAGGCTATATGTTTCATTTGGGGGCCCTGCAATACGTTCCTGGATGTCAGCATCCAGCTTTGACTTAATAACTTGCAATCTAATGAGAAATTCTCAGACCTTAAAAAAAGGGGGGAAAAAGAATCAACCAGTCAATCGATTATTGATTCAGTATAAGCCCTTGAAATAATGTTGGAATAATGGTCCTTTGTATGTCTGGAAAAGGAAGACTTCCTTGGAGCTGTTATGGGCAGAAATCGAATGAATTGAGATTGAATTATTATAACAGGATTCATTTGTGTAGCAGCTCAGACAAAGAAGCCAAGCTGGTTTAGATACTCTTAATGACTAGAACATGTTTTCCTGGGTCTCGTCGTTTCTCCAGCTCATCCTCCTTGAATGTCGCTGGAGGAGTTCCAGGGACCCTTCAGTGACTTCCAACTCCACACTTTCAGGAGAGTTCACCAGTGCTTACAAATGCAATGCCACTGACTTCCGCGTGGCACCTGCTTTTGCCTTTTCCCTGGCTCCTAAGGGTAGCCTCGTGTTTCTCCGTCTTCCATGTATTGCTCGGAAGTAGACTGATGGGAGGGTCCTGGCCAGGTGACATGGGTCAGCGTCTCCTGCTCTGCGGATGTTCTCTGCTCCTCCCTGTGTCACACTCAATGCTCCCATTGAGGACCAACAGTTCCCTCCCCCCAAAACGTCCGCTTTCTACAAAGCTGGTTTAGATTTTTGGTTACCGTCTTCATTCCTCAACAGTCTGACAAATGCTTTGGTGGGAATAGTGGACCCAAAGGCTAATACCATCAACTGTTTTTGTAATAGTTCTTGCCTTCACACAGTAATTAGTCTTTGGACCAAGATGGTATGACGCCACCCTTTCTTTAGTAGGATTTCCTGAGGAATATCCTGGTCCTTCTTAAAGATAGATGCATGACAGAATGACATACTCTACTATCCATACAAATCATACCAACCGTTATTCACATAATAATTATTAATTAAATAGGCATCACATTTATTAGGAGAGTCTCCCTGTTTGAAAAGCAATGTACTTGCTAAAGGAGAAAACACAAAAGCACAATAAATGGGCAAAGATGCCTCATGTATACGAGTATAGTGGCATTTAAACTTCGTATTACCTACAAAATATATTGAATATTATTTTATTCTTTATGGATAATTTAGTTTCATTGACATGATCATCTTGTGATAAAGTGGATTCTGTTCTCACTACTGAAAAGGCTGAGAAAATGTGGAAATGCTGGAAACCTTGGAAAAAAAGATTATAACATGTTGGAGCCAAATCATGAAAAGCCTGGTTATCCTAGAGTAGGATAACACATTTCAGAAAGTTGATAAAACAGTATGTATTATACTACGCCTTCGACAAAGTTTATGAAATAAGGACCATTAACAGGCGAGTGGATCGCAAAAGGGAAATCCTGATTCTAAAGTGAAAAGTTCTGCAAATGAAAAGATTGAGAGCATTTAAAGACAGAATGGGGGTCATTCCAAAGTCAGCCTGTGGAGTCCCAAAGGCTTGGGTGGTGTCTTTGCTTTGTCTCCTACTCCTGAGGGAACCTCAGTGCAAAGTTTCTCAGCGCTGGCAGTATTGACATTTTAGGACAGTGAATTGTTTGCTCTGGGCAGCTGCCCCGTGCACTGGAGGATGTTTAGCTGCGACCTTGACTTCTACCCAGTAATGGCACCCCCTCCTCCTAATTATGACAACCAAGAATATCTCCAAACCTGGCCAAATGTCTCCTGGGGGCAGGATCACCTAGTTGAGAATCATTGCTTTAGACAAGTTAGTAATTATATCTCTATCTACATCTACATCTATATCTGTATCTATCTTAAAGTGCACTACTGGTCTACAATAATTATGCTCCCAATTTGAGCAGACGTGAATTTGGGAAGGGTCATCCAATCACTTTAAATCTTTTCAAGTATCCTACAAATCAAAGGAATTTTCATATGAAATCTCCGTAGCAGGTAGTAATCTTTGTGAAATGGCAAAGAACATGAAAAGAGAATTATGTAAGCTATGGAATGGTAGGATTTATAAATATCCTCAACAAAGTAATATAGCGTATCGTTAAACAGGTGGTTTAATTTAGAAAAGAAAGTATGATCCTAGGGACTATGATGGGTTTCTGAGAACTAAGCAAACAAACAACTTAATTTTTTTTTTTTTTTTTTTTGGATATTAGTTTGGGCAGTACTCAGACACCAACGGGGCATACTGCGATATAGTTCTGATGGTGACCACCTGGGGTTAGCATCAGTTCCCATAAGTTAAGGGCTCCGTCCTGCATAAGATCCCCCTCACTTCAGATGCAAGGGGAGTCTTCAGGGCACCCACACTTCTGGCAAACTGGCTATCAACCCAGGAAGTTCCCATGACCCCCCCTCAGGTTTGATAATTCTCTAGGACTATTCACAGAACTCAGGAAAGCGCAATACTTAACAATCGCAGTTTTATTATAAAGAGTACACACAGGGAGGTGTGGAAAGGAGCACAGAGCTTCCATGCCTTCTTCTCTCTTTGGACGCAGGACCTGTCTATCACTCTCCCAACCTATGCATATGTTCAGCAGTCAGCAAGCTCCACTGAGCTTTGTGTTTTATTGGAGCTCAGGCATGATCCATTCAATTAGTGGCCATGTGACTGAACTCCAGTCCCTCTCCCTTTCCTGGAGGTTGAGGAGGCTGAAAGTCTCAACTTTCTAATCAAGGGGTTAGGCTTTCTGGTGACCAGCCCTCACCCTGAAGCTATCTGGGAGCCCATTCGAACAAAGAGACTCCTATCACTCAGGAAATTCCAAATGCTTTTGAAGCTCTCTGTCAGTAGCCTAGGACAAAGACCAGACAAATTCTTTATTATACCACAAATATATGGAGATAGGGAGAATTGAAGAAATCGAAGCTGTCTTTACGCTAGCAAGACACCTTGTAGAGATTCTTTCCATCTTGGTGGACAATGTAGATATATTGGCCACTTAAGGGCATAGTCAGTATAATTCATAGTTAATTAAATACGTATATCCAAAGCATGTTATGTAATGGATTAGCCTAGAGAAATAAAAATTGGGTGAAAAATGCATGCCTATCAAATTCCAGATGACATAAAGCTATGACGAATAGTTAATGATATATATATATATATATATATATATATATATATACACATATATATATATATATACACACATATATATAAACAAAAGTTAAAAAAGCATTGCACATATAAAAGAAGTAAAAAGGTATATATCTCTAGTTATTAAGGACTCAGTCTCCTTCTGTCTTTCTGCTCACCATCTTTGCTTTGCATTTTCAAGGTTACTTCCTGGTCCATAAGGACTGCTGGAGCTTCACCCACAACATTCATATTCGAGGCAGGAGGAAGAAAGAAGGAAAAAGGGAAAATAGGTACACCTTCCAGCTGCTTTAGTTTCCTTTAAAAAGTCTTCCCAGAAGTTCCACAAATTTTTTCTTAAAATTCAAGGGCTTGAGTTTAGTCACTTAGCTGCAAGAGTATCTAGAAAACGTTTTAAGTTTTCTTAGCTGAACACAGTGCTTTCCCACCTCCAGAAACCAACCAAACAGCCAAACAAACAACCTTTACAATCGTAAAAAGCTAAAATAGGACAAAAAAACTAACCAAGTGAAACTAACAAGATGAATAAATAAACTTGATTTTATATTAAAATGAGTTTAAAAATTATAACAAATTCTTCTTTCAAGTATAGGTGAAAAGTTGCTAAATAAAATATTAGCAAATGTAATCCAGTAATGTAATAAGGGAATAATACTCGTCAGAGGAAGCATTATTTCAAAATGCAAAGCTGGTTTACTGTCTCAGTCCAATTTGTTACTCTGCTCAAAATTCAGGTGGGTTGGCTCCTTGCAAACAATTTTTTTTTCTTCTTCTTCAAAATTAAAAACAATGCTGCAAATGAATATACAAACAATGCTGCAATAAACATGTTTGTACGTCTTTTAGGAGAATTCAGCTATAATTCTTGAAAATAGTATAGAATTGGTTGGTCAAAGGGAAGGCACATTTTACATTTTGTTAAATCTGACAACTTTCTCTTCAAGAAAACAGTGTCCATTCACCAGTCAAGGCAATGTGTAGGAGGGCCTGTTTTTTCATAACTTTGCCTAACACTGGTTATTAGCATGTTTTAAAAAAACTGATAATGAGATAATGAAAGAAAAGTAGTACTTCATCGTAGTTTTAATTAATATTGTTTATAAGTAAAATCACTATCTTTCAAAATCCTATTGGCTATTTTTTTTCTCTTCCATATATTGCATTTTCTTGTCCTGTCTCATCTTTCTCTTCCATATTTGGAGAAATACTTTCTGCATTAGAGATACATTTTCCAGTTTGATACCTTTTAACATTGTTTTTAGTGTCTTTTTCCATAGGGCAGTTTTAAACTTTTAGTTTTTTTTTAAATTTATTCCATTTTTTCCCCTTTTTTAATGGCTTCTAGTCAATGTGTCTTGTTACAAAAAGTCTTCCCTACAATAAGATTAGAATTCCTTTTATGTTCTTTCTAGTATCCTTTTTTTTTTAAATTAAATGTTTAATCCATTTTAGTTTTTGCCTTTGTGAATGGTATGAGATAGATATATGGTCCTTCCCCCCCAAAAAAAAAAAAAAATTGGGGTATTTTTCTAAAACTTGCAGAAATGTTATATTTACAATATATTAAAGTTTCATTTATATTCATAAATAAATTTTATCATAAACTTGTAGGCTCTATATGAAGAAAATTATGAAACTTAACTGAAGAGCAATTAGTAAAACTCGGATAAACGTAGAGTTATAATTTCCAAATTGGGAGAATTGATACTGCATAGGTTCCCATTATTCTCAGATTTATATATAGATTAACTGCCACTCCAAATAAAAACTCAGTAAAATATTTTTGAAACTTTACAAGGTGATTTGAAGGTTAACATGAAGTAAGTAATCAACCAAGAAGAATTGGAAAAAGAAGCATTTTGAAGGGAAATTGACTTATAGAATATTGAAATACATTTGGAGTAAAATAACAAGGTGAACTGTGCAAAAAGAGACAGATAAATAGAACACAAAGCCAAGAAATGGGCTGCAGTAGTTAGCAATGGATAAAAGAGCATGTCAAACTAGTGAAGAAAATATAATTAAAAATAAAAGGGAAGGGGGCTGGAATATTATGACCTGGTTATTTTGCTAAAAATGTAGTTAGATCTTTACACCATAATCCTGGATAGCTTAGACAGTTAAATGTGAAACACAAAACAGCAACAAACTAAAAAAAAATTGTAAATGAGTGTGCATTTGGTTTTGTAGACGATGCACCCTTTCTAAATATTCAGGTAAAGGAAAAAAAGAAATCACTGAAGAAAATTTTCTTATATTTCATTATATAAAAAGTCAAACTTCCAAACATCAAAACACCATAAGCACAAATATAAAGTGATTACCAGCTGTGAAAATATTCTTACTATAAAAGGATTAATAATCAGATGCCTAATCAATAGAAAAATGGGCAAAAGTTGTGGCAAAGCGATATAGAAAAAAGAAAGATAAATAAAGATGAAAATGTTTTCCTCACTAATAATAAAAGGAATTCAAATTAATACATTAGGGAGATAACATTTGTTACCTAATTTTGCAAAGATTTTAAAAATCATAATGCCATTGTTGGCGAGGACCAGGTGAAACAAGCAGTTGCATGCTTCTCGTGAAAATATAAATTATTTCATGCTTCTGGAGGCCAACATAGCAATGGACATCCAAAATTTTAAATATAGTTTCCCACTTCTACCTAGTAGTTCTATTTTTAGCAAATCACTTCAAAGAAATAATCAAATATTTATATTCGAGCTATATTTAGAAGGTGCCAAAAAAATGTATACACATTTTAAGAAAGGAAAAACTGTATTAAAATTGTAATACTCAATATATACCGATAACAAAGATGAATACAAGTCACGTTTGACTTCTGCAATGACAAGAGGTGCTCAAAGTGGTTCCCATCAGCGTCCAGACACTTCTGATTACGGCGAACTACTGCTTGAGCAACGTTGACCAAAGTGTCCACTTGTATCGCTGCACATGTCGTTTCAGTTTCTTCACACAGTGTTATGCGTCTCAAACTTATCATGAATGCGTGCAATTGTTAGACGTGTTGGAGGTTCTGTTATATACTCAAGTCTCCATTGTCGTGCTTCCACAATGTTCTCGAATTTCAAGTATCACTTCAAAATGGTCTTGTGCTCCTGGAACGACAACAGTGCATCCATCATTTTCTTTGACTGTCCTGCCTATCGCATGGATATGGTAACACTAGTATTCATTTGATTAACATCATCTTTTGAGCGAATGTCATATTACACATTGCTACCATAATTCAATTCAACTTCGAAAAGTAATACATAGATAACATCTCTTAAAATGTGTATACATTTTTTGTTACCCACAGTGAGTGTGTGTGTGTGTGTGTGTGTGTGTGTGTGTGTGTATTGCTGTATGAATTTCATGCTATAGTATTATTTTTTAAATTTATTATGAAGTATTTAAAAGACACAAAAAGCATGAAGATTAATGCAGTGGACACCCATGAACCCAATGTTCATTTTTCTATCTGCTGATAAATAAATCATTATCAATAGGGTTGAAATGCTTTATGCATCCCTCTCCCAATGCTTTCACCCCCCTAGAGGTAAAGGTGGTATTTATAATTATGATGCAACATTATTTACCGTGTTTCCCTGAAAATAAGACCTAGCTGGGCCTTATATTGATGTTTGCTCCAAAAGACGCATTAGAGCTGACAGTCTGGCTAGGTCTTATTTTCAGGGAAACATGGTAGTTACAAACTTCCTATATGTACAAGTTAGAGAGAATTGATTAAATAAATTATGATACCTTGAAATGGCAACATATTATTTGTGAAAATAATGAATTAAAATTTATTTTTATTATTATAATATAATACATAGACGTTATTGGACATTTAGAAAAATAGTTTCAAAATAGAACAAAACTCTAAAATCACCCATAATTCCACCAACCAGTTGTAACCATTATACTTTTGTTATAGTGTCTGTTGTATCATCTAATCTTTTTTAATATAGTTGCATACTATTAAAAATTAAATCACATTATACACACAGTCATATAATTTGCTTTTCCTCTTATCAATCCTCAATATTTTTTTTCATTTTACAAACTATTCTTTTAAATATAATTTAACAGCTGTGTGGTATTTGATTGTATAGGTGAATATTTACTCTGTTTTTTTTTGATATTTTTGCATTACTCCAATTCTTCCTCATTATAAATGAAACTGCAGTAAATATTTTTGTTGCTAAATCTTTGCTATACAACACTAGTTATTTATTAGGTAAATTCCTAGAAGTGGAATTAAAATTCTAAACAAGAACAAGCATTCTTTAGAAGAATATTTAGTGACCTGATATATTGCTAAGTAAAAAAGTTGATTAGAAAATAGTATATGCAGTATGTTTGCAAATGTTAAAAGACGTATGCAAAGTGAAGAAGGTGAAAGGAATATAGTATATCGAAATGTTCCCAAGGTATTTCTGGGCAGGTGGATAATAAGTTATTTTTATTTATTTCTTTTTGCTTTTCACTGTTGAGTTTTTTGGCAATGAGCATATATTACCTTATTGATCTGAAACAAAATAATAGTTTTTTAAATAATTGAGTAAATATTGGAAAATGACACTAATACAAGGTCTGGGGAATAATAACTTCATTACTATCTTTGTGAAAAAGACCTGAGGGTCATAGTGAACCACAAGCTCACAGTCAACAAGATATTAGAGCAGTTTAAGAATAAAATGTCATATTACATTGTCTAGAACAAAGTAAAATTACAGTCCTTCTACAGTCTAAATCTGTGGGACTACAAACGTAACACTGTATTCTGTAGAGATGATATGGTGTGTTCAGATAAGTGGCACTAGGTTGTTAAAAGGGGTCGGAAGCTGGTACAAATTACTGGGCCCAGCCATCCAGAAAGGCACCAGGGGCTGATTATGTTGTATATCAATACAAATCCACTGTTGCGGGAATGCCTGAAAACAACATTAGGGTTTTAACCCGCTTCTTGGCATCTTTCTCTGTTAAGAATGGAAGTAACTAGTAAACCATGGTGTTGAAGGAGGAATAGTAAACTCAAGTTGAATCAAGGCCAGCATTTAACTACAGAGGAATGCAATCTGGGAAATGGGGCATCCAGACTTTCAGGGGGATGATTAGAGAGAGGCAAGTGAGGGCATCGTTATTGCAGCTGACATACTATTTCGAAACAGGCACTGGGAGAGGGCTCAATCCCAGGCAAGAGCAGGTTAAGTTTTCAAGGAATGGTAGGAGCCCAGTCCTGTAATCACACTATGGAATGTACACGCCACAAAAATGCCCATGCCCAGGACCCATCCTGGTGACATTGTCACAACTACGATAATAAGAAAAGTAAAATGTCTGCATTTTTCTACTGAACTAAATTGTTTTCTTTAATCTCCATCCTACTTTGTGGCCGAAAACTTAACCTGTGTAATCTTTGTTTCCTTGCTCACTGATCAATATTTTTTGCTTACTCTGGGTCTCTATTTTCAGGTACTTTAGGGCTCTGCCTTTCCCATGCCCCATGGGGAGGACCCCCGAGGTTCTGTCCAGTCCTTCTCCCTGGGATAGAGTCTTGCGTTATTAGTGGACTCCTGGTTGGCATTCACTTGGCAGTCTCTGGAGTCCTAATTTCTCCCTGAATTCCTTACCCCTTGTTCTACCCAGTCATGGATAACTCTCCTCTGGCCGTCCATCCAAAGTCAGATCCTTGGACAATTCCCCAGAAAGCACCTTATCCCAGATGTCAGATCCTAGCTGAATCCGGATTCCCTCACCTCCCTGTCATCTCTGGGCAGGCTCTAGTAAATCCACAAGTCCTTCTTTACAGTAACATTTGTCCAATTCCCATCTTCTTATTCCATAATGGTATTGACATCCTGGATTATACTGGGCAACACCATAAAATTTCATCATTAATCTCTATTGAAATGATTTAAATTATTTTAAAGTGAAAGGAAAGATAGAATGTAAAATTGGGACATCCTTCTGGTATGGTTATCATGAAAAAGAAACTCCAGAAATATGTGCAAAATGAAGCCACCTCGAGAGTGGCATATATCAAATTCTTTAAGGAGCAGACAAACTATGGGAACAGATGGACGAACCAAAGACTTACCAAGTTTATCAACTTTTCAAATAAGCTAACCGAATTACTGGCAGATGTGATTTGTGTCGTATTAGAAGAGGGTGAGCTGACCAGGAGCGTATCTCCAAGAACAGTGACAGTTATTTTAATGGAGGGAGAAAAATTTGGCATTAAAAAAATAGGAAATTGATACCACTACTTATTCAGTAGCATTTGTTGACAATATTAGAGAGAGATACACACAGAAAGGGGTGTGTGTGTGTGTGTGTGTGTGTGTGTGTGTGTGTGTGTGTCTGTGTGAGTGTGAGCATGAGAGAGAGAGAGAGAGAGATCCTAAAATGATTTCTGCTCACAGTAGAGGCTTAACTAATAACTGTTGAATGAGCACAGTGGAGTTAGTTTAGACTTCAAGTGCTCCAAATGGAATTTGTAGAAAAGTCTTCTCTTAAACACATTAAGTTCAATTAAACAGATCTTTCTTTGAAAAGAAACCTGTTCTTTTGGGTGTAGGAGCAGGAGCTTCTTAGGTCATATTTGCAGGGCTGGTCCGCAGCTGGGATTCACTCACTGGCCAAACCTGATGCTTATGTAATTGGCATATATTTTGATTGGTCGGTGCCTACACAGTACTGGCAGTTTACTACTGTGTTGTGACTAGCCAGCATCTCTGCATTTGTCTCAACCAAAAGAGGTCACTGAGGCGGAGACACAGTGAATCAATGGGGAAAGGATGGTATTGAATTGGTATTGAAAAAACTGCCTCGCTATTAGGAGAAACAAATCAGATCCTCACTTCACAGCACAAGAAATTACAGAAGCGGTACTAAGTTCATTGTAAGAAAAGAATTCATCCATTATAAAAACACAAGTAGAAAAAATAGGTGAAGATCCGGTTTCCTGTAGAGCAAGAGAAAACAAAGAAAACAATCACCAAGAAATGCTTGATACATCTAAGTAAAAATTTTAAATTTTGTATATCAAAAATCATGAACAAAATTAAAGAGTAAATCATGAACAAAAAGGCAAAGAGTAGAATGGGGGGAAAAACATTTGCCACAGTTACAAAAAAAAGGACTGATATAAAGGGTTTATATAAATAGATTAAAAAAGCATTAAGGCCTCAATAGAAAAATGGGCAAAGGACATTAATAGGTAATTCACAAAAGAGGAAATGGCTAATGAACATCTGAAAAAGCTGTGTGATGATAGTAGCCCCAAATAAATACAAATAAAACAACAAAGTCTTTTTTTAACCTATCAAATTAGAAAAGATTTTTTTTGGCAATGACATCAGTCATTACTAGGGATATTAGGAAAGAACAGCATTCTTTCTATATTGCTGCTAGGACTGAAAATTGCTACAATTATTCCTAAAAATCAATTTGTCCATGTATTTCAAAAGCCTTAAAAAAGATTTATATATATAGATCTAGCAGTCTAGCCTACAAAATTATAGAAGTCTGTCCTACAAAAGAATCTTAAACTCAAAGACTTATGCCCACACAGTGTTTTATTTTAGCATAATTTACAATAGCAAAAACCAGAATCCACAAACATTCCATGAGAGAATTATGTTATATTGTTATGATGTAAAATTAGCAAGTCACTACAAATGAAGTAACAAATAATTTTTATTGACATGGGTGAAAGAATTATAAAAAGCAGAATGCAACATTTTATACACAATAGTTTCTAACCAAGGTTTAAAAAAGGAAGGTGAAAAGACTGGAAATCACCAAAATATTAGCAGTAGTTAATTCTTATTGGTGGAAATAAACAGGTTCTTGTTTTCTTCCTTACAGTTTATTCTCTAATATTTCTTATACAATGTTGTCTACAATGAGCATGTATTACTTTCATTATCAGGAAAAATAATTATTTTAAAAGCAAATCTCTAGAATTAATCCATCTTTTACCTAACAGAAAACAGCAGAGGAAAACATTTTGATGAATTGTTTCATAATTCTTTTTAAAGCAGAATTTCACAGTTCAACACAAGCCTCAAAGTAATAACTATTTTTTGGCAGAGCAATATTAAATAACAACTATACAAAAATTATGTATATTTAGGGTTGTTTTTTTTTTTTTGAACAATGGTTAAAACATCTCAATTATAAAACACTGAAGAATAAAACTCCCTTCGCTCAATGTTTAAGACCACAAACATTTTTGTCCGATGTCTTCATTATTAACTAGTTTAAAAACTACACAGGGCATTTTTGCTTCAGCCTCCATTTCTTGCAGTTTCTGAAAGTGTTGTCATTTGATCTCAGGATCCAGAAGATTTATCACATGGGGATCACTTGCTCCATGCTTTTCCATCATCATTCTCCTCCACCTTCTCAAACCTTCGTGGCTTTCTTTTATAGCTGTCTGTCCTCCCTGGTAGATTCAGACACTAGTGAGAACCCATGTCTTTCCCCCAGAGCCAGCCCCAGGCAAAATTGTCGAAGAGCTGAAGTCAGTGGCACTTCCTCTCTCCAGCCCAGCGTCTGGTGCATTCCCACCCTCTCAAAATCTGCTCTCACATGCTTTAATCACACTAAGCGACACTTAACACTTTTGAGCATCTACTGTACACCAGGCATTCTGTTAAGGGCTTTCACCCACACTATTTCATTTTATCCTCACAATAACCTTGCAAAGGTTTATTTGCCTCATTTTACAGATGAGGATGCTGAAGCCCTGAGAGGTTAAGAAACTCACCCATGGTCACACAGCCATAGTTTACACAGTTTGAATTCACAACCAGAGCTGTCTGACCTGAAAGCTGTGCTCACTCTCAGGGGTTGGGGCCAATTTATTGGACCCCAGGGACCCTTTTTATGTCTTTCAAACTCAATCATACAGATAGTCTATTTCCCAACTAAAATTCAAATTATTGTTAAATTTGAAAGAGTCTAGAGCTTTTCTGTTTTCTCCTCAACTAGCAGAAATTTCCTGAAGAATAAGGATGTGTGCCTAATTATAGCTAGTAGGCCTATCAGTTGAAAAGAACATTGCTACATGAATTTGGGCACCATTCAGTTTTTTTCAAATTGGCACACCTTTTCTGAAACCACATAATAGATAACAAGAAAACTCATAGGCTTGTCTTTCTGTGAGCTTAACATCGTTTCCCCACTAATCTAAAGATCCTCCCAGAAGGTAATTAATTTCCCAGCTTCCCTCTGTAACTAATCGAAATTTAAAAACACTAATTCTCAAGGAATTCTTCTTTACCCCTTAATCAATTCTAATTCTGCTCCTAACTAGCTATGTGCTCTCAGGCAATTTACTTTGGGCCTCAGAGTTACAGGTTTCTCATCTGTAGAAGGAAGATGGGATTAAAAATCATACCCTTCTCGTAAGGTTGTGGGGAGAATTAAATGAGATAATGCAGGTAAAGTTTTTGATAAGTGGGGGACTCAGGAAGGTGTGTTTCCTCATTCCACCCATTTCCATGCACTCTCCTTTGCATATTGGTATTTTTCTCAGTGTCCTCCTGCAGGTTTTCTTGACCTTTTCCTCCAGGACACTAAATTCCCATTCCTTAACTCTTTTCTAAGAGACCTTGTTTTTCAATCATGATTTTTATTGCAACTTTTCCATTCCACATCATGTTAAAAACAAGACCTAATAGGGTTTGGATAAAGCCAGTAGCAAATCTCTTTTCCATCTCCCTTTTCACTTATTCCCTTTCTCCCCCCCCAAACAAACCCTCCCCACAAATGACAGCCACAAACCCCGAGTGCTAGAGAAACAATGCCCCCCAAGTTATCAAACAATCTTCCTTCAGTGCTTAAAGAATGTTTGTCAACAAGGTAGCTTAGAAGTGAGAAGAAAAAATACAGAGGCTTTTCCTAACCAACTTTCTTTTCGTCATCCATCAGCAGCAGCCTTTGGGGTCCCTTCTCTGCTGAAGGGCAAGGTGCTATGAGGCCCTTTAACACCGGGCCTGGGCCCGTACCTAACGGCAGGGATCACAGCAGTGTTTTTGTGGGGAACAGGATACAAGGAGCTGAGTGAAGGGACTGTTCCTCACCCAGTAGTATTTAATGGAAATGCTTTTCCTGGTTTGATTATAAGGAATTCTTGGTGTTTCAAGAATGCGGGTCTAAAACGCTATAGCTGCAAAAGAGCTGGAGTACCCACTTCATGACTTAAAGCTTCAGGAATATGAAGTCTGTGTTCAGAAAACTTCCCCCCACTCTCCTGTTAGTACATCCACTGATTTAGAAAATGCCAGGGGTCTTGGAAGTGGGATGTTTCTGATAGATTTTTTTTTTTTTTTTAATTTGCTTAGGGCTCCAAACAGTTGGTTCTTAAGTGTCTACAATTTAAAGTTTTACATATCTTCCTTGGGCTATCATATGTCTACGTATCCCGTCCAGGACATCTCCCTAAATAATCTCTGAGCGGAGAATGAAGCTGTTTTCCTAGGAGATTTATCTGAGAATGAACGTTCGCGGGGCGGTTCAAATTCCATAGCTCAGATTTGGTTCCCCGCAGGTCAGATGGTGCGGTCGGCTGGGCCAGAGTGATGTGTACAGCTGTCGCTATCAGAGGCACGGAGCACAGGTGCTGGGTCTCCCACTACCGAAGTCGCAGGGAAATTTCCGCACTGACATGTGAGTCCCAGGCATTGTAACATCGGATGCGCTAACTAACTGTGTGGGCAAAAACAAGTCTGAACCACGCACAGGGCTATTGTCACGATGAAAGCCCCTCTGTCCCCCTGCATCTGGCCCTCCACTAATGCCAACGAGGTGACTAGCTTTGCACCTCGCCGCAGAAGCCCCCGCTCGCTACGTCTTTCTCTAATGTTCCGCGCGGTCTGAACGCGTTCGGCGGCGGCGGCCAGGTCTGAGCCCGTCCTGCGCAGGCGGGGGGGGGGGGGGGGGGGGGGGGGGGGGGCGTCCTTGTCCCCTCGCGGGCGGCGGTGACTCTAGCCCCTCGGCTGGCTGTGGGAGACCCCCGCGCCCTCCTGGAGCACCAATGCCTTCTCTGTCCCCAGCCGAGCGCAGCGCGACCTTCCCGCCAGTAGGACTCAGGGCGCGATCCGCTCGGTCGCCGGCTGCCCGCAGCGCCCCCAGCCCCGTCTCGCATCCAAGGGAACCGGGCGCCCCAGCCCCGCCCGGACTCAGCCGCGAGGCACTGTCGCCGCCGGCCTGGCCACGCGGTGCCTCGGCCTGGGCGCCAAGCTGCAGCTGCCTGTCCCGGCCTTGTCGCGGAGAGTGCGGCCGCGCGACACTGGAGACCTAAAGGACGCTGTCTCCTCGTCCGGCCCCGCGGCTTCCCTGAAGTTCAGCGGCCTCCCACCCAGGAGAAATCCACATTTGGTGGGATATTTTATCAATCCCAGCGCTCTCCCCAGGTGTTCAGCTACCTCAATTTTTAATTATTCTACATTCTCTTATGATTCATCTCTTTCCTCGTTAGGATTGCTGATGGTTCAAAGTTTCAACTTGGAATATTAAACACACACACACACACACACAAAACACGTTTGTGGACAAATCATTTCACTGTGTGACCCAGGCTTTTAAATTTTCCTCTCTGAACCTCAACTATTTCATTTCTAAAATAAAATTTAAAACAATCATATCTCAGCTGCCTTAGAGAGTAGGTCAGATGACCTCCTGATGTATCTTTTCGGGCTGGGATCTGTATGATTTTGTGACCTGCAGATCTGAAATTTAGGATTAGAAACCGATCATTTCTTTAAAGTGATGTGTGAAGAGCATTATCAGTGAAATCAAGTAGCAGAAGCAGGGGGCCTTTTTTTCTCTCCCGCTCAGCATTGGGGGGAAGCTTGAAGCCTTTGCACCCTGAATGCCAGTGTCACAATCAGGAAGTCAGATGTGTGGATTATCTAGTCCTTTAGGATTCTTTGTGCCACTGATTCTCTCCACCAATATTGATAATAAAAAGTTAATTATATATTTTGAGTTTTCCTCTTGCCTCATGTTTTCAATCCTGGGGTGGGGGTGGGGGGTGGAAAGTGACTAGTTCTCTTATTTAAAAAAAGAAAAAAAATCAATCCCATTGATCAGTGTGCAAAACCAAAGACCCAAATCTCTTCCATTACTCTTCACAGTGATTAAAATTGGAGCGTGCTGAAGAATGCCATTTCAAATTGCAAGGACACAGAGTCTCCCTCCACCCCACCCCTGTCCTTTTTACTTTGGGGAGACACAGGGGCATCTTAAGGACATGCCCTTATAATGAAGGTCTTTTTGACCCAGGAGTTTTAAGAGGCCACATCATAAAGCCAGACGAATCGGCTGAATGGTGACTTTAGGTGTGCCCAGAAGGAGGAATGTAGTGCAGAGTCTTCAAAAAGAATCCAGACTATTTTTACAGAATGAATTACCTGTGCTTACACTAGTGAATCATTTCATATATGTTGTTGTTTTGACCCACCCTTTTTCTCTGGGATACAAGAGGCAACCTTCTGTGAGAGGGGGAGAAAAAGACGGAGATGTGCGAGCTCCCCCTGGTGCTCTCCTACGTTCAGGCCGACTGAAAGGCAAGGCACGGGAAAACGTCTATACAAGCACAGGAAAAGGAGATCATCTGGATTATTTCCTTCTCAAAGGCCCGTTTCCATGCTGCTTTGGCCCTGGATTCTGTGTGTCCCCTTGTTCGTGTGGACCTGGCTTTAGTAGCTGTAATGTCGTTGCTGTCAAGAGTTGGAGGAGTAATCCTTGCCTTGTCAGAAAACATGTTTACAAAGCAAAATTCAAAGTGGGGATTTGGCAGCTGCCCTGTGGATGGGATTCCTCTTGGAGTCAAACTGGATTTCTTTTTGTCCAAAATTGTTCTCTTTGTTAGTCTACAGTTATTCATTTGACTGAATAATTTTCACACACATCTCTTTGTACAGGTAGACATCACAGATATGTTATGGGGCTCTAGGATGAGCCAGCGTGACGTCACCAGTGGGGCTGCAATTCTAAACCATATCTCCTATTCCAATAATATCTTGTATTCTTAACGGCCTCTGTAACACTCTGTGTCAGAGATCTCTGTGGACTCTGGTCACCTGTAAGGGCTGTGGGGGAAATTCCATGCAGTCTACTGGATAAATTCATTCCACTCGCCTCCAACAGTTTATCAATGTGTATTTCTTGGGTCCTGCACTTGACCCACATCGTGGGAAGTAGAAAAGATGTATGCAGCATAATTTCTGCTGAGACCTGGTCAAATCAGCTAAGGGACAAACTTCAGTGTTCATTAAACTCGATGGGTCAATATTATCATGATTCTTTCACCTCATAAGTAAATGCAGAGCTTTTGTTTCATTTAGTTTTTGCAGCCAGAAGATGTTTATTAAATGAAAATAATGAATAATACATGTGTAAGTAATATGGAAAATTATAAAATGATATATAAATGCAAGCTATTAGTGTTATCCAATGGTTTGCCTGATTTTTGTTAAACCTGATAAGAAATTATTATTTTTATTTAATTTTATTTTAAAAAATTTTCATTATTATTTATTTTTTACTTTTACTTATTTACTTATTTTTATTATTAGTTTCAGGCATACAAAACAATGTAATAGTTAGACGTTTATACCCCTCACTAAGTGATAACCCCCCTCCCGCAATCTACTACCCCTCTGACATTGCATACAGCCGTTGTATTTCCACTGTCTCTATTCCTTATGCTGTAATCTACTTCTTGTGACTATATACATATATATGTATATATAATTATAGTTGACATTCATTATTATTCAGCTTCAACTTCAGGTGTACAGCATAATGATCAGGCATCTACACCGTCCCTGAAGTGGTCTCCCTAATAAGACAGGTGTCCCTCGGATACTCTACAAAATCTTTACAACATTGTTGATTATATTCCCCAAACTGTCTTTCGTATCCCCGTGGCCATCTTGTGGTTACCGACTGTGCTTTCTAAGCCCCTCACCTTCTCCCTCATCCCCACCCCCCTCCCATCTAGCAACCCTCAGTTTTTCCTCTGTGTCTCTGAGACTGTTTCATTTAGTTTTGTGTGTGTGAGTTTGGTTGAGTGGGAATCTTGTAAAGCCAAAAATGGATGTGAAGATCCCAGTTCTTCTGGTCGCCTCTGGTGTACCCCTTCATTTGGAACTAAATCACGAAACACTGAAGTTCACTCAAAAGACCACAGCAAGTTTTAATTAATCGAGTTCATAGTCTCCAATTTATTCTGCACTCTGGTTTTTCTTTCTCCCAACACACCATGTTTGTTCCTCCCTTTACCTCTTTGCTCTGCCATGCCATGGTCTGCACTACCTGTCCTCTCTCCACCCCAGCCATCCAGCATCTATACAATTCATTATGTCCAGTGTGAGACTCACCCCTTTGCTGACAATTCTCACCCGCACAAATTGCTCTCTTTTTTAACTGTTTTACAAAGAGTTAGATTTACAAATACCATGTGCGTTTGTTACCTGTGTGTTACCTCGTGGCTCTGAATTGGAAGCTCTGTGGAGGAAGGGTAACAACTCTTGTTTCTTCTGTATCTTCACACCATCGAAGTGTGCTGAGATCTTTAAACTTGTTCTCTGATAAAGGAGTAAATTGAAGTAATACTCTTGAGGGATTTTTTTTTCAATCTCAAAAAATATTTAAGTCCCATGTCTCTTAAATGAAAAATTGTCAAATTAAGGAGCCATTTCCAGGATTTTAATTTAAGTATTAGTTGTGCTTTGCCTCCACCCCAAAAGGATTTAAGGTGGGCTTAAAATATTATGAAAACTAGATGAGATTATTAATTCTGTCCCTGCCAGCTCTACAATTGTAGTTTTAGGTCCCAATTTAAACAACAGAAAGTTTTTTTTAAAAGATAAAAGGCGTGCTTTATATTATATCTCTCATTATCATGTTAAGAAAAAAAAATCACAGATAAAAAATTTCAGAAATATTTTTGCGTCTTCTTTGCACATCACACACACACATACACACACACACTCACACTAGAACTGTACTGGCAGTGAACATAGGTTGTTTAAAGTATAGCTATTCAACTGTCATATAAAGTGAAATCTATATTTTCTCTCCCTATATGACTATATATTTAACATCTCTATGCATATGTGTGTGCATACATATGTATATGTTATATACACACACTCCACATTATTATTTCAAAGGGGATTTTGCTCCTTCTGGCTACCAGCAATAACTAGTCAATATTTATACTCTTGAATATCGATGATATCGTGCATACACAGGAAAGCTGTGGAAAACATCTCCATTTTCAAATAGAGTTTTAATTATTTGTAAAGACTTCAATTGTTCACTATCTAATGTCATGGATTGGTCCTCACAGTATGAAGTGCAACTGTCCAGGACCCCCACAGTATTATAAATAGGCTTCTAAAGCTGGCTTGATTGATGTTTGGCATAAAACGCTATTCCTCTGAGCACATATATTCCTTCTGTTCACCATTTTCATAGAAAAATACCAGGGCTGATTTTTTATTCAAATCTCCAATTTATGCAGGGTTTAAACCACTAAATACTTAAAGCCTTTTTCAGATATTTTTTTCGCTTTTCTGTTAGGTAGGTAACTAAATCTTTTGCTTCAATACAAATAAGAATTGGAGACTTAGCAGAGTCCTGTGGGGGAGAGAAAGAGTTTATTAATTATATTGAGAATCAAATAATATGCTTCTTTGACACTAATGTTCCATCTTTCTTCACCCCAAGTATCCTATGGGACAACTTTAAAGCCTTTATCAGGGTCTAGATTACTGCATTTATGGTTCCTTAGAAGAAGGAATTTAATGAATGGCATTCTGAGTTGAAGAGAGAATTTGAGATGTTTTAAGATTTAAGCTGCAACAGTGAAATGATTTTTTTCAAAGTGTGTCCCAGAGATGTAATTTAATACATCAAGAAAAATAAGCACAATAATATACATTTTATGAGTTTTAATAAATTGTTGATACTGATGAAATGGTACATTTTTCTTCATGACCCTTATCTGCGTTTGACAGAGTCCTACGGAAAACTTTAAATACCTCTTTAAAGCAATTTACAAGATATTGTAGAGATTCCCAGCAGTAAATAATGATTAGTGATCTTCTTTAAAATGTTTATATTGACGATATTAAACCAAGTTGCCTTGTGTTGGATTGAACCAGTTTTGGCTGTGTCTGTATCAGTACCGTTCTCAAGAGTTCATGTCCAGGTTCTATATTAGGATCACATTCTACTTGAGTATAATTCTGAAACTACCCTTACCGAACGGATAGCAGAATAGTTAATATTTACTGAGTGCTTACTACATCCCAGACACTGCACTAGGCACATTCCATGTATTATTGCACTGGGCTTTTATAGCTACATTATAGAGGAAGATACATTATGATCACTCTTTTAAGGATGAGAATTTTGAGGCATACAGAGTTAAAGTGATTTGCCCAAAGTTACTTGCTGTCTTAGTCAGTTGGGAGGCTAGAACAAAATACCATATACTGGGGGGCTTATAAACAACACAAATTTATTTCTCACAGTTCAGGAGGATGAGAAGTTCAAGATCAAAGTGCCAGCAGACTCAGTGTCTGGTGAGAACCCACTTTCTGGGTTTTGGACAGCATCTTTTAGTGGTAAACTCACATGGTAGAGTGGGCAAGGAGCTTTCTTAGCCGCTTTT
This sequence comes from Rhinolophus sinicus, assembly GCF_057876585.1. Taxonomy (NCBI): domain Eukaryota; kingdom Metazoa; phylum Chordata; class Mammalia; order Chiroptera; family Rhinolophidae; genus Rhinolophus; species Rhinolophus sinicus. The sequence goes on from NC_142504.1 coordinate 103,439,825, forward strand.
CGTAAGGGCTCTAATTCCATTCATGAGGGGTCCACAGTCATCACCTAATCAACTTCCAGAGGCCCCGCTTATTAATACCATCACCTTGGGGTTGAATTATGGGGGGACATAAACATTCAGACCATAGTACCTGCTTAGTCAATAGTGAAGGTAGGAATTGAACTCCAGTGGTCCGACCCCAGTAGTCACGCTCTGTAAATGGGCCGGGTAGTAAATATTTTAGGCTCGCTAGTCCATACAGTCTCTGTCACAACCGCTCAGTTCTCATACTGTAGTATGAAAGCAGCCATAGATAATATGTAAACGAATTGCATGGCTCTGTTTCAATAAAGTTTTATTTAATAAAAAAAAAACAACTGATGGTAGGTCTGATTTGCCTTGTGGGTTATGGTTTGCTGACTCCTGCCCTATGCTGTTCTGCCTGCCTCCTTAACGCAAAGAAAACCCAGTAAATGCCCATGACTTTGGAACAGGCCGGTCTCCATGCCAGCTCAGCCTTCTGACTACGCAGAAGCGGTGAGACCTGAGGGCTTCAGAAACTACCTGCCACCTTGGCACTTGATCCTGAACACCCTTGTTGGAGACTTCGGGAGGCTCCGCTTAGAATATAAGGCACTTAGAGGAGTGGGGTCTTGAATTAGCATGAGTCATCATTATCACTACACTGTAAATTAGGATTACCAAAATGAAGCTGGAGTCTGTGTGGGCCTGAATTTCTGGTGTTCTGGAGGCCACTTAACCTTACCTATAAGACAACCTTACTTTATTCTCCAGGGATTGCTGGAGCCCCACGTTACTCTTGCTGCAGACCCTGTTTTCTTTAATCGGACTTTTAACTTGTTCCCCTGGATCCAGCTGGGCTGATCTGGTGACTGGGCTGGTGACTCACTGGTCTTCTAGATCACTTATGCCTGAAGATGTGCTGTGTACTTCCAAGTCTTCAAACCAAATAGCCCAAGGATTAGGTGCTATCCACCTATTGGCCAACTTCTCTGGGGCCAGGTATCTCTCTGGAATCCTATTTTCACCTGTTTCTAGACCCTCCATTACTACAGTTCATTCATGACCATGTATTAGAAAGTAGAAACTCTCTCTCCCTGCCGATGCCAGATCCACTGTCTGTCCCATCAGATGCTATATTCTATGGGACAAATTGAACTTCTTAGCCATTGAAACCTATCAGTGGCTGCCTACCTGCCCCAGTGGACAGATGAAGGTCTAGTTCTGGATACTGTCAGCTAACTCTGTCTAAAGGCAGGTTGGCTCATGCTTGACCATAGGGCAGGGATAGCTATGTCCCTATTCTCCAGTTCTGCCCAAAGTGAGACATTTTCTTTCTTTCATACTCAGAAGCTAAGTACTATGACCATAGGGTATAATTGTTATAAGAAAATTGCACAAGAATTTGGCCTTACATTTCTCCGAAATAGCAAAATAATGGGAACATAGTTTTAGCCTGATTGGCAAAATTACATTTATAATTGGGTGAAGGAAAAGCCAAAATGATAGTTCATAATTAAGAAGAACCAAGATTAAACTTAAACTTCAGATGTCTTATGACTAGCAATATATTGTCTCCTCTTTCCACCCAAACATCCTTTTTAAAACTCAAGTTTTATCATATATCTCAGTGATGAATTTTGTATGAAAGAAATAAGTGGAATGTTTAACTAGGAAGAAAATTCTCTGGTGTTGGATTTAATCCTTGAAATCAATCAACAAGTCTTTTAAAGTCCTTTAAATCATCAAAGATGAAAGTGCTCTTTGGGTTTAAAGCCAAAGAAGTAATCCCTTGTCTTATGCGTGACTGAAAAGAATGATTGTAAGCAGTGATTCTGCTCTTTAGTAGATTATAGTGTCATTGCAGAGATACAATTACGACATAAGAAACAATTAAAACAATGTAACAGTATGGAACCTGTAGTCTCTGAGATTAGAGTGGAAAAGGAAAATGGAGCACTGGAGTGAAGTGCTTTGCAGCGAAGGTTGGGTTTGAGGTAGTTGATACAGGGAGCCACTGCTGGTTTTATACAACGGAGAGACTTGAATGTGGGTTCCTTGAGGTTAGAGGTGTCTTAATCTCGTTGTTGGCTCAAGTATAGAGCACACATCATGGCACCCAGTAGGTGCCTAAGAAAAGTTTATTTAGTATAAACATAGAATTTAAGTGGTACCGAGTATGAGTTGGAGAGATTGACATCAGAATTAGTGCCGTGGGTAGGATCAAGGCTCTGTCCCCTGGCAGACTGGACGAGGGGTCCGGCTTCTGTGTCCCCCAGTCCCAATTCCTGTCTCACTCAGTTAATGCAATATGTTACTTCGCAGTTTATACTAAAAGGTAGAGGGCTTATATTTTTATATATATATTTTTTTTTTCTTTTTTTTTTTTCTATCCCTGAGGTAAGTACATTTTTTCACCCTGAGGACGTCCCCCTACTCTCTGCAACCATTAATCCTCTTCACCCCCACCCTCCCACAGAATTAGACAGTTAGATAATGCATCACCCAAAACAAAGGCTGAACATATTTGCAAGTCCTCTGATCTCAGTACAAGTCAGAAAGATTTGGATGCATACTTGTTGAGAAAGTTTTTCTGCCTGCAGACACTAATCTAGTTCAGAGATCAGATTCTAGAACCCCAAGGGCAGGACAGAGGAGTGGAGCAGGGACCAGAGAAATAGAGAGCAGGAGATGAAGAAGCCACAGGACTCTTCCAGGGAAGGCATTCTCTTTCTCCCACTCCAGTGAGGTCCGTGGAAGTCTACTTAGCACCTAGCTGTCCTTCTCGTTGCCAACTAGGGAGGGTCATCCTTGGGCAGCATTTAATATGTCACTATAGAGCTAGGTTTGGATATTCCCCCAAGACCCTGCCCAGGCCTCATCCAATTTACAATAATTCTAGGTGATGGGGCCCAAGGTGGTGATACCAAGAAAAGGAAGCCCTTCCTCCTTTCCAGGGTGACATTAGATGGAACTAGATTGAAATCTTCCAGGAAAAGGAAAGTGTGGAGTACCCGATCCCATTATGTACATGTTTCTGAGTCCGTCTTCCCCACTACTCAGGTATCCTTGAATCAGGCAAGAATAATTTCTTTTTCACTTTTGTATACCTAACACCTGGGATATTACTTAGCATGGAGCTTAATTAATGTTTGTTGAATGAATAAGTGACTGAACGGCTGATTGATGAATAAATAAAACTGAAAATGTTTAGAAGTCAGAAGAAGCCAGAGAGAGAGAGACAGAGGAGAGATTAAAGATTTTTAAGAGGAAAGGAAGAATATTTGAACATAGCTGAGTGGTGACTGGGGAAAACAAGCTTGAAGGGTAAATCCAAGTTCTTTTGGAGCCTAAAAACAGGGATGAGATGATAAATGGTGGGCCTCTGAGATGTTGGGGTAAAAGAAAAAAAAAGTTCTTTAATGGCCATTGTTAACACCAACTTTATCTTCTTCTTGGTTCCATTTCTGATCGTAATACGTATCCAGTAGAGTTGACAGGTAGGAAATCATCAAGATGGTATGAAAATCTATAAAAGATAAAATCATGAGGTAATGTCTTAATTCTTTCAGTATTCATATTTAGAAAAGCATGTTACTGTCATCATCAGATTATTCTGTTTAGGATCTGAAAACAGAATTCTGCTGTAAGAGTATGTCTCAAGTACCACATGTAATTGTGTGATCTTCTATATTCAAGTAGTTTCACATTTGTTTATTCATTAGTTTTTCACTCTGCTCCATTTATTCACTCATTTAGAGGCATGGACAAAGCCCCTGTTATGTGGAGACTCTGTGTGGGTGCTGAAGACGCTATGTGGGTGCTGAAGGCTCCTCGGGAAGGAGTTTGCAGTCCAGCAGGGGAGACAGACACCTACATGCATATGTATGAATCACTCCGCTGCACCAGCACAAAAGCCTGAGTCAGCTGTTTCTGACCCCTCACTACGCTGTCCCCACCTCTTAACTCAGACCATCGGGCTACCTGCTTCCTTCACTACGCAGGCTGCTCTCAGTCTCGACCCTCTGTGCAGAACCCCAGACTCGAGCAAGGATTGGAGCTCTGAATCTCTGTGTGGTTCTTCTGCCCCACTTCTCTCCCAAGAAGTTAGGATCTTGCCTGCTCCCCAGCAAACGTAGCTCAACCCTGTATTCTCAGTTGGCCTGTATCCCGGTACCACTTTGTTCCAACTGTTACACAACCCAGGTCTGATCCTGCCATGACATTTGCACCTTGGCCTTGGACTATCTGACTACCCTCGTTTAGGGCTGTTCTTGCCATTTGGGTCAGGTCTTCTCCTCCCTCCTCATTGCAGCTCTCCCCCCCCTTGTTTTGAGGTCTGCTGGCCCGTCCCAGACTAAATTCTGTTGAAGACAGCCCCCCCCTCCCCCCTTAGCTCTTTCACAGCCCTGTAGAGTCATGGTCCTGTGAATACCTCTTTGGGCAGAGAAATCCCTGGGATGTCCTTTGGAAGAGAGGAATGAGTCTTGCTCTCCTCATAATGGTCAGGACTGGCCATGAGCAGATTTCATCATGAGGGCTAGAGAAAGACGAGTGAGATAAGAAGTGACATACTATCCATTCATTAACCCCACTACTCAGAAGCCAGATGCTCTGTGCTCACTTCAAGGGAGAGGGTAAAACTGTGGGTTAAATGACTTGATAGAATACATGCAATGCCAGTGGAAGAGATAGAAATGGAAATGAGTATTTCTCAATCTCTTATTTTAATCCCCAGATCATGTTAATAAATTTTGACATGCTTTTTGGTGTGAGGAGATATTTCATGCGGAATAGGACAAGATAGACGAAAAAGGTTCTTTACATAATATCACTCCTTAATTTAAGTAAGCTTTAGGATTACTTTTGTTATTAAACTGATTTGTCAGATTGCCTCACAATGTTGTATTTTTCTGTGCAGGAATCACTGTTTAAAATATATAAAGACACCACAAAAAAGGGGAGAAAAACCCTCAAACTGTTATGTTTTGAAGGCAAGTGAGCTGTTTTGAAATCAGGCCACTTCAATCTTAATTTCCAGCCTCAACTCTGTTAAAAATTATGTGTGTGTGTGTGTATATATATATATATATATATATATATATATATATACACATATATATGTACACACACATATATATGTACACACACATATATGTATAGATATACACACATATATATGTATAGATATACACATATATGCATATGTACATATACATGTGTATATATATATATATATATACACATGCAAAAATAAACTTCTTTGTGGTAAACAGAATATCATTGAAAATTCAAATTTTTGAGCTGATGGCAAAAAGAATTGTGAATCATCAGTGTGTCAAAAGTCAACATCAGCTCTAACAAATGGGTAGACTTTTCAGTAGGTTTCTGATAGCTGGAGTAGCGGAAATCAGTAGATCCAGGCATGGAAATACTCCCAGTTTGGGATAAATGGCATCTTGCTGCTAAAACAAGCTTCACACGTTAGCCGGCAATCATTAGGCTGGTGACTTTCCTGATACCCAGGAGATGCTTGCACTAGGAATAAATTTCTCTGTTGAAACATTTGACAAGTCTTAGTTCCTGATGTCTCACACTCAAGCCTTACTTTATAGTCACATCTGTTAGTTTAAAGCATTTTTAGTTTATTGAAGAAGGCTTCACAAAGAAAAAAACAGATGATGAAAATCTCATCTGTCAAAACTGTTATTAAAACCAGTAACAGTGTGAAATTTTGTTTAAATTGAAAGCATCATTTATTTTTATCAAACATTTTATAAACAATCACATTTGAGAAAGATTTGGGGGACCTGGAGAGCCCTCAACAAAATGCAACTCATTATGTCGCTTTGTTAAATGTGTGACTCAGAGATGGGTTTGGGCTGCTTCCTTTTATCTCTGGGAGAGACCAGAGGGGTGAGGAAATTACCTGGAGCGGGGCTCCCCACCTTGGTGAGGTACAGTGAGCAGGAAGGGGGAGCAGGCCTGTACTAGAGGCTGGAAAGCAGTGCTGTGGTTGGTGGCAGATGGCCAGGGGCACCTCATTTGCCCTTTTCTGATGGATGAAGGTGGAGCGACATGGCCTGTACCTCAAAGTCCCAGAGAGGGTTTAGGAAAAAGAAAGGAAAGAAAAGAGAGCATATTCATGGAAAGAATGAGCAAGCTTCCTTTCTTTTCTTCTGTGCAGTTGATTTCATGCTCAGGTCTGCTACTGATATCAAAGTGTGTTTCACAGCCAGGAGTGAAAGACAGCCTTAAGAAGAGAAACAAGATGAACAGCAAGTCCGTTTAGTTGACTCCTCATTCAATCCAGATGTCTGGCACTGGGGAGACAAAACATCCGACACTTTGCTATTGTGTAGACTCAACCTTAGAATATACAAGAGATCCAGTTTCACGTTCTTAACTGTGTCTCATACTTCTTTGGCTGTGTGGTATTAGCAGAAAATGTATCCTAAGGAAAATAGAACCATGTAAATCAGAACAGTTTGTTCAAGTCGTGACTTTTCTTTCACACATTGATACTGTACTTAATTTTGTCACACGTTGAGATCTCCCCCTGGGCAAAGGTTTCTCATGGGGTGTGATGCTCTGGAATGGGGGTGTACTGAGTATTAAGGGGCATTCCAGATCCTCAGCTTCCCAGTCTCTCTTTCCTAAAGCTGACTATTCATTTCCCCCTTTCTCAATCCCTCCTTCTTCTATTTGTAAAAGAAAACCTTATCTCCTACTCATCCTGGATCTCCCTAGGGAATGCTGCTCAGGGCGTAAAGACCCCACCCCCCAGCCCACCAAACAGGGGACTGCTGGGATCTTTGAAGCCCACAAAAAGCCAGACCCCAGCTTGTGTCTCAGCTGCCTGTTTCCCATAGTTTCAAAGAGGAGAAGGTGAAAATTCCACGTTTACTTCCAAAATAGCAATATTATGTTTTCCAGAAGACGGAGCATATATATAAGATAGCATGTATACTTTCTTGACCGTTTATTCGGTGTCACAGGAAAAAACATTTTCATTAATATTTGCCAGATGATTATATACTGTAAACCTCTATTTTATTTTTAGCATAAGCACAAGAATCTTGCCCCCTAGTAACCTCTTTTCTGCTTATTTATTTATTTTTTGCCATATACTTGTTACAGGAATGTCTTGTGGATTTGACTCTTAAAAGAAATGAACTTAACAAGAATTTATGCACCTTTGGTAGGCTCTGAACTTCCTGTGACCCAGTCCTTTATTTTTTTCCTGTTCATTTAAATCTGAAACCTATATCATTCTAGCTGTAAGCTATACTTATCTATGGACATACAAACTATTGGATGAAAAAGATCTATTCTCATTAAAATATGTATTTCCAATAAGAAATTTGTTATATTCAGTAACTTTTAAATCAAACATTATGATATATTTACGTTGTTTGATCAATTGTGGGTTAATAACCGTAGTGATAATTCATTCAATCCAGGAAAATTTTTGGTAATAGTCTGTAATTCATTTTTATTTCATGAAATGAAAACAATTTAAACCTGTCAATTTATATACAAATTTTTGTTGCAGAGAAGTGATTGAATGATTAGCAAAAGAGTTTCGAGCATAAAATATACATCATTAAGATAAAATTCTGTGAGAAAAAATGGTGTGGAAGTATATGATCACAGAGAAAATGATATACACTTTGTAACTGAGGAAGAAGAGTTTGTGTATTTTCTAAATGTACGATGGTGGATATCAAATTCAGATTCAGGGGCCTGGTGGGGATCCGATGGCACACTTCAACATGGGGGGGAACCAATTAGAGCTCACATAACCCTGCCTACGTGGGTAGGAGCAACAAAGTTCGGGGTGTTAGGGAGGGAACACCAGCTCACTTTATCTCAGGAGAGAGCTGCCCTATAGTGGCTGTGGCCTTTGGTAGAAGATGGAGGGGACCTGTGTCTAAAAGGAAGGAAATTAGGAGACTAAATGCCCGGACCTTACTTTCTCCCTGTAGTGTCGTCTCCTGTCAGGGCCTCCCATTGGTTAAGCCCAACTTAGAAGTAGTGACACGCCTTCATCTGTTACCATTAATTTTATTATTATGATAGCTGTCCATTTTTTGTAGATGTCCTTTATCAACTCTAGAAAGTTCTTTTCTATTCATAGTTTTTGAGAGCTTTCATCATAAACTTCTGTAGAATTTGGTCAAATGCTTCACTGCATCTATTGAGATAATCATGTTTTCACTTTCATCCTATTAATAAGGTCCATTATATTAGTTGAATTTTAAATGTTAAACTAAGCTTCCATTCTTGAGATAAACTACATTTGGTCATGAAGTATCCTTTTTATGTCTTTGTCCCTATGTTCATGAGGGATTTTTTTTTTTCTTTAGTTTTCGTTCTTGTAATCTCTGTCTTGGTTTATTATTAGGAAAATGCTGGTCTCATCAAATGAGTTGGGAAGTATTTCCTTCTATTTCCTGGAAGAGTATGGCATTGGTATTATTTCTTCATTAAGTGCTCTAAAGAATTCACCATAATACCATCTGGCATAAAGCTTTCGTTTTGAAAATTGTAAATTATAAATTCAATTTCTTAATTGACATAGAAATTTTTAGGTATTCCATTTTTTCTTGAGGGAGCATTTGGCTATTTCACCTAGGTTATCAAATTTATTGGCATAAAGTTGTTAATATATTTCCTTATTATCTTTTTATTGTTCATAACATCTGTAGTATTGCTCCCTTTGTTATTCTTCATATTGGTAATTTGTGTTTTTTCTTTTTTTTTTTTTACTTGATATATCTGGTTAGCAGTTTATAATTTTTAATAATCTTTTCATATTATAAGCTTTTGGTTTCATTGATTTTTTTTTTTACTATTATTTGTCAATTTTCTATTTTACTGATTTCTGCTCTTAGTTTTATTATTGTCTTTCCACTTTGTTTAATTGGCTGTCTTTTACATTCTTCAGGTGGAAGCTTACATCATTGATTTGAGACTATTATTTTAATATAAGCATTTCAAAATATAAACTTTCCCTAAGTCGTACTTTAGCTGCTCCCAAAGATTTTGACATGTATTTTCATTTTCTTTCAGTTAAAAATAATTTTTAATGTTCTTTTTGAAATTTTCTTTGAATTGTGGGTTCAGAAGTATGTTGTTTGTCAAATTTTCAGATATCTTTTGTTACTAATTTCTAATTTAATTGCATTATGTTAAAGAACATACTCTGTATGATTTCAATGCTTTTATTCTATTGAGACATTTTTATGGCCTAGAATATGACCAATCTTTGTAAATGCTCCACGTGCACTTGAAAAGAATGTGTATTCTGCTGCTGTTGGGTGAGTGTTCAATAAATGTCCGTAAAATCTAGTTAGATCACGGTCTTTCTCAAATCTTTTATGTCTTTGATATCCTGTCAAGTTCTGTCCATGGCAGAGATGTGTTGAGGCCTCTAACTATGATTGTGGATTTCTTATTTTAGTTCCTTCAGTGTTTACTTCATGTAGGTTGAAGTTTTGTAATTAGGAGCTGTATTAGTGAGGGTTCTTCAAAGAAACAGGACCAATAGGACATATTAATATATTATGAAGAATTGGCTCATGCAGTTATAGAGGCTAAGGAGTCCCATGATCTGCTATTTGCAAGCTGGAGACTCAGGGAAGTTGGTAGTGTAATTGAGTCCAGTCCAAAGGCCTGAAAACCAGGGAAGCTTAGGTTGCAAAGCTCGGTCTGAGTGCAGGAGATGATGAGGTGAGAGATGTCCCAGCTCAAGCAGTGAAGAAGTGGCAGATTCCTCCTTCCTCCACCTTTTGTTCTCTTTAGGCCCTCAACAGATTGGATGATGCCCACCTGCACTGGGAAGGGCACTCCACTTTCCTGAGACCACCAATTTAAATGCTAATCTCATCCAGAAACAACTTCACAGACACACCTAGAAATAATGTTTAATGCGGGTACCTATGACCAGTCCCGTTGACACATAAACCTAAACATCACAGAATATACATTAGGGTTATATCTTTTTGATGAATTGTCTTCTTTATCATTATTTATTATCTCTTTTTCATCCATGATACTGTTACTGTGATGAAGTTTACATTGCCTGAAATTAATGTAGCTATTCCAGGTTTCTTATGATTATTATGTGCATGGTATATTTTCTCATCTTATTACTTTTAATTTTCTGTGTCTTTATGCTTAGAGTATTTCTTATAGACAATATATAGTTGAGTCTTGATTTTTCATTCATTTCAGCTATCTACGCCGTTTAATTAGAGACTTTACACTGTTTAGTTTTAATGTTATTATTAATATGGTCAAGTTAAAATATACCATCTTGCTATTTGTTTCCATTGGTTCCATCTGTTTTGGTTTTTTATCCTTCCTCCCTCTTTACCTTTTTTTGGCTTATCATTTAATGTTCCATTTTATTTTCACTACTGGCTTACTAGCTATACTTAGTAGTTACTCTAGAGTTTATAATATACATCTCTCACTTGTCACAGTCTACCTCTAAGTTACATTATACTACTTCATGTATAATGCAACAACCTTACAACAGTATGTTTCTGTCCCCCATCCCTTATCTTTTGAGCTATTGTTGTCGTACATATTATTTCTTTGTGTGTTATAAACCCCACAGTGAGGTTTTTGTTGTTTCTGCTATAGCCATCAATTATCTTTTAAGAAAAATAAAACAGAAAAAATAGTCCCTTGTATTCCCCCCAAATTTATCATTTTCACTATTCTTCATTCCTTTTAATAAAGTCACTTTCCATAGGTATCATTTACCTTCTACCGGAAAAACTTCCTTTAATATTTTTGTAGTGAAGTTCTGCTGGTAAAATACTTTTTAAAAATTTTTCTTAAAATCTTTATTTCACCATTATTCCTAGAACATATTGTGCCGTGTATAACATTCTAAGTTGACAGTTTTTTTCTTTTCAGTGCATAATCTGGTTTCTGCTTTACATATTTTCTGATAAGAAATTTGTTGATAGTTTTCTCTTTTGTTTATTTCTTTCATAATGTGACTTTTTTCTGTCGCTGCCTGTAAGATGTTTCTCTTTTCACTGTTTTTCAGTAATATGATTGTGATATGTCTTGGCTTCCTCACCCTTCCTTGCCCACCCTGCTTGGCATTTTTGAACTTCTTGGAGCTGTGGGTTTACAGTTTAAACGAAATTTTGAAATTTTTGCTATTTTTTTTTTTAAGTATATATATTTTTCTGACACCTCATTCTACTTGCCTTCTGGAACTCCATTTATACTTATGTTAAACAGATTGATATTTCCTCTCAGGTTAGTGAGTTGTAGTTTTTTGTTTGTTTGTTTTCTTTTATTTCGTTATGGCTGTTTCTTCCTTGATGCTCCCACAGAATAGTGTATATTGTTAAATCATCAAGTTCATTGATTTTTTTGTTTGTTTTGTTTTATAGTGTCTTATCTTCTGTCAATCTCATTCAGTGAATTTTTCATTTCAGATTTCGTACTTTGTATTTCTAAAAGTTATAGTTTTTTTGTATCTTCTGTTTCTTTTCTTATTATGTATATGTTTTTTCTTTAAATCCTTGAGAATATTATGCACATTTAAAATAACGGTGTTAATGTCCTTACCTGTTAATTCTATCATCTCTGTCATTTCTGGGTGTGTTTCTATTGTCTAGTTTTTCTCTGGGCATGACACATTTTTCTGTTCCTTCACGTGCTCACAATATTTGATTTGATGAGACACTGTGAATTTATATTTCTGGGTACTAGATTTTGTTGTATTTTTTAAAAGAAAGTTAGACTTTGTTCAACTGATAGCTAAACTTTTAATAGATCAGTTGGATCATTTCAAGGCTTCAAAAATTTTGTTAGAGCAAGTCTAGATTAGCCTGTACTCTAATACTAATTTGGGCTCTTTTCTATAGCCTGGTCTTTCTTGAATCTCCACAGAAGTATGTATTCAGTGATGTATTTCCACTTTAACCAATGGGAAATAAAATTAGTCCTGGCCCTATGTGAATTCTGGGAATGTTTTGATCTTACTACTCTCCAGTTGTTTTTTCCCCAGTTGTTGTCACCCAAACTTGTGGCATTTTATCCTATACGTTCACTTAAATCCTTGAACATAGATCAGTATTCAGCCAAAATCTCAAGAATGTCCTTATTCAAATTTCTGGAGCTCCTTCTCTATGTAGTTTTCTCTTCTTTGGTATTTTACCTTGCAAATTTTAGCTACATCTGCCACTATGAATTGTAATATCTATCTCTTCAACTAGCAATGCTATGAAGCTCTGCTTGAGTTTCCCTTCCCTGGGCTTGAAGTTTACAAATTCCTTCCAACAGAATGCCGGTGTAATCAAAGGACTCACCTTATTTTTTCTCTTTTTCAAAGATTATAGTCTTGTGCTGCTAATGTCTGAAAATAGGATTTTTGGGGGGTTTGTTTTCCCCCCACATATTTTGTTCAGTTTTCTGGTTGTTTACAGCAAAGACAAGATGATAAATCTGGACCTTGGTACTCCCTTTTAACCGGAAGGAAAGTCCTTGTGTCATCTTTCTCTTTTTTTCTTTGCTTCTACATCAATGTTGCTTCTAGTCCCTTCCAAGTCCTGTCACAGCAATGTCTCTCACCAGCCAACCCCTTCCCATAGCCATGGCCTTACCTTCGAACCACACTTACCTGTCTCCTGAATAATCACAAAAGCATTTTTCCTAGTCTTCCAACTTCTAGACTCCGTCCCGCAAATCCAGCCATCACTCTCTTTGCCAAAATGGTTTTCCTAAAATTCTTCTAATTGTGATTTTAAAATGTCTTTAAAATCTTCAGTGGCTTTGCCATGGTAGCAGAGTAATTAAACACTTTTTTTCAAGCAACTTTATGCTCTTCTCGTTTGCTTTCATCCATCATTTCATCTACCATTATTTCCCTTCATTTTCCTTTCTGTGTAATCTTTTCTTTTCCCTACCTATTAAAATTCTTCCTACTTTTGTGACCAAGACAAAATGGTATGTCTTTTGCAATGCTGTCCTATGTCTCATTTCATACAGTGTCTCCTCCTTCCCTAATTTCTGAGTATAATCCTGTTTATACTTCTCATGACACTTTTACTTTGTATATATTATAATCCTTTGTGAACAAATACAGACATCAAGTATTAATGATAGGTACTGTGATTTTTTAAAAATCTCCTATAACAAATAATGGCAGTAAATTTCATTGACTTGGTGTCTAATAAAGTGTCGCTGAAGAAATTATTGCCTATATTAACATCTTGACATTTAAAAATCATCTTTCCTTCAGGTCTGCCTCCTTGACTGCAGAACAAAAGTTTAATATTCCCCTTTCAACTGGGATAAGATTTAAAAGCATCTCTTCTGTATCATAGTCTGTATCATATCATTGTTACCATTTGGTAGCACGTATGTATCATATTACTAATCTGGTATATTAAAGATAAATAATTCTATTTTTAATTTGTACCTAGTGCCTCTCTTTTCCCTTCTTTTATCTATGCCCATATTTTTGTTTTTAGATGTATATGTTTCTTTCTCACTAGATTGTTAACTCTATACAAATAAGGCTTTTATCGACACTTTAGTACAGCGCTGTGTATATATAATTAGAGGTAATATAAAAGTATAAAAATTCTAGTTTCTGAGACACACAACACACTTTGGTTTACTGAGCACATATTAAGAAACAAATATAATATATATTTATATAATTTATATATATATATATAATGTGCCTTTAGATAGTGCTCAATATGTGTGCATTATATGTAAAAATTACTGAGATTTTATTGAATATTACTTGCATTAGTGTAGAAAATAATAGAATATTAGCTGTAATATGCATAGCCTATGTCTGATAAGATACTTTAGCTTTAGTGTCTCAAATTATGAGGATTCAATTATTGTCTCTAGAAAATACTTGCTTCTTTCAACCTCATTATCAAAACACTTTCTGCATACTTTGCCTAAAATTACCTTTTTTTCATTTTAATTATACAACTCTAAATCACGTTTCCTCATTAGTATTTGATAATTATAAGCAAAGAAGCAAATATAAGAACAAGAAATACATGAGCAATGCAGTCATGCATTTCCCTCTTCTTTTTGTTGATAGCACTGGCTTCACTGAGAAGTGTATTTAATTTCACATCACTGAATGACCACATTCATAATTTCATTTCCATTTCAGGGTGATTTCTTTCAAATTTGACTCAATATGCATAATTTTTTTCTTTAAGCATACATGTCTATATTTCTTTAGCCTTATTTTTATCTAAGGAAGGAAATTAACATTTATTTTATATTTCCTTTTGACACAGCCTATTTTGGGCACTTGACACATATTATCTCATTCAATTCTCTCCACAATCCTGAGATGCTGGAATTATTATTCTCATTTTAAAGATGAAAAACCGATGTCTAGAAACCAACGTGCCCAAGATTGTTTAATTAGGAAATGGAAGAGCCAGAATTGAAACAAAACCATCGTCTTTTTTTTCTTTTTTAAGTGATACTACATTATTTATTTTCAGGCAGAGGTTTTGCAAACACCTCATGAGAGGCTACAAAGTGAATAATTTAAAAAATCATGTTGGTTTATCTGTGGTGTATGTGTGTGAAGTCCGCGTGTTAAAATGCTTATCAGAACATGACACCTGAATATACTCCATGCTAGAATTTTGTGATGTCTCCGAATTTGCTGAAGTGAGGATAGACTTTAAAGGGAAACATTCCAAAACCACATTGTTAATTCGTTTCTTTCTATATGGGCTCTTAATGTCTTTTTTTAAAAGATATTATTGGGGAAGGAGAACAGGACTTTATTGGGGAACAGTGTGTACTTCCAGGACTTCTTTTTTTCCAAATCAAGTTGTTGTCCTTTCAATCTTAGTTCAGCTTCAAGTTGTTGTCCTTTCAGTCTTAGTTGTGGAGGGTGCAGCTCAGCTCCAGGTCCAGTTGCCATTGCTAGTTGCAGGGGGCGCAGCCCACCATCCCTGTGGTAGTCGAACCGGTAACCTTGTGATTGAGAGGATGCGCTCCAACCAACTGAGCCATCTGGGAGGCAGCTCAGCTCAAGGTGCCGTGTTCAATCTTAGTTGCAGGGGGCGGAGCCCACCATCCCTTGCAGGACTTGAGGAATTGAACCGGCAACCTTGTGGTTGAGAGCCCACTGGCCCATCTGGGAATTGAACCGGCAGCCTTTGGAGTTAGGAGCATGGAGCTCCAACTGTCTGAGCCACCGGGCAGGCCTCAATTTATTTTTTTTTTAAAAGACAGTGATAAATTGGTCTTAGAAGCCTATTGAGATCAAACTAGGTAAAAACCATCTGTGCCTTTACTATTACCCACCAGTGTGTTAGGTTCTGGGTGACAATAATGGAGAATATGATCACATTCATTTCCACTCCCAGCAATTTGGTTGCATCTAACATGCCACAGGTTTCCCCAGGAGTCTTACTTAATTTACTTGTAACTTGCCCCGTTTGGAATTATTAAAACTCTAAGCATCCCAGTGAGAGACTGTAAATTGTGTATTATGATCATACTGATGGTGGTTGTTATCTTAGTGACAACACTGTTCTAAGTGTGAGGCCATCTACAGAAAGCACTGGCATCTGCTCCAGAAAATATGAATTACAATCTCAATTCAGCTATGGGAACTAGAGCAAGTCACTTAACTGGTCCCTAGTCCCAGTTTTTTCCTCCATGCAATACAGAAGGTGAACAACTAAATCACCAGGGAAATTTCCTTTTTAAAATGATTTTCCCCCAAAGGGAAAAAGTAATAAATGAATGTAATGAAAAAAATATATAAATAATACAAAGGGAAAAAAATAGAAAAGAACTCCCCCATTCCAGTCTCCTAGCCCTTCTCCTTAGATGTAACTGCTAGTAACAGATTTTGTGCCTGTTGACACACGTTTCCTATGCCTATACAACCAGGTGTGTAGGTATTCATGTGTGACATACAACTTTTATTTTCTTTTTAACTCAAATGGGAATATACTGTACTCACTGTTAAGCTGAATTTTATTAAATGGCATACATCTTGGGTATTTTTCCATATCACCATATTTAGATCTACCTCTTTATTTTTAATGGTTACATAATATTTTTGTATGGATATGCCATAATTTATTTAATCAGTTTTGATTAATCAATTTTAATGGACATTTATGTTCGTCACAATGAACATACTTGTATATATAATATTGCAAATATATGTAGGCAAAAAGATGTGGAATGGATTCTTAGAAATGAAATTTCTAGTTCAAATTAATTTAAAAAATAATTTTAGGATAGCAGAACTGATTTTTTTTTTAAATAGAATAACCTCTTTGGGAAAGATTGCACAAATTTATAAAAATTCAAGCAATAAACAAAATAAAAATTATTCTGATTTACCACCATCTAGAAATCACCATTTTTTTTACATTAGGTGAAAACCATAACAGAGGTATATTAATGCATATGTAGAAAGAAAGCTAGACAGATAAAATTTCATTAAAAAGGACCATGATATATATGCTATTTAAAAAGTATATTACATTTAATTTTTATTTGGATCTAATAGAACAAAAAGAAACTGAGGTAAAACAGAAGGAATCTCTAAATTTTAGGTAAATATTTCGTTGCTACAAGAGATATTAGTTTCTAAAAGTTCTCTAAAATTAAAAAGGAAGTTTCCAAAAATGTCAAGGATGGAATCCACTCTTACACAATATTCTACTTTGCCACCCCAGAGGCACACAGCTCCAGAATTTGTTAATTATTAAAAAAAAAAAAATTGTTAACATCTATAAATTTTATAGTCCAGTCTATAATAATTATTACCTTAGTTTTTGTCGTTTTTCTATATTTAATGGGTTCAGGACTTGTTATATTTTTTAAAGGCATGGCTTTTCTATATTTGAATTTTTATTTTGATTTATTTCTTGATTACTTGGATTTAATTGACATTATTTCTTCAAGAAGGAGTCAAATTACTATTTTTCTAGCTGCTTGAATGCTGGTGAGAGAACAAGTTTCAGCTATTTTTATAGACAAGGAACAAATTGGTTGAGAATAATGTTCTTGGATCCCATTTTCCTTCAGAATTTTCTAGATATTATTATTTTAGAATAGAGAGCTGCAGTGGAAATTGTCTGATTTCCCCCTTTATTTTCCACCATGAAAATAACGTGTTTTGCTGTAGATGCCTGAAGATTTTTCTTTCACATTAAAACTTAAAAATTTAATTTGAATATGTCTTGATGTACTTTTTCTTCTGTCAGATTTTCTTGAAATATGGTATACATTCGTGATCTGCATATTTACTTATTTCTTCATTCCAAGGAAATTTTTCTTATGTTGTATTTTCTCTTTCATTTATAAAATTTTTCTAATTCAACATTAATTATTTTATGTTTAATCTCCTTTTTCGGTCCTTCATGTCTACTTTCTTCTCTCTAATGCTTTAATCTCTGTTTCACCTGCAGTTTATCTGCAGTTTTTTCTACTAGCAATTTGATTTTCAGGCATGTAGATTTTCCTCTTGCTGTTCCTAACATTTCTATTAAATCTGTAATCCTATTTTTTGGTTCTCAATTTTTCCCCCCCAATTCAATAAGCTCCCTTTACTTTTATTCTCTATGTTTCATTATATAATCTTTTTTCTCCGTACCTCTTATTGAAATAAATTCTTTTTTTTTTCAGTTCTCTTCTTCCTTTCATTGTAGTGTTTTTTTTTGTGTGTGTGTGGGTTTTTTGTTTGTTTTGGTTTTGGTTTTGGGTTTTTTTTTTGGTCCACATGCAGTTTTAAATGTCTTTTATTAAATTTAAATGCCCCATTCAATCTATTTACTGGAGATGGTGTCTGTCATTGTCCATTACTGGAATTTCACAGGGGAATGACTTTATCATAGGTTTTTATTCCTACCATTTCCCCAAGCTGTGTACCCACCCCCTCAATATGCTTGTCTAAATTGGGGAATGTTCATGAGATTTTTCTGAATTTTGTTTTTTGTCTTCTTGCATTTTTTCCCCCTCAGTTCTATTTGTGGGCAGTAAAAATATGGTGATGAGTGATGAAGAGTGGCATCAACATCTTTTATTTATTTCATTGGCGACAACATTTTGAAGATTGTGGAATGAAGCTGTTACTCCTCTCCTTGACTGTTTACTGCTGATACATTTTTTTAAAACTTTGTTTTGAGAGTTGTTACAGCTCATGTAGTATGAGTGGGGGTGTTTTAATCTGGCATTGCCTTTTACATAGAAATACTGTCCATTATAAATGTTGGTAATTTTCCTCTAAATTGTAGCACCAACGTGTGCCCCACCAAAAAGACTGTGTAGATCCAAACTACCAAACTTTTGACTCTTTGCTAATTAGATTTGTAACGTTATTTTATTGTTTTAACAGTTTCTTTTTTATGAATAAGTGTGGGTGGAAACTCATTTTCTGATTGATTTGTAAGAGCTCTTTATACCTTTTGCAAGTATTTTTCCCAGTTTATCATTTTTTGGCTTTGATTACGGTATTTTATTTGTTTTTGAATTTCTCTTTTTTTATGGAGTCAAATGTTACATTTTCCTTATATTTCTGAGTTTTGTGACTTGTTGAGAAAGGCCTTACTCAGCCCTAGATTAAAAAAGAAATATTACTGGAGCTGAAAAAGTAGATTCCTGAGACTCCCCCTTTACCTCCCACTTCCTACTACCTCTCACTTCCCACACACACCTTATACACAAACACACCGCTAAGCCTGAATTCATGGACAGGGAGCTTAGCGTGTGCGTTTAAAATCTTTCCCTGGCTAAGATTTATTGGATCTTGATAGTCTCTGCTATGCCTTCCAAATATGACATGCTATCACTGGAAGTGATACTTCACCAATAGGAAAGTAACAAAATTTTGTGAGGACAAAAATGAACCACGGGCATTACTTTAAAAAAATAAAAAGTTACGTTTCCAGTTCAGGACTTCATAAGATACAGAGATTTATAAAATATAATTTGTTACCATCATTTAGAGAAAAATGGCAAAATATAATAATCTGGAGGAGTTTGTTGAAATGTGGAAAGGGAGAGGATTGCCACTCTTTTAAGCAGAAGAACAAATACTCTTTTATGATATTGATAAACATTTGGAGAAGAGAATGAAACAAGAATGGGTTATTAAAAAACTTACAGACAGACAACAGTATGGTGGTTACTAAAGGGAAAAGAGGGAAAAGGGGAGATAGAAAATGGTAAAGGGGATCAAGTATATAGTGATGGAAGGAGACTTGACTTTGGGTGGTGAACACACAATGCGATATACAGATGATGTATTACAGAATGGTACACTTGAAACCTATCTAATTAGCCAGTCACCCCAATAAGTTGAATAAAAAAAGACTGAGTTATTGCTAGATTGGTAGTGACACAGATCAAAGAGACTGGAAAGGGAAGAAGGGAGAAAAATAAATATTTAGTGGAGCCTTATTGTTACTGTTATCTCAGAAACACATCTTTATCAAAATAATAAAAGAAAAAAGGGTTGGTTAAATTATTACAAACATGTGCCATCCCATCTTCTGAAGCGGTGCTATTAGAAGATCCTGTCATTATTGAGGATGTTTCATAGACAGGGTATCTTTTCTGTTCAAAATGATAAGGTGGAGAACATGTAGCCAAATGAAATTATCCCAGTGACAGAATATTCACATGTAAAATAATTTATAGTTCACTATAAATGTTGTTAAATCTGGGACTTGTACAATGCTGAGTTATGAATTCAGCCCTTGTTAATGTTTCCTTTGCAATATGTGGTGGGAAACAGCTATTAAAAATACTAGCGTCACTATTTATTCAAAGATTCCACATCACCAGAATAAATTGCCTGAGAGGAAACATCTTGTTCATAATGATTTGGAATACAGAACTTAAAGTTTCATGCACTGACTGTTTAGCCTTATAATAAGGAAGCATTCATAATAAATGTGTGATATTTGTTAATGCTAAAGATATAGCTAAATGTTTCATGAAAGAGCTATTGTGCACTTGATTTTACAATAAACAGTTAAAACTCCTGGAGCAGATTTGATGCAAGTGGAATGTTTGCTTAGATTTAGCAAAGAGAAATACTATAAATAATTCACGAGTGTAATTTGACTCACTATTTTTCCTGGCCTATGAGATATATGGACCTATTTTTTTTTTTTTTCCCATATAGTTTTGCTCTCTTCTTCAGCTAGCAGATCCTTATGGTTTGCAATTCAACTCTGGGGTCAATTGGAAAATGAATTCAGAAGGTCAACTGATGGGAACATACGTGATAGATCAGAAAGAATCTTGTGCCTTCTCTACATAGTCTCAAAGGCCTTCAGAGGCTGCCTCCTCCTTTGAAAAAGACAGTGAAAGAGAAGAGAGGTGGGAGGGCTGAACTGAAATGGTGCCCACTGGTTCCTTTTCGTCAGTGGCAAAGGTCTCTGTCTCTGACTTCTCCCTCCAGCAAACCAAATGTAAGTAGGTGAGGAGTTAAAGCAAGACCAATAAATAATAAATAAAATAAATAGGTAAATAAATACATAAATGGTGACAAGATGGTGACTTGGGCCATTATACCGTGGTATAGAGTTGGGTATACACTGCTAACTTGAGCTGTGATGCTTAGGGCCATCCCTAGGGTTGTGTAGGGTTCTGTGCCCCTTCTCCTGGCAATTGTGTTAAAGCAAAATCAGGTTCCAAACAGTATCGGGGCAGCCTTGAAGGGAAAATGGAGGGAAATCTCAGGGGGCTGTCCAAGCATTTCTCTCAGTGATACTGAGGGCTTCAGAGAGCAGCATAGTTGCCAAGGTTACCTTCTCACACACCAACTTCCTCTGAAAACGATTCCTGGCTAATTTCCTTGCTCATTTTTACTTAACTTATTAAGAATCTAAACATGTATTTCCATATTTAGTGATTATCAAACTATAATGAGGTTCTTGGTTTTTTTTCTTTCTTTGATTCATTATTGACATTTCTTTAGAATGCCTCAGAGCAAATATTATTTTACAATAGGCTAGAGATAACCGATTCACTAAGTGCAATTTGAGCCCGCAGATGTTTTTCTTTCAAGTATGAGTTGTGTTGATGTAGGCTTCTGAGAGGGTAATTACCAGGCCGTATTCTTCTTCCTTTCATCCCCAACCACAAACACAGAAGGAAAAATAGTTCCCAAGGCTGCAAGAAGGAAATAGCCTCAACTGAGTGATAAATCTCCTTAAATCAGAGAAGGAGAAACAGTTTTGTAGACAGACATCTCTGTCAAGAGCACGAGCGCCCTTCCTTATCTACCTTCATGTGTCTGAGGTGAAGAAAGGGGTACTAAAAAGGGTTCCTCATTGAGCATCCTGCACATAGGATGCAGTTATCAAAAGCTTGGGAGCCAAGAGATGTGAATCCTGGTCTTGGCTCCAACACCAATGAGCTACTGAAGTTGGCCCCTTTCCCCTTCTGTTTCTTTATGCAGAAGCTGGTTAGAAGTGATTCTCAAATCCTTTCCAGCTTTCATCTCCTTGTTTCCTGAGCTGCTGTCTGAGACATACCAGAAATGGGCTGGAGTTGAACTACCAGGTTCCAGTGCAAGAAAATTTGCTCCTTGTAATGTGAACCGAAGAGATGTGAGCGTGTGAACCCACATGTGAGTGTGTTGAGAAGGAAGGATTCTGAGGAGAGAAGTCGAAGGAGGGGAATTTTATCTAGGAAAAGAACCTGGAAAGAAGAATAGTTATTAACTGCGATTCCTCCGTCATCAACTACTTTGCCGTCTTTGACGCCAACTGATTCTCTAGTAAACTGAGGACTTCAGAGAACATGGAGACTCTTCCGAGTGTTTTGATGCGCCCTGGAGGGCCTGTGCTATTTCAGTTACTACCAAAGATTCTGTAAAAATGTCAAAATATACACTATGATATTATCATGGTGATGCTGTGTCGTGTCACATTATATCTTACCCGAGGGTTACATAGACTACAGGATGGTTGGTTCCTTGGTGGTTTTACCCTGCGAGTTCCATTGACCTGGAGAAATGGCCTTCAGATGGCCGTCAGAAGTGTTGATCTGCAGACCACTTCAGCTTGGCCACGCCACCCTTGAATGCACTCCTTGCCTCCACTCCATAAATGACAAACACGTCGAACTCCCTCTCCCAATCTGGAATCCTAATTACCAGAGCAAAATCAGCTGAACCAACCCATCAGACCAAAACCAAATTCATCGAAGTAAATGGAAAGAAAAAGATATTTTAAATGAGGGAGCAAAGAAGAATGCAACAGGTCAATCATTTTATGCCAGGAATGAAAATGTAGGTCCTGGCATACTACTAACACTTAAGATTTCAAGAGTCCACGTGTCATGTTGAGGACCCTTGGGAAGACACTTGGGGAACTCTCCCCTTGTCTACACAGGGTCATCTGCAGTTCTGTTCCTTTTCTTTCTTTCTTTTTTTTCCTCCCCGTAGCCAGGAACTTGGGCTCTGAACCAGTTTAGGAGTTTGCACACCTCTTTCTAAGTCACTGCTTTCTAAGACAACACTCTGATTTTCCTTGGAGCATGTCCATTCAGGCCATGGCCAGGGTGGAACCTATTTAGCTTATAAAACCTGACAGTTTCATAGCCAAAGGTGGGTGAAGAGGCAGTTCATCAAAGTTCAAATCATGATAAGATATCCGGCATGAGATGGGAGGCTGGACTTGCCATAAAGGGAGGTATTATTTTGGGAAAGGTTGGCATGTTTATGATTCTTGAGGCTATGAACTCAGTTTTTCCCCATAAACATCTGCCACAGGTGCTGGGGGAACACTGCTTGTATTTTTGTATGAACATGGTGTAAATAATGTCCACTTTCAATAAACCTTTAAAACCAAAACAGCTGCCATTTGGGGCTTAAAAACAACTTGTGACTTCCTGTAAGTCTGAGTGACCTTATCACCATTCTCCACTTAAAAATGTTACCCCTCCTCCCGCCCTCACCTTTGGTCTATAGCCCTGCTAAGTTCATTGCCTTGACTCTGTTTTTCACAAATACATGGCAATGGCTTTAAGAAAGAAATACACCAGTTGTCCTAGATTCCAGGAGACGGTGCTAAAGTTGGAGCATGTACCCCTTTCCTGGTAAAAACACCCTTTGCTTTGCCATTTTTTAAGAATCCTTTTAAAACTCTGGTACTCGGGGCCTTTTAAAAATGTGTGTGACTGTCTCTCTTTTTTATGTTGTTTGTTATATGTTACAAGCCACAACAGCTAGGACTTTATCTTCTAAATTCTTCTGTGATTTCTGAAGATGGACCTAGGGCGAGGAAGCAGTCGATAAAGACTACTCATGTAATAAATATTAAGTTTGGGTTTTCAGGCACTTATATATGTTTTCTTTCTTAGCCCACACAGGATTTTGTTTTTTCAACTACAATAGATTCAAAGGCTAAGAAAGGTTTTCCTTTCAACAGGCTCTTGTGTCCTGGGAGCTGACTGGTAGCATCCGACAAACAATGGGGCTCTACTCTCACTTTTAATACAAAGAATGTAATATATCTACTTTCAAAGATTTTGTTTTTAAAGATAAGATGTGGAATGATAGAACAGAAAAGAATCCAAAACACTTTTGCCTCTTGTGTGATTTTTTGTGGGTGTATTGGGATGCTTAATAGCTGCAAGACTGGGTAAGTGAAAGCTTGTTTACTTGGATCTCTAATTTACTGGTTAACATCTTTGTTCCTGGTGATCGGGACAATTTTATCCGCCATCCCGGGGACACTTGGCAATGTGGTTTGGTTGTCATAACGCGGGGAGAGGGTGCTACAGGCATCTCGTGGGTAGAGGCAAGGGATGCTGCTTCATATGCTACAACGCACAGCATAGCTCTTCGTAACAAAGAACTATTCCGTTAAAATGTTAGTACAGTAGTTCTCCCTAATACTGTTTTGCTTTCCACTGTTTCAGTTACTCAAAGTCAACCTTGGTCCAAAAACATGAAATGGAAAATTCCAGAAATAAACAACTCATAAGTTTTATATTGTACCCCATTCTGAGTAGTGTGGTGAAATCTTGTGGGGCCCAGGATGTAAATTATCCCTTTGCCAGGTGTCTCTACGCTATAGAGGCTCCTCGCCCTATAGTCAGTAGCCCTTTTGGTTACCAGATCACCTGTCGCGGGATCTCAGTACTTGCTCAAGTAATACTTGTTTTGCTTAATAATGGCCCCAAAGCACAAAAGGGTGATGCTGGCAATTGGGATATGACAAAGAGAAGCTGTAAAGTGCTTCCTTTAAGTCAGAAGGTAAGTACGGTACAGTAAGATATTTTGAGAAAGAGACCACATTCACATAACTTTTATTACAGTATATTGTTATAAATGTTCTATTTTGTTATTAGTTACCGTTGTTAATCTCTTACTGTTGCCTACTTTATAAATTAAACTTTATTGTAGGTGTGTATGGATAAGAAAAAAACATAGCATAGAGAGGGCTCAGTGGTATCCATGGTTTCAGGTGTCCACTGGGGAGTCTTAGAATGTTTCTTCCATGGTTAAGTGGGGATTACTGTAGTGCTGAGATTGGGAAATTCTGGGGGAAAAAAGTGCTAGAGAAGTAAACACAAGGTTAAGGGCCAAGAATTAAAGAGGGCCTAAGAGAACACTTGAAGATTCCAATCTTCAAATACCAGCTCCTAGCCCATCATTAGATAAGAAAGAGATTCCTTCTTCAAGGCACATCGTGGAGCCTTCCACAGTGGGAGACTTGAGGACACAACCCTATGAATAGCCCTGTTCTGTTGCTCTTTCAATGGAGGTTTTCTTTTCTGTTTGTTTTTTTTTAGTTACATTTTGTTATTGGTTGGTTCTGGTGTTGAGAAAAGGTTACTCATTGAATTTTGTTTTACCTAATCATCTGATTGAACTCTTATGTGTTTTAATATTCCATTTGCTTCTTTTGGATATTTAAAGATATGTTAAATAATCACATATTGTCTCTACAACTAATGGAATTTCATCTTTTAAATTCCTTTATTAATATCATTTTCTGCTCATGTCTTATCATCTTGGCTGGTACCTAGTACATAGTATTCCAGTCACGACAGGAATTCTTGTCTTATTCCTGAGTGGGAAAGTATCTAGTGTTCACCACCAAGTTTAATGGTACCTGTAGGTTGCTGATAGCCTCCATCAAGGTAAGAAAGTTGTTTTCTACATTTAGAAAATATAATTGAACTTGGTCATGTAAAGTATCAGCATAATTGAGATAATCATTATTATTAATCTTTAATTTATTGAGGGTCTCAATTGCATTTTGATTTTCTTCATTTTGAATCAGTCTCATGATTCTGATATAAACCTTCCTTGGTCCACTTTGTTTTGTATAATACTGCCTGACTAGATTCAATTTAGTAATGTACTATTTAGGATGTTTTGCATTTACATGCATGAGTTAGACTGAGCCATAGCTTTACTTCCTGTATTCTGTCGATTTTGATATTGTGGTTTTTCTCACCTTATGATATGTATTAATGCTTTAATTTTTTTTGATGTGAAATATAGTAAATAATAGAAATTATCTGTTTTTGAAGGATCAATAAAATGCATTAGGAAGGTGATTAATCTTTGACTAAATTTTCAATTTCTCTCATGGTTATTGGTCTAGTCAGTTTTTTAAAAACCTGTCTTGACTCAGTGCAAGCTCAAAACCTCTGCATTGCCTTAGAAAATTACCATTTCATCTACATTTTCAAGTATATTTATATAAACTTTATGCAGTGTACTTTTAAGTTTTAAAATTTATTATACTTATAGCTAAGCCCCTCTTCTTATTCCTAATGTTATTTGTATTTTCTTTTTTCCTGACCTTATTTGCTGTACTTATTCTTCAAGTAATAATCCTTTGCTTTTATCAACCAAGTAAACTAGTTATTTTCTATTTTATGTTTCTATCTCTATACCCATATCTGATTTTTAGCTCTTTCTCTTTTCTTTTTTTTGGTGGTGAGGCTCATTTGTTTGTTATCTAGCTTTTAGAATGTGTGCTTAGTTCACTTACTTTCAATCCTTTCTTGCTCTCCGTGAAATCCCAAGTGCCCCTAAATTTTGCTATGTAGTACTCGCAGCATTATTTATAAATTGTCTGTAATATAAATTATTAATTTCAATTATTAAATCCAAGACTAACTAGAAAATGTTTTGAAATTTATAATGCATAGATTTTAATTTGACCATTTTTTGTTGTGAATGTTTAGTTTTACTGCATCATAGCTATGGAATATGCTTTGCATGATTTCTAAAATTAAAAAAAAAGACGTTTTTGAGATTAGTTTTTGTGGTCTAATATATCATCGGTGTTATAAATGTTCCATGGGCATTTGAAAAGGATGTTTAGTCTGTTTCTTTTGTTACAAAGTTCTCCATTTATTAAATCAAGCATGTTAATTGTGCTGTCCAAATCCTCTTTGTTTTGGTGTGAATCTCCTATCAATTTCTGAGAGACAGGTATTAAAATTTCCCATTATGAGATTAAATTTATCAGTTGCCTTTTGGATTTATAACAGATTTTTTAAAATGTAATTTGATAGTTGACTGTTAAATGTACTGAGTTCCTATCTTCTTTATGAATCATACTGTCTTTGTTTTACTTAATGCTTCCTGCCTTGGCTGTAATGTTGCCACTCCTGCTTTGTAATATTAGCATTTGCCTGCTATATCTTTGTCCATCCCTTTTCAGTTGATCTTTCTGAATCATTTTGTTTTAGGCGTATCTCTTAGAAACAGATATACCTGGATTTTGCTTAAACACCTAATCTAAAATTCTCTGTCTTTGAATTGGGAAATTATCTGTTGCCATTTACTAGGAAAGTGAAAACATTTGGTCTCACTCTGCCATCCCTGGTTGGTTTCCTATTTTTATGTAAATTAGTTTTTACCCTTTCCTGTAGTGATTGAGTTTTCTTTACCATTATTTTTATTTGTTTGTTTACTAGTTTGAAGGTTATACATACTACTACTATTCATCTAGGGCTTATGATTCTTTTTTAATAACATATTTGAACATGTTCCCTTTTATCAATGTCTATCATTAGTGTCTCTCACCTCTTTCTTAAAAAAAACAAGACTGAAATTTTGCCTCTGCCCTCTTTTCTACTCTACTTCCTCCTGTGTTGAAAGAAATTTTATTTCAACTTTGTATTTGATTTATATTATATCTTGTCCCTATTTTTATAAGGAATTATTGCTTAATAAAATAATTGAATTAAGCTTAAAAGTGCCATTGTGAATAATTATTTTGATCTAATCACAAGTTTTGTACTATTTTATCATTATTTCTTGACTCTCATGTCTTTCTCCTTGTTGGATTTGTTTTTAATTTTTCTGGTACTAATTCTTGAGTAAGTTTTGTAAAAGGGTGGTAAATTTTCTGAGTCCATGAATATTTATAATTGGCTTTATTGAGTTATTGGGCTTAGGAATTGAGATCCCAAATCTTTTCTTCTAAACTTTTATAATATTTCTCCACTGTATTTTAGGATACCAATTTTGATTATTTTTTTAAGTGAAAGACACTACAGTCACTTATTCAGTTTTCTAACTATTTATATTTTAGGCACAATATTATGCTACAGGATTTTAGAAAAGGTAATACTGACATATAAATGAATGTTTGTGGGAGGAAGAGGAAAGGAGTAACTGAATTTGCTTAGGGTAGTCTCCTTTGCAGAGGGAACATTTAAACTGGACAGTGAAGTGAAAGCAGAAATTTACTAGAGATCTTATAATCTTATCTACTCCAATTTTGATTCTAATATTAAAATGTTAGAATTAGATTAATCTAGAGTAGATTAGAATTGCATAGATTTAAGAATAAATATGTCTTTCACCAAATATCAATCAAGCTTATTCTTATTCTAGTATCTAAAATATGTACTTGTCCCTTTATTAGATTTCCTGGGACAGAGGTTGGTACACTAGTCTGTCACTTGCTTTTTGTAAATAAAGTTTTATTGGAACATCTATGCTCATTCATCTACATGTTCTCTATGGCTGATTTCATGCTACAGCAGCAGAGTTGAGTAGTTTTAACAGAGACTGACTGCATGGCTCACATAGTCTAAAATATTTATTGTTGGTCCCTTTACAGAAAACATTTGCGGACTGCTGCTTTAGGACATTCATTGGCACAGATGACCACGGCTCGTGTCAGTGCTCCTGCAAGCCAATGAAGGTAGGTTACAAGAGCAAATCTTGACATCCTTAGGGTGACTGATGACTTCCATTGATACAAGTTTAGAAGCTCAGTTTGCCTCTATTTTATATTGAAAGAAATTGAAGCTTATCTCTCAATCATTTACAGTTGTTAATAATAACTTGCCTTTTAAATTATTTCCTTCTTTCATATTTGTTTCTCTTGTTCTAGGAGTTGTGTTCTTCGGCACTGTGATTTTCATTTCTTTGCGTGATGGGAGGGAAGCTGGCATATTTGCTAATGTGCTGTTGTGTGGGCTCGGCTGTTGATTGCTTTTGGCCTAGGTGCTGTGCCGAGCTCCAAGGTTTGGCTTTGTGAACGCTGCCTGGCAAAACGGAAACATTTTGTGAAATTTCACAAATGTTACACACGCACCCGCACACACACATATTTTAAATTACAAAAGTCTCCCCCTTGGCACAAAAATTTCCCTGGGATTTTGCTCCTCATCATAAATCTTGAACCATCGTTAGTCCTACAGTTGCACTCTGGCAGGGTGACTTGCTTTTGCTTTGATAAAACTTGCACTGAAAAGTCCTTGGTTTCTAGGGTGTTCTTCTTGTATTCCCTCTCAAAAAATTTAATATGACTTTTTACTGCAAAAAGAAATCAGCTTTATTTCAACCCAAGTTCCCTTGGAAAAAGATCCCTGATTTAATTCACAGTGAAAACTTTTTTTCAAGATGTGATCCATAGAAACTGACCTCTCAGTTTCACTATCCTGAACCCCAGAGTGAGACAGAAGGAGCTGAAATCAGAGAAAAACTGGGCCCAGTTTAACTCTTTTTTCTGCGTGAATGAAAGCATCAAAGAAACGATAACAAGAGTACTTAATCTCAATCAAAACAATTCTTGATATATTTTGATTCTTTTCCTTCATGGGCAGCTAAGAACACTTTACAAAAAGTCATTGACTTGAGAATGAGGGGACAGATATTTATTGTCACTGGGTCACAGATGACATTATACCTGGAGAGGTAAGCTTCGCTTAAGGTCATTCAAGATGCCAGTGAGGGCCAGGAAGGCTTTAATTTTGTGGTTGGTATATCTGTTCTGAGTGTTCTGCATTTTAGGATACGCTTCTGGTTTAAGAAAAATTTTCCAATTTGACTCCCCAAATTTGTATCTTTCACTGGGCTTCAAGTTCTGTTTTATAGTTTCCTGGCACTTGACTTCCTGAAAGGTTATTTCTGATAATGAGTCCTCACCCTGATCCCTTCAGCTTGACTGCAAGTTCTTCACCCCTGTGCGCTGCATCCTGGTGCCCTTGAATAGACAGACTTGGCTGCTCCATGCAGGAGTCGTACCCTCCTCGGTTTAGATCTTTCAGGGTAACAATAATTGGGGAGTTCTATACATCCAAGGCAGGCAAGTGCGACCAGGCCAAATGGGACAGCCTCACCCACACTATGTGAAATGCGTATTTACTGGAGAGCAGACAGTGTAGTTGAGATGCTCTCAAGAGAAAATTAGTGTCTTTGTTTTGTCAGTTACAGATCTGGTCCCAACTATTACGGGAAGAAAGAAACTAAACGTCCCATCCAATCTTTTAAACACTACCTTTAGGTAATGCTCAATGTTCTGGGAGCATTGCTCAGGATCTGTCATGGAAATGTTAGCGTTAAAAGAGTCTGCTTCAGTGTCAGGCTGTTTGGGTGTAAACCGTGATTTTGCCACTGAGTAGCTCTCTGACCTTGGGCAAATTACATAGCCACTCTGTGCCTCAGTTTCCTCATCGGTAAATTAGAAAAAAAATCTACCTTTGTGCTGTCTAACTTGATAGCCACTAGCCACGTATGTCTATTTAAATTTAAAGTAATTAAAATGAAGTGAGGGTAATAATTCATTTCCTCAGTTGCACTAGGATTCAATAGTCGTGTGTAGTTAGTGGCCACTGTATAGAGAACATAGAATAGAATCTTTCTATCACAATGTCTATTGGACAGTACTGGTCTACATCACAGAGTTACAATGAGTACTAAATGAGTCAATACATCTGAAATGCTTAGAACAATGCCTGGCATGTAGAAAGACTATAGTATATTTATCATCATTATTATCACTGTTTCTATACCTCCTTCCCTTCCCAAGTCCTCTTCGAAATGGTGGCTGGGTCTATTGGGAAAGGGTGGGATTACTCCATTTCCTGGTTACTAGTTTTTGTACAAATGCTTTATTTCCTGTACCATCTTGTAAGTTTCCATGTAACATGATTTCTTCTTTTTTAAAGAGAGACACCATTGTAGAATGGCTATACTGAGAGCTGTAGAGCCAGAATGCCTGTTCTGAATACCAGTTCTGCCACTTCTATGTGACCTTAGGCAAATCATTCACTCTTTCTGTGTCTCAGTTTCTACATAGGTGAAATAAGGATAAAATATAATAAGATCCCTCAAAGGTTTTTGGGAGAATTAAATGAGTTAACATAAATACTCAGAATGGGACCTGACGTAAGTTCTCAAAAAGTATTACCTCTCATTAGTATTATTATTTCTGCTTTGTCCTCAAGTCCTCTTCAAAATGGCACTGGAATCTACTGGGGAAGTATTTGGCTCACTTAGACTCCTGGAGTGGCGTCAGAGTCCTCCAGCTCTTCTGGTCTTTGGAGAAATGTCCCTTTGTCCTTCGGCTGGCTTTTGGGAATGGGATTGGTAGTTGATTTGATTTGTGGTTCAGTGGTCTCAGCTCAGCTAGGGATCTACAGCCCTTACTGTCTGACATGGTCTTTCCTTGGCTGTTGATTGTGCTACAGACCTATTGTGTCACTGCTATACCTTCCTTTTGGTTGCCAGTCACTCTCCATCTCATTATGCCTGATCCCTGAGCATTCCGCTCCTCTCCACTGAGCTTTCTACCCCCTTTGGAAAAGCTTCAGGAGCCTCTGGGCTCCATCTGTGCTGGATCCTCAGGTTGATTTCAAGGTAGGTACACTATACTGTGTTTTCCCGAAAATAAGACCTAGCTGGACAATCAGCTCTAATACGTCTGTTGGAGCAAAAATTAATATAAGACCTGGTCTTATATTCAGGGAAACACGGTATGTAATATACCTTTGCTGATGATGTACTAATGGAGTGTTTTGCTTTGGAAGGTTCTGAGAAGGCAGTCCAATGGCAATCATCTCTAAAAGTGATATAGACATTTATGAGCTTATATGATACTGTGTTTCCCCGAAAATAAGACCTAGCCAGACCATCAGCTCTAATGCGTCTTTTGGAGCAAAAATTAATATAAGACCCTGTCTTATAATAATATATTATATTATATTATATTATATTATATTATATTATATTATATGACCCGGTCATATATTATATTAAAATAAGATCAGGTCTTATATTAATTTTTGCTCCAAAAGATGCATTAGAGCTGATGTTTCAGCTAGGTTTTATTTTCAGGAAAACACGGTATATAAATAAAACTGGTTTAAAAATATATATAACATTCAGGTAAAATTTGAACATCTTATTTACAACATCAAAAGTTGAGTTTTTCAAATAAAGTCACAAGCAATTGAGATAAAAAATAAAAGTGATTCTCCCTAGGAATAATATGTATTCATTTTTCCCTCCTGATTTGATGATGTGAGTAAGATGCTGCATCATCAGTGTAGAGTCCAGGGTACTCTCAGAAACGGAAAGTTGTCTTTCCCTTCTTTCCCTTTCTTAAATGGAACTTGCGTGGTATTTAAGATTTTGGTCACTGCCATGGAAAAGTAATATGTCCCCAAGTGCATATAGATATTATTAGATGATGATGAACACTTGTTGTTTATAAGTCCTCTGGTAATAGTAACTATAGATCCAAAACCAAAAAGAAAACCAAAAACCCAAACCTATTAGATTTAAGAATAAGAGGTTAAGTCTGATAGAAAAGTGATCATTTTTAGTGGTTGTGCAGAAAATGTTGAAATGACTAAAGGAACATATGGGGAACTACAAGCAGACCAATTCATGTGTTGCAGCTATTTAACTGAATTACAAATGCAAAATGCATTCTTTTCCCAGTTTCATTCCATTTAAACCCAAATGGCTATGTGAAATGGTGTCATACACCTGGTGAAAAGCTTTGCTTTTTAAAAATGTTATCGCTTCACCAAAGCGCCTGGTGTTGAACCAACAACATCTTTTCTTTATTTTTTAAGCAAGTTTAACCATTTTTCAGAAAATTCGCTTCTCTTTTTATGAAAAAACGAAAAATGAAAAGAAATTTAATTTAACTCCTTTCCCCCACCTCATGTTTCTGTTGACATCCATGATGATGCTCGCCATTTTGAGGAAAGTAAATGAGGAGGATTTTTTTCTTCCCTTTAATCCTGGGTAAAAAAGAATAAAAAAAAAAGTTTCTTGTTGTTGTTAAAAGTGGAAGATTATGCTGTAAAACAGTACGAAGCACTCTTCCAAACTGCTAAGAGAATGTAACCAACAATGGAGGATCAGAACCCACAACTTATAAACCTTGAAGTTCTAGTTGAGAGTGAAACACAAAGAAAAACAAATAACATTTAGTTGAGGCAGAAAAAAATTGTGCTGTCTTATAAAACCATTAAAAATAATATTTGATATATTCGGGAACATAGGCTATATAGTATGTATAATTACAACAAATTATATGAATTGGATATTCCAATCTGTTGGTCCTTGAACCACCTCTGGTACCAAGTTGTGTTTTATTTGGTTTACCAAATATTCAAAAAAAATTGTTATTACCTACCAACATTTAAAAATTAGGAGCATTCACATAAAAATCCAGCTTCTTTAGCTCTTTTGAGAAAAAGAATCTGTCAGTGTTGGGCTGGTCTTTCTGCAAGGTGTTAGCTGGTGGGAACTGAGACCAACTGCCTCCTTTAGGTGGGGTGTGTATTCTACAGTTTACGCAGCCCCCGCCACTCCCTAGTGCCTTAAGATGGGCTTGTTTCTCCAATTTTTGTTACCTGGTCTGTCTTCTTGGTCTTCTGAGCTTGCAACTCTGCTACCAAGTTTACCCGAAAATAAAACCTAGTCGGACAATCAGCTCTAATGCGTCTTTTGGAGCGAACATTAATATAAGACCCGGTCATAATATAAGACCAGATATAATATAATAATATAATATAATATAATATAATATAATATAATATAATATAATATAATATAATATAATATAATATAATATATCATATAATAAATATAATATATCATATAATGAACATAATATAATACCAGATCTTACATTAATTTTTGCTCCAAAAGGCGCATTAGAACTGATTGTCTGGCTAGGTCTTATTTTCAGGGAAACATGGTAGGAGTAGGCTGTCCATTCACCTGCCAAATGTGATTATGCATTCCTGTAAAATGCAGGGCCAGGATTATGAGATTGAAATAGCACCAGAGCTGGCTTGCAGCCAGATGCACGGAGTTTGGGGTGGTCTGGGGTATGATCTTCCATGTCCTGCTGTGCTTGGGTGCACTTGGTGGCTGTTGTCTGTTCTGACTTAAATACCAGTCAGATTGACTTTGGCTTCCTGTGACTGGCCAGGACTTTCAGGACGGAGGCAGCAATTCCAGAAATATCCTGGTTAGTTGTTGCCGGTCGGTTGGCCTGCTCTGGGGGATTGGATGTGGAAATGAAGGAGCCACAGAGCTCACTTGTCCTGGGAAGCCCTGGGAGGAAGTACGCAGGGTGTAAGAAGAGATTCCAACTCCCTCACAGCCTCTGAGCTGTACTCAGGAAACTTTGGAGGAAGGAGTGAGCAGTTCTGATTCTGCGTCTCCTACCTGGGCTGCATCTCCCCTGGAGGGTCTGAGACAGCTCTTAAAGCCAAACTCACGTGACTTAAGTCATGCAGATTTACGTAGATGCAGAGTTATGTAAACCTGTTCTTGATTTTCTGCGACTGGATCTTTCTCATTGTGAATGACTGTCAATGATTCATATTTTAAATTCTTTGTGATAGAATTAAACTATCCTATAATGTTATTTGGTGGCTCTATTCACAATTTACTTCTGGACTCCATGAAGCACCCAGGTGACCTTTTAAGCGAAAGCACTGAATTACTTTCTACAACCTAAGGAAATGTGAAATTACAAATACAGCCAGATTACTAAAGCACATGTTTGGTTCATAATTTGTCTCTTCTGCTCATTTCCATCATGCAGTGGAATCGTTTGGAGTAGGGAAACATGGAGAGCAAAGGGATGTTTCAACATCACTCGAGTCAACTTTTAAATAAGATTTATTAATTTATTCTTAACAGAAAATTTGGAAAACGATGAAATGCATGGTGGAGTTCAATTTCATAATGTGGCTCCATTATTTATTTGAAGAATTATAGATTTCCAAAACGTAAGGCACTCTGGTAGTAGATAAACATTACAGCGGAATTGCGCCCCATTTATGTTATCTGTATCCCTTGCCAATAATATGCAGTACTAAGAGGTGGCTAATTAGTATTGTGCATTCACGGGTACATAACCAGAGAGCTTATTCATGTACTTTAACATTTTAAGTATCATTCTTTCAAATACAGCTTATGACTAGTTTGTTATGGGAATCTGAGGGCATAAAAAGTTCAGGTTTATTTTTTTTTTTTAAAGTGATTTTTGAATGGAGGGAATTCCAAAAGTTGAATGTGTTTTTTTAAAATCCTAAGTCAAAAATATTGCATTTTCATGACCTTTTCCTTCATGAGTAACTCAGAAAATTTGATTCAAACTTTCCAAAATAAATTTTTCTTTGGCTTGAGATTAAGCATAATAATTTTCAGTTCAAACTCCTTTGGTTGGTGCTGGGCATTTTTTTTTTTTTTTGACAGCATGAGAAAGGAAAGAAATTAGGGCCACAAATAGAATACTAGTTGTTGGCTTAATTAGGGAGCAGGGATTCTGGTGCCATAATTACTGGGAGTGATGCATCCACATCATCCATGTTATTTAGCTGGTAAATTTTTGACTTTCCCCTCTGAAAAAAACAAAGATGTGTGTTCTGAACTGAAAAATTCCTACTGGTGTCAATGAACATGACTTACAGCAATGATTTGTCTGTGGGGAGGAAAGTGACACGCGAGAGTCAAATACAATATATGTTTTAAATCATGAGATGAGTGTTCAGAGGGAAAGGTCTGTGAAAGATGGCAGAAGGTAGAGGAAGCAGGGTGAGGACTTGTGAGATTGTGGCGACTTTGCTGACACCTCTCTACACACACAATTCCAAAAGCAAGGCAAAGCTCCTGAGATGTCACAGGTCGATGAAAATAGAGGGGGAAGACACAGAGGAGGGAGTTTTCTGCGAGCTCTGTGAAGAAAGGGGGAAAAAAGCTTGGAAAATATTACGAGCATTCTGTTCATATTGTGTCACTTAGTGCATGCAGTCTTGTCCCCAGCCCACTAGTCTGGAACAAAAGTCAGTCTCAAACATAACAACAGACACTGGGGAGCTCTCCAACAAAAGATCACCTCCCAAAGAACAGGATGCCACTGAAGACTGAAACAGAAATATTATGGAGGAACACAAGGGCTCACAGTGTCTCCTCACTGCCTCTGACTGAGCTAATAAAAGACCAAGAACCGTGCTGGGTGGTAAGAAGACCCCAGAACTGCATGCAGGTGGTTTGGGGAAGCACCAGCCACCTCTTATGCCACTTGGGGTTGGCTGCAGAGAACAGCCCATTCTTGGTGCAATACTAGAGAGAGCAGGATTGTGACTCAGAGCTATGGGCAGGTGGGGGGGCCTGGTTTTCTTCTGGGTCACGGAGCAAACACACGGGGCTCACTTGGAAGAAAGCTAAAGCAGTTCATTCTCTTTTAAACTTTACACCATTTCCTCAAAATTGCCCCCCAACAATGGGCAAAGGAGAAGGCCTCTACTGACCACACAGCATGAGTTGGTAACAGAAGGTTTGTCACCATCCCATTGCTTGGCTCCCTTACCACATTTCCCTTCTATCAGTTTGTATTGACATGCTGTATTGAGTGTCTGCCCATTGCTGGAGACCCTGCCAGACATTGATAGTAGACAAATAGCACTCAATCCTTGACCTTAAGAAGGTCACTGCCTAGTTTGAGGAACAAATAATTTTGACATAAAGTATGAACTGGCGGAGTAGAGCCTGCCTGGGAAGCCCTGGACTCAGAGGAGGAGCCTGTAGCCCGGCCAGTCCCATGGGGATGCAGTGACTCATGAAATTGGCAAGTGATGAGAAGAGGGTGGTAGGTCCAGCTGTTACTAAAGAAAAAAAGGTTACTTAACTCTTCATTTCACCAATGCCAAAGTTTGAGCCTCTGTCTTCACATGCCTCTGTTTTGACTCATCAAAACCTTGGAGTTGGCACCAACTGTGTGATTAATCCCTACCCCAGATTCACTGGAGATGACCCACTCCCATCAGACTACTTATTATTACCCAAGCCATAAACCCCAGGCATCCTAACCCCTCCTTTCCCTTCACTGCACACCAACTGGTGAGTCAATTAGTCACCAAATCTTGACTCTACCTACAAACATCTCTGGAATTGGCCTCTCCTTCTGCACAGTCTCTGTTATCTCCACGTTTCCCCAGCTCTCACAGTCTCTACTTACACTGCTATATCATTCTTCTATGTAAAATCAGGGTCCATTCTCACTCCTGTTAACTACTGCTGTGAGGGTCATCCTTCTAGACCGGAGATCTTACCATGTTATGTCATTGCTCAAAATCTATCAATGGTTTCCTACTACAAACAGAATAAAACCCCAACTCTTTAACATGATCTAAAAAATTTAGTCCTTTACAAAATGTTTGAACAGACACCATCAGAGAAGATATACAGATGGCAAATAAGCACATGAAAAGATGCTCAACGTTATTAGTCACTGTGAAATGCAAATTAAAACCACAATGAGATACCACTACACAACTATTAGAACAGCTAAAATTAAAAAGAGTCACCATATCAGTTGTTGGCAAGGATGTGGCGGGAGCTCATACAGTGTTGGTGAGAAGGTAAAATGATACAACCACTTTGAAAAAGTGTTTCATAGTTTCTTATAACGTTAACCATACATTTACCATATGATCCAGCCATTCCATTCCTAGGTAATACCCAAAAAGAAATGAAAGCATGTGTCCAGGAAAAGACTTATACACAAATGTTCACAGCAACTTTATTCATAATAATAAGAAGCTGGAAACAATCCAAATGTTCATCAGTAGTGAATGGGCAAACAAATTTTGTATTCATATGATGAAATATAGCAGTAAAAAAGAATAAACGATGGATACATGCCACAACATAGTTATACTGAGTGAAAGAAACCAGACAAAAGAGTATATACTTATGTATTATTTTGCAGAGACTGCCATAACAAAGTACGTAGACTGGGTGGTTTAAACAACAGAAATTTATTTTCTTACAAGTCTAGAGGTTAGAAATACAAGATCAAGGTGACAGCAAGGTTGGTTTCTTCTTAGCCCTCTCTCCTGGGCTTGCCGGTAAATTCTCCCTGTGCCTTCACTTGGTTTTCCCTCTCTGTATGTCCGCGTCCAGATTCCCTCTTCTTGTAATATCACTGGTCGTATTGGATTAGGGTCCGCCCTAATGACCTCACTTTAATTTAATTATCATTTTACACACCTGATCTTCAAACACAGTGCATTCTGAGGTACTAGGGGTTAAGACTTCAACATGTAAATTTTGGGGAAACATGATTCAGCCCATAACATTGTATGGTTCCATTTATATAAAATTCAAACGTATGTGTAGCATCAGGACACAGGAGGAGTCGGGGAGGCAGGAGAGGACATTGTTAAAACTTTGGAGGGTATCTTGTTATGGTGATGGTTTCATATATATATATATATGTCAAAACTTCTTGCTTTGTACACTTTAAGTAGGCACTGTCTACTATAAGTCAATAATACCCCAATGAAGTTGTTTTTTTGTTTTTTTAAAGTGCCCTTTATGATCTTACCTTCCTGTTTGCCTCCAGTTCTAGGTCTGGCTTCTCCTTTTTAGGTACCATGCGCCCTCATTATACCAAATTCTTGCAGTTATTTGAATATTGCCAACTTGCTCATAGCACCAAGCGAATGCTGTTTCCTCGGCTGCAATGCCCTTCTTCCTTCTAGCGTGGTGACTGCAACTCAGACATCACTTGACAGACAGCAGCCATCTCCAGGTTGAGCTAATTGTCCACCCTTCCTGCTTTCATAGCTTTGTTATAGCACATGTAATATTGGCTTTTGTCTGTTTATTTTCTTATTTGCATCCTATTAGGTTAAAATTTCTTTTGAGGTGAAATATTTCCCTCTTGGTATCTTTTTTAAAAAACTAACTTTTTTATTTTGGAATAATTTTACACTTATAAAAAGATTGGAAACATAGTACAGGAAATTTCCATAAATCCTTCACTCGGTGTCCCTTATCGACTTTAACATTTTATATTACTTTGTCAAAACTAAGTAACCAACACTGATACATTGCTATTAACTAAATAGCAGGCTTTATTTGGATTTCACTGGTCTTTCTATGCGTGTCTTTCTGTTTTAAGATCTAAGGCCAGGTACCACATTACATTTTTTCATCATGTATCTTTGGTCTATTGGTCTGTGACAGCTTCTCAGTCTTTTTTCATTTTTTGATATCTTTTTATACCCAGAGTGCAGCCCCTGAAAATAAAAGCAACAAAAAATAGCAAACATTTAGGGGCCTACTGTGTACCAGGTATAGTGTTAGTGTTTCTCTGTGCACTAGCTCATTTAACCCTCACACAAATCCAGCCGTAGATGCTGGTTTAGCAGATGAAGGCATTGATGCTCAAAAAGCATTAGCCATTTGCTAGGTTAGCTCTTAACACTATTCTGTGGGCAACTGATAAATGTTAGGTAAATTGATTAATTCACAAATGCCTTTCTCCATTGGTTGCATTGTTAGGCGGGATGAGGATGCAAAATTTATACAATACCAGATCTTCTTAAGTAAATGGGATACATCAAATTAGAGAGGACGTTTTGGGAAAGGACCAGGCTGTGGTCCTGCTTTGGCAGAAACTGGAGTCTCTGCCTGACTCACTCGCCTTGCTACATGCAGCAGCCAGAGTTCTTCCAGTATAGCATTTATCTTGCCCACTGAGGAGAAAGGCCTGTTAGGAAAGGCAATGAGTTTACCAAACCATAAATGAAAAGCCCAAGACACAGATATTTATGATAAGGAAATGATGTGCGGTGCTGAATTATTTTACAGGGATTGTGGAAAACGCCCAAGTCTGTAAAGACTGGAAATGAGCTGAAATGCCACTGAAAAGCTGAAAGCAAACTCAGCATGTGCCCAGTATTGTTTAAAGGTGTGCTTTAAACAATAACATAGGCCAGGCAGCCTCAATGATTTCTTTCTGGACACCTTTGTGGATTCCTTAAAATGCTCTGTCTCCTTCCCTCCATGGCACTCCAGTGTGTCCTCAGTGCAAAGAAATCTTGGGAAAATCTCTTGAAATCGGGCGGGTCATGAATCAAGTCAGTTCACTGCCTACCTTCCAGGGCATGTTAGGGCATCTTTTACCATTGTCCTGGTCCTTCTCATCCTGCGGGCTGGGGGTGAGGCATGCTGGGACGTTGAGTTTAGAGTTAACCACCTTTGTTTGATAAATGAAGAGGTGTAGGGTTTAAGAAAGACCTAGTTGTTCACAAAACGTGATTTTTACTAAGTTTCCCCCAGAGGGTTCTCATTAATGGATTTCCACTGTAAAAACAATCAAAACCTGCGTTGCACATTCAAAGCCTGGAACATAGGTGAACCATGGGACTTGAACAGTTGTGCAATTCCTTGGCTTTCAGGGCTAAAGCCATGTGGGTGTAAAGTGGGAGTGATGCTATCAAACAGGTTTGAGGTTCTCTGCCCTCTTTCTTTGCATCCTTCCAAGGCGAGAGTGCATGGCCTATGTGACTGCTTTGGGTCTCTCAGGACACCAAGTCATTCTGTCTTTATTCTTTCCCATTGCCAGTTTTCTGTCTCTGGAGAATGGGAGTTATCACAGCCCCTTCCTGACTTCTGTTCAGTAGGAGAGTGGCTGCCTGGGACAGAAGGACAAGAGCGCAGCATATGAAAGTCGTCTTTCCCTGTCTTTAGAAAGTCCTGTAGCAATCTGCCACAGATGAACTAGGGCTAGGCCAATATTCCATTTCCCCTACTTTGATCTACTTTGCTGAGTGAAAGTGTCCATTGAGCTCTGTCCCTTAGAGCAGGGGTTGGCAAACTCGTTCTGTAAAAGATAAGAAAGTAAATATTTTCAGTTTCATAGGCCATACAGTCTCTGTCACAACTACTCATTTTCACTATTGGGCTTTCACTATAATAACAATAAAAACGGAAACAGCCATAGACAATACGTAAATGAATGAACATGGTTGTTTGCCAATAAAACTTTATTTACAAAAAACAGGTGGTGGGCTGGATTAGACCCATGTATCATAATTTGCCAGTGCCTGCCTTAGATAATAGACCCTAGAAGAGACTCATAGCTTTCCTTGCTTTGTAGCATATTCTGGGGTGTTTTTTGTTTTTTGCTTTTTTTGCTATTGGTATTTTTATAGTTAGGACATTCTTGATGAGGTTTATGGCAGGTATACATGATATTAGTATAAAATTTAAAACTCAGAAAGGATGCAGCATTTGGATAGAATTTTATTTCTATAAAATAAAACTTAGTACTGACAGAGCTTAACCTCGTACATCACAGGTGATACTTACTTGAAAAAGTCTACTGACAGTTAATGCAAACTTTCCGCCTTGCATAATTTGAAATATAATTATTTAGGATCTTTCCTGTGTATTATGTTCTACCTTATCAATTTTCCCCATGTTCAACTAGCCAATGATAACATCCTTCCTTTATACCGGTGATAATAATTATAGTGCCTACGCCTTATCCCTTTGCTTTTCACTGTCTGTTATCTCTCTGGCATAATCATTAAAACCACATTTCTTCCAATCATCAGGTATGGCCCAAACCTTTCCTGAAATTTAAATGAAGGTTTGTGGACGTCCAAATACCATAGTCTATCAGATAACTCAGATTAATAGTCACAAGAAAGAGCAGTCCCTTGTAAAACACGGTTAAGACAGTGTCCGTTTGGTGAGCTCTGGCAGTGAGTTAGGCTCTTATGTCTCCAGTGGTGACCTCTCCCAACTGAGCTTCTGTACCCAAATGATAGTGGATACCTCCATTTGCGAGTCTAAGCGATATCCTCCAAATAGTAATATTAAACTTTACACTCTGCAAATCCATCTCTCACCCCAAATTTATTTGAATAAATGGGACCACTATCTACTCAGATGTTCAAGCTCCTGCCCTAGGAATTAGCCTTGATTACTCTTTTCTCCTTACTCCCCACGTCAAAACTATACATAAATCCTGCAGTCTGTACAGTCAGAATATACTCCAAATGTGCCTCGTCTCTCCATTTCCACTGTCATGTCACAGGTCCAAACCCTATAGCCTCTGGCCTGGATTATTTACCACTTTCTGTCTCCCTGCACCCTCCAACAGGCTCACCTGCAGTCCATTCCCTGAGTGGGTTCTACAGTGTAAATCAGATTGTGTCACTCCACTAGCATAAAGCCTTCCAAACTTCCTATTCACAGTAATTTGTCTCTACTCTCCCTCCAAACCACAAAGTAAAATGTATCTACCTCTATTCATCTAATCACAATACATACAGACCACCATCCATTTTGGCTCAAGCCAAAGAGGGTTCACCCCCATCACTTCATCCAAATTGGAACTTCAGACCGTCCAACCCTGGATATGTCCCAAGTCCTTTGCATTTGCTGTCCTTCC
Organism: Rhinolophus sinicus; assembly: GCF_057876585.1. Classification (NCBI taxonomy): domain Eukaryota; kingdom Metazoa; phylum Chordata; class Mammalia; order Chiroptera; family Rhinolophidae; genus Rhinolophus; species Rhinolophus sinicus. The sequence continues at coordinate 103,481,836 of NC_142504.1, forward strand.
CCCTAATATTTGGGTAACTGCCTCTTTCTCAACATGCAGGTCTTTGGATGCCTCCCCTTCCAAAAAGCCTTCCCCTACTATCCTAGCCAGAGCTTGTACCTGACCCTAGTCACTAGCTCATTATCCTGCTTATCTTCTTTGTAAAACTTATCGATTTCTATAATTATTCACTTCTTGGCTTATGTGCTTATCATCTGTCTTATCCAGATACACAGAAACTCCCCCAGGGCAGAGACCTCGTCTTTCCATTGCTGTATCTCCAGCACTTACAAGAGTTCCTGGCACATAGACAATCGCTCACATAATGTTTATTGACTGCCATTGGACTTGGCACGTCCATATCTTCTCTCCTTTTGTTCTCAGAACAATCCTATCAGGCAGCTACTTTTATCATTATCTTATAAGTGGGGAAACTGAAGCTTAGAGAAGTTAAATAATTGTCTCCAGGAGATAAGGCTGTTAAGTGGAAAAGGAAGACTCATATCTAAGTCTGTCAGCCTGACACCTGTGTTCTGAACCCGAACATGTTTCGTTTACCGCAGCGTTCACGCCTTTGCTCACGCGGCCCCGTTGTCCGAGGTTGTCTTTTCCGAGCCTTGTCCCGCTATCTCTGAATGGTCACCCGTACCCGTTCTCCATGGTGTTGCTCAGTTCCTTACTTTTCCTTGAGTCTTTCCTGACTCCTCCCAGCTAAATGTGTGCTCTCCTCTGTTGTCTGAATTTCTTGAGACCAGCCATGTTTTACCTTGTATTATTGTTGTTTGGTGCCCATCTTGCCTCCTCTCCTAGATTGAACAGCACTCAGCTCCAAAGAGCATCTCTGCTCATAGTGCCTCTTAGTAATTGTTCAGGAAACATTGATTGCCATTCGTTCGTTCAACAAATACTGGCTTTCTACTATATTCCCACTTTTTTATAAGCACAGAGATAATAGTAGAAAATAAAACAACACAATTTCTGCTTTTCTGGACCTTAATTTCTAGTGGGGAACAGACAATAAGCAAGATAAACAGTATATACTACACGGTGTAGCTAGAAGTGCTAAAAGAAATCCAGCAAAGAGTATGTGACGTGTTGACAACTAGATCTTTAGATGTCAGATCTCCCAATGAGTGACCATAGTGATCAGTGCTACAACTGATGGCAAGAGGGGCAGGAAGAGCAACAGGCACCTGACACTCCATTTATATAATAACAGGAGGATAATGTTTTGTGAGCTGGATATAGCACCAACACTATTATGCCAAAAGAAAACCAAAAACACCAAAGGGTAGAGATAACCTCACCATGAAAAGAAACAGAAATGGCTACTTGGGTTATATCTCCACACAAAAGTACTTCTCCTGGACCAACAAGTAGTTTGAGGACGCTAAGGCACTTTAGAACACGATTCCCAGCCGTTTTTTGTCCCCAACCTTGTTCTTACTGCTCCTCATGTATTTTTGAGGTACCGGTAGGCCCAGGATAAACTTAATTTACTATTGTCTGAGTTAGTGCAAATTAACAATTTCGACAGTTTAGACTGTGGCATTAAAAGTTGTTACGTAAAGCAGATAGTTTAGTCCACGTGTTGGGGGCACCAGGAAGGTGTGGAGCCCAGATTTTTGGAATCACAAAGCTCAGGTGGCACACTGTGCCAGATCCCTACCTGATTTTGCTGTTAATCATTTTCTGGAATTCTTCCACTAATGACTTTCGTTAGAAAATGGGAAATGAATTGGCCTCAGAAGCATAAATGACAGCCCAGATTGTCGCTGCTTTCACAGACTGCATGACATTCTTTGATTCTACATATTTTGAGTGCAGAGAACTCTCAGCATGGTTGAGCCCAGCACCCAGTTTAGGCATTCAGTTCTTTCTCCTTTTCCCCAAAAACCTGGGTTCACATGGGCTCATTATTAAAATGTTCATTATGTCTAATTATGCCCCCGCATTCTTCTAAATGCCGTAGTTATGATGATAAAATGAAATAATAGAAGTGGAAACAAAATTGTGCCATCGCTCCCTTATGATGCTTTCTCTCTCTACCTCGGCAAACATTCATTATAGTACATTTGGAAATACAAAGCATCATAAAGAAGGAAATAAAAATTAGCCATTGTCTCTTTACTTAATTAAAATCACGTGACATTTTGATGTATGTATGATACAGTTTTGTATCCTTTGGATAGTTTGTAGTACGTCTAGATGATGAATTTCTTTCTATTCTGATTTAAGGTGTGTGTACACACACACACACACACACACACACATATTTCCCCTATTAGAGTGAAGCTCTTTGAAAAAAAAAATTATTTCCTACAACTAATATTGTATGTTATTTATTTTATACAAGAGGTTGAGAAGGCTAATTATTACTGATTATCCTGTCTCCTCTTCCTCCTCAATAACGAATACTGTTGGACAGCAATGAACCCAATTTAAAAAAAACAACAAAAAAAAACATATTTCCCAGCCTGGCTTGCAGATGAGGAGGCCATTAAAAAGTAAATATGACAACATGGATGGATCTTGAGAGTATAATGCTAAGCGAAATAAGTCAGACAGAAAAAGCAGAGAACCATATGATTTCACTTGATATGTGGTATATAAACCAAAAACAACAAAAGAACAAGACAAACAAATGAGAAACAAAAACTCATAGACACAGACAATAGTTTAGTGGTTACCAGAGGGTAAGGCGGGTGGGGGGTGGGGGGTGGGAGACGAGGGTAACGGGGATCAAATATATGGTGATGGAAGGAGAACTGACTGGGTGGTGAACACACAATGGGATTTATAGATGATGTAATACAGAATTGTACACCTGAAATCTACGTAATTTTACTAACAATTGTCACCCCAATAAATTTAAAAAAAAAAGTAAATAGAAGTCATTGGGTAGAGCTTCTGGGAAAGTTCCTTAAAAGGGCCTAACTCAGGTAGCAAGCATGATTTTTTTTGGGTTTTTTTTGCTTCCTCTTTTTTTCTCATTTTGCCTGATATTTGAATGTATTGGCTGGAGCTCCAGCAGCTATTCTGGGACCCTGAGAGAAAGGCTAAGGAAATTAAAGGGTCTTTGGCCCTGACATTCTGAACCATCTGCTGAACCAACATCAAAATAGTTGACCCAGGTTTTAAGTTATATGACCAAAATACACCTTTGTGTGTTTAATCCACTGTATCGCAATCTGTAGCCAGCAGCTGAACTCAATTCCAAACTCACACCATTATGCCTCTTTAATTCAAAAAAGGATTTCAGGGGACCACTAATTCCTCTTTATACATCACAGTATTCTCAAAAGCAACAAGTACTGTGTGTCTTCCCTCGTGGAAAGTATTCTATAAATGTGTTTGTAACCTCTAAAGAGGTTAAGTTCAACCTCATCAATAACGTCATCTTCCTCCAGTGCCTTCACCATATCATTTTCTTGAACCCAAGAGGTCACTTTTATTTTTTTCGAGTAAAAAATTTTAGTGGTTCAAATCTATAAAAGGCATTTATTCTGGGAAAGGTACAGCTAAATTATTTTTTCATTTCGGGATAGCCTTCTTTTGTAGCTTCTGCTATTGCATTTCTTTTATTTTTATGTTCATTAAGTGCCTACACCATAAAAATAATATTTTGCAATTGTTCAGCATGTATAAGGTTGCAGGAGCTCATTAATTCCTTTGTTCTCATTTTGCCCATATCCTGGCAAGGTATTAAAAATAGTGAAGATGACTTAGGTTCTAAAACTCAGATTAAGATAAAAAGGAAATCTGTTGCCTTCCATTGGTAACCAGTCTCTTTTTCTCAGGAGATGTCAAAGATTTCATCCAGGGTGCCAGCTCTGCTCAGGAGGTCCAGCAGAGTTGGCTCTTGGAGCACTGTGTTAAGCAGGATTCTGAAGCCATGTTAGGGCTCAGCAGGGAAAAAGGGCCAAATGCCTGTTATAGTCGTGAGGAGGGAACAGGGAGCTGTCGGTGGCAGGTCCGTGTACCTTGTATCTGCCATCGCACATCTCTTCCAAGAGAGATTTATTTACACACACACACACACGCACACACACACACACACACACGCATACACACACACAGAGGGTATCCTTTAACAGGATTTGCTCAATCCTAGACTTTCTCTGCCAGACTTTTTCTGCTCATTTAGATTTATTCAGTTTAATTTATATTCATGTAATGTATATACACGTGCTGTATGTGCATGTGTGTGTGTGTGTGTGTGTATTCTATTTTTCTGTTTCCCAATTTAGATGAGTTTCCCTAGGGTAAATCGTGCACCTATTCTAAGTCTGCTTTTTATAGTTACTAGAATTACCACATGGTTACACTGATGCCAGGGTAAAGTTTTTGATGACGGTAGGCTTCTGAATTAGTTGGACAGTGATCAGTGTGCTATGGTTTATTTTTTTTCCTGCTTAGGAGGGAGACGATGCTAAATGGCACCTTAAAGCCCCTTTCAAGTGTGCAAGTTATACAAAGGCATAGGCCAGGGGTTGGCAAACCTTTTCTTTAAAGACCCAGATGGTAAATAATTTGGACTTTGGGGGTCATCTGGAGAGCAGATTTGATCCCTAAGTGTAGTTTGCTGACCCCTGGACTTGGAAACTGGTCACTGCAGGGGGAACTGGGATGTTGCCCTGCAGGGGCTTGTGTGAACGTTAGTGTATCTCTGCATATCATCGTATCAAGTAATTGTCTGTGCCACGATCGTGACTAGGATGATATGATGACTGTGCTGCTGCTGCTGCTACTTATCTTACAGGGGTGTTGTGAGGACTAAATGTCCTGGTTATGGGTGCATCTGAATGGTACCGTATCCGGCTGAGAAGTGGACGACTCAGTTGATCATTTCCATGTTTTATCCCCAGCTGCAGGGTCAGGTGGGTGGAGCCTGTGAGGCAGCGGGCCTGGTGGAGGAGGGAGCTAACAGAGAGCAAGCATCCTGTTCACCGCATACGCTGCTGCTCTGTTCCAGGCCACTGTTGTTGTCATGTGGGAACAGGGTCTTCTTACTGCCAGGTCTTCTGAGTTTTGAGGAGAAGATACAAATGTGCATTTTAAGTAAAATTTTCCAATTTTTAAAGTTTTGCAAGCTATTGAAAATTTTAAAAAACTGTGGGAGCTGAAAGCAATCTAAGTATAGGATCAAGAAGTGCCAGTGGGCAACCTTTGGTTCACTATTCCCAGAGGCCAGATATTAAGAAATAAGTGGTTCAGTTCGGGGACATGGAAATGGGCTCACATCAACATCCAGCCAGGGTTCACTTACTCTGTGCTAAAGTGCTAAGCACACTCATACTTCAGTTAATCGTCGTAACAACTCGGTATATTTGCTTAATATATACCAATGAGTGTGTGCTCTGTTCCAGGCACTGTTCTACAGACAGGTCATCTAGCAGTAAACAAGACAAGAAGAAATTGTCTGTCCTCATGGAGCTTTTATCCCATGAGGTCAGTATGTTCACAGTAATATATATGGAGGTAATAGAATTGAAGAAAATGACTCTAGGGGCACAACCATTTATTCCCAAAGTTGAAACAGGCCACAATGATCCGCAAACATAAAGGATTGTCACAGGAAGACTACATATTAGCGACCTAGAAAAGTCACTCATTGGTTGTGGAGAAATAAGGTTGTGGCTCACTGAGGAGAAATACGTGGAACGCTGGTACGTTTCCGGGACAGTGGTTGTAGTTAGGTACCAGGGAGAACTTCCTGACAGCCTGGTTGCTAACAGGAAGTAGGTGGCTGAAATTGACTGAGAACTCTGTCCCGCTGCAGAAACTTCAGGAGGGGCTAGTCCACGCTCATCCAAACATACCCACTTTTGGAGGCAGGGAGCTGGACTGGAGCCAGGGTCCTGGGTACCTCAGTGAAAAGACTTAGCTTCTGAATTTCTTACTTTGGCCTAGAGAGACATCATGTTTAAAAATTTTTTAAAGGTTGTTGTACTTAGAAAGATCTCTTTTTCCATAGATCAAGAGACCTGGATGAGCTCATGTAAGGAACACATTTTTTTTTTTTTCAATTTTAGCACTTTCTATAAATGGGTTTTCTACACCCTAAGCTGAAGTTGTTACCACGACGGGGAACATGGAGATAATTTTTCATTCTTTCATGCAATGCTGAATGTCAGCGGTAGAAGCTCCTAAAAATAATCATACCTTGTATTTATATAGCACCTTTCCCGGAGGTTCTCAAACTGCTTTGCAGACATCATGTAATTAATCCCTGTAAAGCATCCTGAAGACAGTAGTATAATATTAAGCTGGTATCTGTCTTGCATATACAGGGTATGCATTTTATACTTACATATTATATTTATATTGTGTTCTGTGATCGCTAAATCAGTCATAGAGTTTGCTGTTCAAAAACACTTTCTGATTATTGTATTTCATGGTCTGACAAGCAGGAGAGATGAACATAATCTTCAGCATTCAGGAAGGTTAAGTGCAGGCAAGTAAAGGGGCATTCATGCTGTGGCTTCTGGGAGTTTGTGAAGGTTTAATTTATTTCTAGGGTTCATGGGGGAGCCATTATAGGGGTATGAGAAAGGTACATGGAAAGGGACATGGAAAGAAGATTCTAACACTTCCCAAAAAATAATATGTGTGGCTGTTTGAACAAGGAGAGGTAAATGAGGGACAAAAGCTTTGGAATGAGGTAGGCAATATAGTCGATTTATTATTGTTTCTATGCCAGGTCTCCCCTTTCTCAGCCCTCTTCTCCCGACTGTGACACAAGTTCTCCCTGAGATGATTGTGTCTTCATCTTTCTCAACTCATCACTTCTGCACATTGAGAAATGATTACAACAGGAATTATTCTGTAGTCAGCCACCGACACTTTAGTATAAACTTAAGATGGTGCAACTTCTGCTCAAAATGTCAACACTTTAAACCTCATCTCATTGACATACATACGTGCTCTTAGAATAGCACCAGGCACATAGTAAATGTTTATGGAAGGCATCATTATTATTTGCAAAAATATCAGGCGTGATTGAGTAGGAATAACAGTATACTGGTTCCCTGCAAACGTCCGTGCATCCTTGAAATCAGGCTTCCTGGGTAGCTTTTAACTCTGTCTATGCATAAAACTGGTCCTGGTAGTGAATACAGCAAAAAAAAACCAAAAAAAAAAAAAACACCCCAAACCAAAACCAAACAAAACCCCCAAACCAAAAAACTGTCACCTTGGCCCCAGCAGTAGGCTGGAGAATTGATAGAGGAAAGAAGGAAGGAGGTAAAATCTGAGGACATTTGCTAGGGGAGGGAGGGAGTGCTGTGGGTGGTGATACATTGGACAGAAAGGGAAAAGGGGAGGGAGACTGGAGAAGACCCCCAGGTCCCAGCTTGGAGGGGTAGGCCTTCAGCTGCTGCAGGGCACAATATGCAGGTTCAGAAAGGGACACTGTTTACGTAGGCACCAGCTTGTGCCCAGCCCAGCATGCTGCCTGCAGGGTTACAGCTGGGCATTACTGTCATGGCACTTTCTTTTCTGGAGTGGCCAACAGGAGGGAACAGCCAGGGACGTTCCCGCCAGCCCAGAGGTTCTGGTACCGCCCTTGAGTGTTTTCACATTGGCAAGAGTGGGCTGGTGATTTTCCACCAGCCAACTCAATCTTCCATGCTCATGGGCCCAAAATTTAGCATTTGTACTGGTTCCAAACTCTTCTCATTGGCTCTGAGAAGCCCTTTCAAACAAGCTGAAGACTTAGCATCAAATCCACCAGTAAGTGTGAACTAGGCCTTGAGTCGTCCCAGACCCTAAGCCTGAAGTGTCTTATGTTTTTAGGTGATTCTTCTTCAGACACCTAACCTAGTCTTGGCTCACTCTGAAAAGCAGACATTCTTGAGCAAAGGCCCAAGGTTGTGGAATTCTGTCCTTGGCGTTAAAGCAGAAGCCTCAAATGAGGCATTCAGAACAATCTTAGATGCGTTACTTCTGCCATCAGGAACTACCCATGATTCAAGGCCACCCAAGAATACAGTGGACAAGGTTCTCTCAGGAATATTAGCTGCAAGAAAAAGATTGTCTTTTAAAAATGTAATCTATTTTTTTAGACAAAGGGAAAGTCGCCTTGAACATTTCATTAAAAAATAGACATTTCAAAGACATTTTTAAAATATTAAGATTAGCCTGTGAAGTGACGGATACTGATATTACTGTGTACTATGCCAATATTGGTGTGTCCTCAAAATGGGTGAAACAAAGTTGAATGTTTAGTTTGCCTAAAAGAACATAAATTTTGCCGTCTTCCTGGAAATGTATATTTTCTAACTCAATAATGGAAAAGAGGGGCCTGGCCCTAGGTGAAATTGGTTGGGAGTTTCATAATATTGGTATTTTCTGCCTCCGTTGGAATGAGAAATTCTTGAAGGTTATATTAGTGAGGTGTACTGTGGGTGGAAGAAACAAAAATACATTTTAAACCAGCTTGAGCAAACAAGGAAATTTATTGGCTCTACTGGGAAGTCTAAAGAATGGACCTTCCTGGATTGTCGAGTACAAACAATGCTTTCAAGGCGCAGGCTCTCTCGCTCCCTCTCTGAAATCTTTTTCTTCTGTGTTGGATTTTTGTTACGTGTTTTCTTTCCACATTTTGGCAAGAATGGCTTCCAGCTGCTGCAGGCCTCCATCACTCTTACTGCTTAGTTTTTCGGCTCAGGCTCGTTTAGTAGCGGAGGACACGGGAAGGATGATGAGATGGGAATGCAGGTTGGATGTCTGGGGCAGAGGCAGAGTTGGGAGGAGATGACTCAAGAAGGCCAATCTGAGCTCTTGCTAGGGAGAGATACCAAACTTAGATGCCATTATCTGTCATGAAATCCATTTTTCATCAACCGTCTTAACTCCCTTGCCGCTCTCCCTCTCTCTCTCTGTTCCTTTTAAATACAGATCTCCTCATACTCTTGGATCGTTGTCCATGCCCGTGTTTGAGGGGCACGCTTGTGCTTGAGTCTCAAGAAATCGTGCAGAGTAAGAAAGTGACACATCCCAGGAGGAAACAAGGTTTCTGTTTGCACAGGGAAGGATGGGCTACTGGGCATCGTAGATCAAAAGAGGTCCCCTGCAAGGGTAGAAGCTGACCTGTGCATTTCATATTCTCCCAGCACCTGCCCATGTGGGCGGCAGCCCGACTGATCTTTGCATAATGACTGTGAGTCCTGCATAATCGTAGCTTCTCAAATGCTTTGATTCTCCAGCAAGCTTAGGTTCAGTCCCTGTGAAGTGGGGAAATCAAGTGGCTTTTTCTAGATAGTCACCATCCCAGTGCTTTGTCCATTCCTATATATGTTTTGATATGAAACTACATTCTCTGCTTTTTACCTAGTAAGAGTTGTGTGTGTGTGTGTGTGTGTGTGTGTGTTATTGTTTGTTTGTTTGTTTGCTGGGTGCATAGCCACACAAAATACAGATGATATTTTCAAGTCTTCTTGACAGCTAAGTGTGCCCACTTAAATTTGGGGATATGAACGGAACTTAAGGGGGCACCTTCTGGGTCATACCCTTAGGGACGAGGCATGCTCTCTTCTTTCTCTCTCCCTATTCCAAAGGCTGGAATTTAGACACAGTGATGCTCCATATTGAGCAATGCAGATGCAGGCAAAGCCCTAACAAACTTAGACCAAACAGCAGGAGAGAAGGAGCCTGGGGCTCTGATTCCGTGTTGCCCCGTAACCCTGCTGGTCCTGATGACCTTCCAGAGCAGAGCCACCTCTTAGCAGGAATAACAGAGACAAATAAATGTGCAATAAAAATAATCTTTTATCTTGCTCGAACTACTGATATTTGGGGTTTCTATCACATGCGCTAAGCCTGGATCCTAACTAAAATAGTGAACCAAAAGCTCTCATGGGAACATTTGAATCAAGCAATCCAGAAGGTGCAACAATGAGTCCTGCGCTAAAGTCTAAGAGAACTTAGATTATCTTAAATCATCACTGTTGATATTCAGGAGCAAAAGCACGCAGCTTACAAAATAGAAAGTGATAAAAATAATTAATTGAACTGCCTGAGAGCATGGCATTACAATGCATTGAGGAAATAAAATACTTAAATGTTTGAACTGGAAGGAATAGGCAACTTCACCTGGTCCTATCACCTTCCCCAATCACCTCATGTTAGAGCTGGGTTTCTCAATCTTGTCACTATTCATATTTTGGGGTGGAGAGTTCTTTGTTGTAGGGGGCTGTCTTATGCGTTATAAGACAATTAGCAATAACCCTGACCTTTGTCCACTGATGCCAGGAGTAAACATTCACCTCCATGATTGGGGAATCATGACAATCAAAAATGTCTGAAGACATTGCCAGTGTCCCCTGGGGTGGGATGGGGGACAAATTTTCTCCCAATTGAAAGCATTATCTTGGAGATCAATAAATTGAGATCCAGAAAGCTAGAGAGTCATATTTCTTCGGTACGCTGCTCTATTAGCAAGTTTAAAACATACAAGTCATTTATAATACTGATTTATTCAGTAGAACTTGGGAAAACATTAAAAGGAAAATGCTTTACAATAAATAAAAATGAAATGAGAGCAGTAGCTGATACCTATGAACGTCAAGTTTCTTAGGCATCATCTTACTTAGTCTTCACTATAACTCTTGGATTCCCCCACGTTAAAATTGAGGGAACTGAGCATTACAGAGGCCACATAAACTTACACAAGGTCACACATCTAAGAAGTAAAAGAACTGGAATTTGGATCTTGCCTCAAACCCATGAACTTTCTCATCACTTTACTATACAGTGAATAATAAGCAAAGCATCCTGCCATGTTGAATCCAATTATCAGGTTAACAAAAATAAGTTGAATATGTACGTCTGGATAAATTCACCTTTTCTTTAATCAACTTATACATTTCTCTCATTCAATAAAAATCTATTGAATGCCAACTATATGCATAGCTTGAAAGATAAAAAATGAAAAGGTGAAAACAAAAAATTTACATTTATTGCCAGACCCTAGTATAAATTTTACATGTATTAATTGTTTGATTCCTTACTGTAAAGTGAGGATAGTAGTTCTCTTGTTATGATCATATTATACATGAGGAAATGGAGAATCACATGTTTAAGTAAATTACTAAAGGTCACACAAGCCAGTAAGCAGGAGAACAAGATTTCAAATCCACTTTGACTACCCATTAGTTTCCAAGGGCTGCCATAACAAAGGAATACAAATTCTGTGGCTTAAAACAACAAGAAATGTATTGTCTCATAATTCTGGAGGCCAGAAATCAGAAATCAAGGCGTGAGCAGAGACATGTTCCTTCTGAAACCGGTGAGAGAATCTTTCCTCTACCTCTTTCTAGTTCCTGGTGGCTTCTGGCAATCCTTGGTATTCCTTGGTTTTCAGCTGCTTAACTCTGGTCTCTGCTTTCATCATCACAGGACATTCTCCCAATATGTCTCTTTCTTACAAGCCTGTCTTCTTGTAAAAGCATCAGCTATATTGGATTGGGGACCACCCTATTCCAGTATGATGTCATCATAACTAATTATATCTGTAATGACCCTATTTCCAAATAAGGTCACATTCCAAGGAACTAGGGTTAGGACTTTAAATATATCTTTTTTGGGGGACACAATTCAACCCACAGCAACTCTGAACCACCATGCCATAGTGCCTTCCTGTAAGTAGGATGGAATCCATATCCCTGGAAGCTCACAGGAACACAGGAAATAAGGCGTGTATACACATAATAGCAACTATACAAACTGGAATCAGTGTCATAAGAGAGCTCAAATAGATGAGCCACGGAAATTCAGAGAAGGTGAACAGATTTAACTGAGGCTGTGGAAAGGGGCAGCTGTGGGTAGGCTTTTGCCAGGGGGAGTCACAGGACACATGAGGGGAGACATTCAGACAGGTACCACCTCATATGCACACAAACAAAATGCATGGAATTAGGACATCTCAAGCTGTGTTCCAGAACAGAGAGCTACCCAATGGTACACTGAATCTACAAGCAATGATGGTGGGGGTCATAAAATCAAAACCTCAGAATCAGAGCTTCATGAGGTCAACTAAGCTAGCTGTCTCCTTTAAGAAAGGTAACACAGCGGGGCTTACGGGAGCCAAGAGAGGTTAAGTGGCTTGCCCTTGTTAGCGTAACTGGGTAATGATAGAGAACGGTGAATTGGGGAACACTTTTCCCATCTTCTCCTTGCAGCTGTCTACGTTGTCTACTTTCTCTATAGCATAAAGCTAGAAAAATAGACTGGGGAGGTGCCATGAGGTTATTGAGTGCCAGGCTAAGAGTCATTACACTGAGTTCCAGAGTGACAAGCTTTCAATATAGTGAAATCATCTCCAAAGGTTTGTGGGAAGACCAGGTGCTGAATGAGAAAGGGGGCCAGCAAGAAGAAGGAGGGCGCTCACCGCTATTCAGGATGAAGATCAAGGGGGCTTGAACTGGTATGTGAGTGAAAATGAAAAGAAGAAGGTAGGGGAAAGAGCATATTCAGACATAACACAGACATAAACTCTTGAGTGTTTGGGTGTGGGGGACAGGTAGCCAAGATGACTTTGAGATTTGGGGTCCCAGAGGTAATGCAATGCCTTGAATAAAAATGGGGACTTAAGGGAGAAATATAGGGTAATCAGCCATCCTGCTTTGTCGGAGACGGAGGGGCTCCCTAGAAGGCAGGACTTTCCCTGCTAAAACCAGGAAGGTCCCAGTCAAAAGTCCTGGGGTAAGTTCATTCTAGAGCAGAAACAGGTTTTGCTTTTATTTTATTTTTATACAAATAAAATAATTTATATTTTATTTAAATATACTACTGAAGTAATTACTAAATTTAAATTACTATAATACTCAATCTAGTATCAAGGCTAATTAATACTAGACTAAGACTTTTAGAGCCTGAAAGGAGGAGAATTATTTCACAAGTATCTCTCAGCTCTACAATTCTAGGAACCTATGGATACAGCCAAGATGACCTGAACCAGTCGTATTTACAGTGTCAAGGAACAGTGAAAGGGACAATGAAAGAATTCATTTTGGAGATAGCGTATTGGAAGACCCCTTGTGTATTTCACAGTTTGAAGTTGCAGTAGAATCAGTGTTCTTCTTGCTTGGGAGTAAAACAAAAAGATTTGCAAGGTTTTGACAACACTTTTCCCCTTTTGTTGTGAGCAGATTCTTGATCTCAGAGTTGTTGATATTAAATTCAGCCTGAGGGTATCCACTAACCTCAGTATTTGCCCTCAGTATTTGTCTGCTAAACGACTTGAGTCCCTAGCTCCTTGTTCACATCGAGATGGAGAAGGTACATTGGAAGAGCTCCTGATTCCTCAGGCTTTTTCTCAATCTTCCTCTAGATAGTAAGAAGTAATTTTTCAGTGCAGTGCACATGAAATTAAGCATGCAACTACTATTATTAATGGGACTTGTGCATCTCATTTCCCCCCCTCCATGGTAACATATACACATGTGGGAGTCTGAGGCTGTGCTACAGTTGTTCTATCAGAATTATAAAATCTGTAATCTGTCCCTGGAGATAAATGCACAATTCATTTTCTCGGGGAAGGAAAACTGAGCCTTGGTCTCTGGAATCTCAAAGGGCTTGCTCAAAAGAATCTCTTTGTGGTGGTAAGTGTTTGAGACTTATGTTTTATTATGTATATATATTTTTTTAAATCTCCGTTTCACTAGACCATGTTGAAAAATACCCACAGCGCTTTCTTTTGTAATGTTGTGAATTCAGTGTTGACCAAATTCTATATATCACCTCAACACATGAGAAATGAATACCCTCTGTTTGTTTATAAATTGCCATGTTTTCATGACAAGAAAAATCCTTCCATGTTGCTTTAGTTATGTTCCTCAACGATGGGGAGAGATACCTGTTCTCCTAGGGTTGAAACCGTTTTTGTCTTGTATGCCTGAATTTTGACTAGAGAAAGTTTTTTGACCTTTTTAAAAAAAAGTCTTAAATCAGGACTGGAAACCATTAGTGCCCAGTAAATATTTCTGGTGACTTCATCTGTTCTCATCCTCCCTTGGTTGGTCCAGTTTTGGGCAGTTTACAATTTTAGTAGGAAATCTGCATTATAGTAGATAAATGATGTGGAATAAAGAAGACAATAATTAAGAGATGGCAGCTCTTAAGAGAAAGAAGCCAGTGAAATGATCTGGCATAAAAGAACATTAATGACCAGGCAGGATGGTACCACCTGTGATTTAGAAAGGGGCTTACGTATATCCCTTTGAACACTTTGTGGGTTTCTCTTGGTAAAATTATTAATCATGGCTGGAAGCCTATAGGTTGAAAGTCATTACTCAAACTGTAAACTTCATACATGAAATTATAACTCTTTCAGCTTAATCATCTGGGCAGGTTTAGCTACCAGATCCTTTTGCTGGGAGCAGACCCACCATCCAGAAGGCGGTGGATGTTATTAATGTTGCTCACAGCAAAATTCTTTTGTTTTGTTTTCTACGTGTTCCAAACTGACAGTAAGCATAACTCACATCAGTTCAGGAAATAGAACCAAAGATGTAGAACTGAAACTGTTTCTTTCTAACCCAAACAGTCTCTAAAAACTCTTAAGGTGTTTGGTTGTCACTATTTTTCCTCATAAAAAATTTTTTTCTTTCTTTCTATCTTCTCAGTTTCCTTTTGTTAAGAATTTAAACCCTGAAATATGCTTGACCACGAAGTAAAATCCACCCAACACATCTCTCCAGCTGCTATTGATGGTTTTGCAGCCTTTCAGTTAAGTCTCTTGCAGCCTTGAAAAACTGCCTGATTTGGGGTTGGATTTCATGTGTCACCCCACTTGGTATTTTCAATGTCACTTTTAACAGACATGAAGATCATGACAGAATTGCAAACTGGGTGCTCGCTCCACATAATACCGGTGCCCTATATGCATAGAAACCTTATCTTCCGTGGCATAAACTACACCTGCACCTCTGCCAGCGATGAGAATGCAAGAGCCAAAGCTAAGAGGGCGCTAATCCACCTGCCACACTCCCGTAACTCTTGCAGGGTGTTTACAATACCACGGTCATCAGGAAAGTCCTTAAGACTGAAAGCCATTTGTTTCTTATGAAAGCATATTTAGATGTAGGAGAAAGTAGCACCCATTTTTAAAAATCACCAAGCAGAATAACCTGTGTACTGCTACCACACAGAGGACAGCTGCAGGGGGTGGGGGCCTAGGGGGTGGTCAGAGAATATTAAAATAAGTTAGCAAAACAACAGTCCCCTGGGGACTTTCACTTTGCCATACGTGTGTGAAACAAAGCACCTTAAAGGCTTAGGTTTATATACATACAAGTTATTAAATTCCCAAGGACACTCTTCTCAACATCAAGAATGTGTGCATGTGTGTATTTTTTTTTTCTTCGAGAACTTTCTTTATTGAAGGTTTGTGCAACGGCTCACCGGAAATTATGCGGCATCTTTCCTCAAAGAGAGCTGCATTAATGTGCCAATGCCCTTTATTTAATGCACTTTAAAATTCTGACGTGCCTTTTAAAAAGTATGAGTTGTGTTGGGAAAGTCTAATCATCGTTCTGCATGAACAGAAATGTGCTATTTTTGTAAGGGTAGTGCTGGAGTCAGGTTTTAGCATAAGGGTGTCTCTATAGTACAGATGTCCGAAGACATTGGTTTGTTTTGATGCCCAAATCAACCAGCTAGAAATGCTACTTCTGCCAAAATTAGTCAGAGGAACTTCAACTAATCATCATTTAAGCAATTTGGTACTCAAAATTCTTAAGACCGCAGGGAATATTCGCATTAATTCTGCAGAAACCCAGCTTTAAGGGCAAACTTCCTTTGCACTCCGGAGCCTGCATCCACCCCACCAGATTATGCTGTGTGCCTGTAATGACTTCATACAGATTTTTTAGAAGTCTCGTGGGATACTATCGTTTTGGTTTGCTGATCTAATCCATTTCCCTTTCTTCTCTATCACGCACTCACCCTTCTCTCTCTGGACGCCTCTCTTTGGATCCCTTCCCATTCCATTCAGTGTGTCCTTTTTAAAAGTGTTTCATTAAGGTTGAATTTCCAAGGACATCACTTCCCCTCTTTGAATAAAATGTGCCTTCTTTTTTGAATGCAAGCTGCTTGTGCCCTGACTGTACAATCAAAACAACAGGAAATATACCCTGTGCACTCAGGCAAAATTGGTGTGTGAGTCTCTTGGAAATATCCAGTAACAGGTGCAGTCAGATAGGCTGGCAAAGTGTTCTGGTCTCATAACAATTACTAATAAGAAAATAAACGTTAGGTATGCATTATTAAAATATCTTCATGATTTTCTTTGCTACTGACTACCCCCAATCAATCCAATAACCAATTCTGTAGCATTCAAACCCATAATAAAAAAAATACATCTGATTTCATCTCTCCCAGTTTAAGCACTCTTTTCTCTATTTTAGTGAAATTTGCATATGGACGTTTGTTCTTGTAGAAGGAACATATATACAATTCTTACCCAAATCTTTGAAAATTTGTATTATCTGTCAAGTCAGTAGGAGAGTCTTCTCTCTGAGGCTTTTGAGGATTGTACAATCACATTAATTACATGCACCCCACATCCTAAAGGAATGTCAATGGTAATAAATCAGTAGGCATGCATACATTCTTCCCTTTTTGATAAAAGGAAACATTTGCCAATTATTTGGAGGATTTTTTGGTTTCTGTCAATACGAGTTCTGGGTAGTACGTATTAGGACCAGCTCAATTGCACTTTGTAAGGAATACCACTTTGCAATTCTTGGAGAATTCGAAAGCATCTAGTAGGAAATTTCAATTTTTAATTTGCCTTCATGCAGTCAGAAACATATATACATACATAGAAATTCGATAATTTAATGTTATTTGCCATCTAGATGCCATTTTGTACAGAACCTGAAAAGAAAAGAGTTTCCTTTTGTAACCAAGAAAAGAGCATTCTATATATTAGAATCTAATACCTTTTTATTTTCTTAGGCTTTTGTTTCTACATATGAATTTGGTGTACAAGTTTTGTTGCATCCAAAGCAAAAAAGAAGGGATGGCTATATTATAGCAATTTTTGTAAGTTGAAACCAATAGAATATTCTTGGGGTGGGGGGATGTAGAGTATTAGTACTTGAAGTATATCAGGAGAGTAGGGTGGGAAGGAAGGAACAGGGAAGATTATGAAAGAGGGGGGCAAGAAGAAAATCTGTATACTCAGCAAAAATGTTTAAGATCCTTAAATTCAAATGAATGTATTGAATTAACTGCACAGAAATGTGAAGAAGTATTTGCTGGAATGGAGTTCTAATTTGACATACTCTACAGGATTTCTAGAGATTAAGGTTGAGAAAACTTAAAAACGACATGGGTCCAGATATCATCAGTGCACTAAAATAGGAAAATGACTGCAGGTGAGAGGAAACAATCAATTCTGATCCTACTTTGAGAGAGGGGGGTGGGGGGGAGACCAAACAACTGCTTTAATTCTTTCCGTTCATAAAAGCTCTCATCACACCCTGCTTTATGCCCAAATGTTCATATTCAATTTAAATTCTGAGAAGCTAGGCCTCTGGTGAGCTAGTCACATTAAGCGGGGGGATGGGGGACAAACTCCCTTTAGGCCAGTCACCTGATAGGTTTGGGATAAAACAGAAGTTGAAAAATTACTCTTTTCTCAAAACATTTTAATAACTCCAAAGCATCAAGGATTAAAATTGTTGCTGTGTGTGTGTGTGTGTGTGTGTGTGTGTGTGTGTGTCCTTTTATAGGAGAGAGAGAGAGAGAGATAGAGAGAGAGAGAGACACTAATGAAACAGGACTGGGAGAGAGAAGAGCGAGAAGGAAGTTGTTAACATGAGTGAAATTGAAGAAAGATTTCCCTAAGGAGCATATATATATATATTCACATATTAAAGAACATATGTGAAATTATATAAATGGAACATAAGTATTTCCAGCCATGGAATTAAAAACACATACATATTGTATATACATGTGCATGTGTATGTGTGTATTTTATGTTTTTTGTTAGTAGTTTTTGGAAGGAAAAAGGAAACAAGTGCTATTTTACCAGTTACATCATCACATTCACAATCACTGGCCCCCAAGTCTCCTGACTACACCAATTAGTCTTGCTTAGCTCTTCATTACCCACTTTGCTCAACCTGCTTCTATGCATAATAGGGTTAATCATAACAAAATGAAATCTTTTGATTTTATTAATTTCTTACTACAGTATGTCTTCCATAATTCTTACCAATGCTAGGACGTCAGAGAATACTACTGGCGTGCTCAATTTTGCTCCCTCTGCTGGCTGTCTCTGAGGGAATGGTAAAACTACTGGCTCATACATAAACAAGGACTGTTATTATTTGTGAACACACACACACACACACACACACACACACACACTCACACTCACTTATCTGTAGAGAAACAGTACCATTGCAGTGAGAGTTAGCCCTGAACTCTTCTGGAATTGTCCACAAGCACCACCTTGACAACATTTTCTACCCAGAATGCCCTGGTCACTGAAGGGAGAGAGTCTGGGGTGGGGGTGAGGGTGCAAAGTGGAGTACCAGATGAGGGTTGTGCTTTATCTACGCCTTCAGTAAGCATACAGCTCCTACCTCATGAGCTTATTTCATCTTCTTTGCTTGATGATTATCTGTTAGTTCCTAAAAGAGAGCAGAGAGCTTTATCCGGCAAGCGTTCCCTAGCATTAAAGCAATTTGATACAAATAAATGTGTCACATTTGGTTCCACAGGACTAGCTGGGCATGAGACAGGGTCATGGAGTTGGTTAAAAAGTATGTCCTTCAGGAGTCTAGACATTGGGTGGAGAGCACACAATGCAAAATATAGATGGTCCATTACAGAATGATACCCTTGAAACTTATGTAGTGTTATTCACCAATGTCACTCCAATAAACTTAAAAATAATTAAAAAGCATGTTTTTTATTAGAATCCCCAGATTCATGCAAATATAGGGTTATTTGTACAAAATATGTAAAGTTAGAAAGAATGAGTTAATTTTTCAAAATGAGTTAGAAAATGTGGAAAAATAAGGAGAATCCTGGAAATCTATACTACATAAATTTTCATTTAAAAAGGCATTCTATTTAGTAATAAAACTAGTTCAATAGGTACTTAAAGTTCTAAATGTATTTTACAAATCTAGACGTTAGGAAAAATCAAGCAACTGTGTAGAAATTTCAATAAGTGGATAGATTAGGTTAACCTAACCTGAAATGTGTTTTTTGTCTTGAAGTCAGAAAAAAGTGCCTTTATGTCTGAGGTACAAAAATGATTTCTTGCCCTTTGTGAAAAGATTAAGGGAGCTCAATCTTAGCTTTAGACTGGGAATCATTAGGAGATTTAAAAAAAAAAAAAGGAAGGAAGGAAGGAAAAAATGGAGGGAGGCAAAAAGGGAGGGAGAAAAGAAGAGCATGGAAGAGAAACATGTTATCTAATGTATAAATCAATTTAAATTCTTTAATAGTTTCTTAATATGCTTGAACATATAACACAAAATTTCACTTTCCCTTCCTCTCTTACTCAGTAACTTCTTTAGAAAAAAAGCCACAACCAAAAAAGATAAAGAGAAAAAAAGAAATAAGTATAAAAATCTGAATAAATGGGAATTTATACTTATTTAATGTCAATCTGCTCCAATTTTTATGTTTGTTATGTGTACTTGCATGTATGCCTGGCATCGGCATTTAATGAATTGTTTTGGTATCGAAATATACTCTCTTGCCTTTCAAATTCATGCAGACCTTACTTGTCCTTCAAAAAGGAAAACATCCTATTTTGGTTAATGGGCTTAAAAAAAAACAACAAAAGTAAATTGTGATAGCAATTAGGCTTCTCAGTGAGCATGCTCAGTGGGTCTCTCATGGTTGCTAAGCAACCAGCTGAAGGTGTGTGGCAAAAGAAGGCCCCAAATGTAAAAACATAAGCACCTTTGGCATAGGTTTCACCTAGTGTAGAAGCCCACATTCATTTATTTAATTAATTGCGGGATATCCTTGGATGACTTGCATGGATTCCCTTACCACATTTTTGGGGAGAGAGTTGGGAGTAAGGAAGGGATGCAGAATGGGGGATCCAGCAGGATGGGTTGAAGAACCATAGTACATACTTCCAGAAAGAGCACTGTGTTTGAATTGGGTTGCATTTTTATAGTGTGTGTGTATGTGTGTGTGACAATTTATTTTTCGTTGCAGGAGTCGCAGTTAGCGCTTAACCACTCACTGTACTCTGGCTGCTCAGTCTGTCCCTGCACAACTCGAATCCCACCCCGCCTCAGCGTCACAGTGTACATCCGATATTTAAGCCTTTCACATAAATCCATTTTCACATACTCGAATCATACAACAGAAAATTTCCAGTTCAGCCACATTGTTAAATTAAAGGTTGCAGCCTGTATTCCAAAGCCCATTCTCACACCCCGGGGATTCTGCTGAGGAAGCCCTCACAGTAGTTGAGAGAATGGTGTGGTGAAGTAAAAATGAATCAACTTTTAGAAGCCACACAAATGCGTCGTCTTTGGTGAGTACAGTGCCATCTCCATCAGCACCTCTAAGTAGCAACTCCACCGAACACCTGGTTCGGTCCACAGTGACAGCTCACTGTCTCTCCAGTGGTAACGATTTAGAGGCATGATGCTAAACAAGATATATACACGATGTCAAATATTGGCTGCACACATCTAAGCCAATCACTTCTAAATAAATTAACCATGGCACTGCCTAATACGATCCACCTGCTTTCTTCCTTGCGTTGTTCCAGACCCTACCTGAACCCCCCTTTGATTAAATGTCAAAAGCTTGCCTTGTGCCTACAGATTTCACTGAAGGCGGATAACAGAAAGGTTCCTCCTGTGACTCCATAAAACTGAAATAAATTCCACTGGCATCTTGTAAATTTTTATTTTCTACAATGACTGCAGGCCCCATCTGCGGCCCAGCTGTTATTAGAACGGAAAGCGTTGGCCCTTCTGCATTACAAAACAGCATAGAACAGTAATTGCCAGTGGAAGAGATTAAGTGTAGACACTAAAAATGTTTACTCGCAATGAATATGCATAACGATGGGTAGGAAACAGCACTGGAAGATTAAAAAGAGAGAAGGGTTTGTTTACAAGGCTGGGAAAAAAAAAAAGAGTGGAATGTCAGTTGGCCCCGAGCCTGAAATAGGAACGAAAAACCTTTGGGCAAGACATTAGGGAGAAAAACAGATGGTTTGTGAACCTTTTATTAGATAGAAAAATCATTAATCAAGCCCAGGCTGGAAATGGCAGGGTTTTTGGTAGTTCATATTTTAGTTTATTTTTTCTTAAAGTGACAGTATACTTTTTTTTAAAAATTTTTTTGGTCTTTTTAGGACAGTCGTCTATGGATCTTATATCAATAGGCATTGCTTTTGTACAACATTTCCCGTTAAAGCCAGCTTCCCTTTAGGTTAGCACGAGTGCTGATCTGTTATACAGAGAAAGTTCTTCCAAAGGGTTTCACATTTCAGCACCTGTTTTGCCTGTATAGCAATTAAAAAAAATTGTGGCATGGAATATTTGTTTTTCATTCATGTCCCATTCCTTTGCTTCTAAAACCTGGAAAGAATATGGAAAAGAGGAAACTTTTGCATGTAAGGCCTTGCTGACTAGATTGATTCATAGTGGCTTAAGGAAAATATATAGTCACAATAATTACAAATTGATTCATCTCCTGAGAGGGAATTCATGCCATTTCATTAGAAAAAGTCATCAAGAGAGTGGAAGGATCCCATTAGAAACTGTACCTCCATAAAACTAATCTATACCTGTTGGGCTTGAAGAGGTTGTATTTTACATTTTTTAAATATAATGGTAGCGAAAATCTGAGAGAAGGGCATGTCCTAGAGATTTACAAAGCCCTGAAATTAATGGCAAAAAGCCCAACATTTGCTACTAGCCAGTCATCAAACCCTAGGAAATGCCCTGTGTTGGGGACATAGTTGTTTAAATGAAATGTGTATAACATTAAAACACTCTCACAAATACCCAAAGTGTTTGTGTTTGTAAACATATACATACACACATATGCCTACAGATTTTTATGCATATATACTGTGTGTGTGTGTGTGTGTGTGTGTGTGTGTGTGTGTGTGTAACATGACTCAAGTGCAGGAGTTGAATGGCAAGGTAGGGGGTTATCAAAATTAAGGTGCCTATGGTTAGACCCAGGATTAATCTTGGTATCACAGTCCTGGAGTTTTGCTGTGGTCCGCCATGTATTTGGAGCTAATAGCTCATTTCTAATTTGGGAAGCTCCTCTACGATTACCTGGAAAGTGTTCTTGTTCCTGCTTTCATGTATTTGCTATTGGATGGGGAATTGACTTCATTTGGTTTGTCACTCCTAGTGCAAAGCATTATTGATGCAGCACTTCCATGAATGTGCACTGGGGTAATTTCTTTTTAAGGAATTAGAAAATATATGAAAAGTATCTCATTCATGTTTTCATTCTTGTGGTGGAAAGCCTTTTCTTTTTAATACCTTTGTTTTCACTAGTAAACCTCAGCAATTCATAAGACACGCTATTCTTTGGCAAAAAGTGCTCAAAGATAACCCGTGGGTTTGTGTCCTTATTTCCTACGAGAGAAATTGTGGAAGGCAAGGCCAGAAAACACATGCAGTGTCCTCTGACAGTTTCTCCGATCATCATACCTCTTCTCCATGTTCAGGAAATGAGACCTATTGAAATGGTCACATTAAAACAAGAAGAATGAAGAGAAGGCTTTTTGACTACAGGTCTCTGTTCTGATGTCATTACTCTCTCCTCTAATGATCATTCTCCTGAAAAGCTGAGCTTCATTCCTTCCCTTGCCTTTTTCCCTAGTTTCCTTCATGGGCTTATTTATCTTCATGCGGTTTGTTTGGAGTTAATGTCATTGTCAATAAAGAATGCCAAAGAGCAGCAAGATCAGCAGTGACATTCTGCACAGATCCTCAAACCTCGCCCACCTACCTCTGTGTCCTAAGCTGACTTATTACAGAAACAGAAGTTTAGAGACATGGCGGACGTGCTCCTTTAAAAACACTTCTGCAACACTGTTAACGTTTTCTGTTTTCTGACATTCTTTTTCTAAAGAGATGCTTAAAGCAAAAAAGGTTTCCTGCCATGAAAATGACATTAATATTTCGTAAATCAAGAACTAAGATAATGTTTTGGCTGCTGCAGAGACGTTTACCTTATGTCGTTTATCTAAATGCTTTTCGATTAAAACATGACACAATTTTTGGACTGGCTTTAACCGGAAAAAACAATTCCAAGAACTTTCTTATTTCAGAGCCCGAAATTCTTTAGTATATTCCTCACCAGAATTCACTGTGGAGCATACAGCTTTTCAGCTCATTGAGAAAGACTTCCCAAATAATAAATCTTTCCAACGATCATTCGTGTGCAGTAAGTCAAATAATTTACTAAAAGTCTAGAAGACATCTTATATAAAAGTCCTATAAACAGGTTTGTAAACTTTTGAGTGAACTGCAGTGTCAAAAGCTCTTTTTCCAAAGATACAGTATTTTATATATTGACCTATCAAAGAACTAAACTGTTTAAATAACAGTTTTTTTTGTATCAAACAGCAAAAAAAAAAAAAAAGCTTTATAGGTAATAAAGTTCTTTTGAATGAGCATCTGCTGGAGGAAGTGTTAAAATCACAAAAGTCATAATGAATTTTAAAGCTTTTTACCTATTTGAAAAATATGGGACGAAATAAGATGTTGGAGACTGTGCTGTAGGGTAAAAGTATGATTTTCTGATATTATATACATTTTTTTTCTTACAAAGTTGCTTAGAATAAGCATTGTATCTCTGATCTGTATCTTACCTATGGTTAATGTATTTTTTTTCTTTTAAAACCTTAAGGATTTTACCAATTTTACACGTTTAGATTTGGGAAAGGAAAACACACTTATGGAGCAGCGATTTCAAAACATTGAGGAGAATAACAGTTACCAAAAAAAAAAAAAAAAAAAAAAAAAAAAAGAAGCATTAAGATTCTGCCATAAACCATTCAACAGCAAATGGAAGACTGCAATTAAAGCCAAGCTGCTTCTCTGGGGAATGCTGCAGAACAATCCCTTTTCCGACCATGCTCACCGCAGAAGAACTGCCCACAGAGTTCCTAAGTCCTGGACTAATAACTCTGGAATGAACTTCCTGCAGGCCATGAGCACTCCCGAAGTCATGAGGGGCTGAAGCAGGCTGTGGCCAGGAGGACGGGGGAGAGGGGCAGGATCTGGAAAGAGAATGCACAGGGCTATAGAAGGAAGAGGAGTTGGGATTGCTAGCCTTGCATGTGTTACGGCACATCGTTAATAACCATGATCAAAAGAAAGAGGATGTCTTAACAGCTGCATTAAATTATTATGGAAATTGGCATTTTAAAATGAATTCAGGGCACGACAATAACAAAAGAGCTGCTACGTATGGAACGGGTCACGTTGTAAGGCCAGATAATAATTCTCAAAGGTAGAGTAGCTGTGATCAGGCAGAGATGCTTCTTTCTTTTTTTCTTCCTTACATTTATAAAATGTATAGAAAGATGGTCTTCACCATAGCCCTTCAATGAAGTGAGATGCCTTAGCAAGACTGTTCTCTGGAAGATAAAGGAAATGTCTAGTACCACAAAAATATGTGAATATGCTTGTAAGAAGACCTGGGTGAAAAACTGCAATCGTCTATACTTCCAGTTTAACAATAATTAAATATTATTAAACGCCACTTTTGAAATGAAAGTGTTTTTTCTTTTTTCTCTTTTTTTTTTATGGAAGCAAAAGATATTGAGACAATCTGACTTTGATGTAAACGTGTTGTATTAATAAAAAAAGAAAAAGGAGAAATCAGATGAGGGACTGCTCTACCTTTTAAAGGAAAAAAGGAAAAGATAAATAATTCGGCATTGGGTAACATTGGAATCTTCGATTTTCAAGGTGTTTTCTGTTCTTTCTATCAATAATTATTAATCCATTAATTCTTTTTATGTGGATTTAAAAAGTTATGATTAAGGGGTTTTACTGGTTATAAAATTGATGTTTTTGTAAATTGTCAGAATATCTGATGGAAAAGTGAAAGAAAAAAAGTCTGACAATGAGGTGGATATTTGTCTCTGCAAATCAGATAGCCAAAGGTTGCCTGAATATTTCCCTTGCTGTATGAAAATATTAATCTCTGGTATAGATCTAACCTGCATTTCTTTAACTACTACCAAGAAGCTGTGAAAAGTCTCTCTCAAAACTTGAGAATGGGGACAAATGCTTCATAATTGGTTACTAGTACCATGAGCAAAACAGAATCCTCCCTGAAACACTGAACATGTAAACCTTATGCAGGAAGAGCATTATGAGGGTAAGCTCAACTTTTACTCTTGAAGTCAGTAGGGTACTTTGCAGTTTCTTTCGATCCTTGATACAGTCTTGAAATGGACAGCTGTTGACAGAAGGTAAACGATATCTTTAATTTGGATGACCTTGATTTTGTGATTATTTTGGAAGAAGAAGCTTTATCCAGTTTTATTTTGGCAATCGTTATCTCCATTTTGGATGCACCCATGTTCTATGTGTTTGTGGAGTGCTATCTCCCAGTCATTACTATTAGGAATAGATCTTCCGGAAAACTTTCCCAGGAACATTCCTGAGAAACAAATTGCCATCACAGTCTTTGTGACCGCTGGCCATATTACCTGTGGGACAGAAAAAGAGCCACTGGTACCATGAACTTTAGAAGCCATCTCTACGTTGACTACTATGTCCTCTGCTCTGAATTGTCCCCAAATTCCTGTACATTTTAACACACAAGCAGCAAGGACCTGTATGCCTGCTGTGAACTCAATGGTTTTGCATTTTTATGAGTCTGTAAGTTTAATTTTGCAAGGTCCCATGAGCAGAGTTTTGATAAACATTTAGCTCTTCATCAGTATTTTTTAGTCCTGGTTACATATTGAAAATTATCTGTGAATTTGCATTTTATAAAATATTCAGAGGTAGAGGCCTCAGACCAACTGAATGAGAAAATCTGGAGATGAAGCCCATACTTTGCATTTTAATAAAGGGCCACTGGTCATTCTAATGCACATCTGGGCTTAAGAACTACTACCCTATGTGGTCCCAGAACCAGATTCATACACAACCTTAAAATACGGGAGGGCTAAATTTTTCAGTGCTCTCACTCACCAGTTGACTGGAACACTCCTGAAGTAAATAGTATATCATTACTCACAAAGAATACACATCTAGGAGTGCCCCATAATTTCAGGCTCCTGGGACAAGAGCTTAATTGTCAGAATATTGATTAATATTTAGCAAATATTGTGGGAATATCCAAAATGAGTTTACAGTATGTCCAAACAGCTTTGCCCTGTTCTTCCCTAGCTTGAAGACTTAGCAGGTGCTTTCTACATGTTGCCTTCCTCATCATCAATGGCACTTAGTCCCTGAGGCATCCTGGAGTCCAAAGAAGTGGTGGGACTACAGAATGAACAGCCATGGTGCTCTTCCAAAATACTATGCTCACCTTCAGGTCAAAATGTCTTTCATTCACATTCTGCAAGAGGCTGCATTTCCAGTCCAAGAATGACTTTCGGTTTTTTTTAAAATATGTTTTCAGAATGGAAAAAAATGTGGAAAGATAAGGTCTTCTGGGGGAGTAGATCATCCCTGGGAATGACTTGGAATGAGTTTTCCTGATGAGTTATGGGAGCATGAACACATATCCTGTTTTCCTTCTCAATTCAGAGAGCTTTTCACATAGATGCCAATTCATTCATTCTGTTTGCACTTCTTTTTCTAAGACATCTGAAAGGAAACATTGGCTCAAAGGTTCCATCCCAGGTGTGATGAGGATTTCTGGAAGGACAGTGGTTGTTGAATGTTATTATTGTCTGCATTTCGTTTTTCCTTTCTAAGGAATTCCAAAATAAGTGATCCACTCTACACATCCCAGATGTTGTTGTAAACCAGAATTTTGGAACACTGGAACTAAAGTTCAATCCCCTAAAGTGCAGCTGAGTCCCAGCTCTCAAACCAAACACTGACAAAAATGTATTTGTGCAACAGTTCACACGACTTCCTCAGTATATTGCGTCCTGGGCTGCGTGACTCAGTCCCAAATGAACCGATAACACCGTACTGTAAATTTTATAACAACCAAACACCAGGATGCTAGAAACGAGGCCTTGGTTCATGTTTTCTGAGAGACTAAAGTTCTGGAAACATCCTTTAATGTTGATTTTTGTAAGACCTTTAAGCAGTGTTGTTTAGAAAAACACCTCAGAAAAAATCCTAAAAATTTCAAGTCTGCTAAAACGTTTCCTACATAGCATTGGCAATCATTTCAGTAAGACAAGTGTTTTGAAGAACACATCTTAGGGAATGGATATTAGTCATTATTATCCTGTCAAAATTTAAGCAGATCATTTTGGTAAATGTAAATATCCATGATTTAAAAGTGGTCAAGAGACAGCCCAACATATATTTAATGAAAAATGCGTTCAAAGGTTTACATGCAATCTCCAATTTTAGATTTTAACATGTACGAATCTCAGTTTTACATCCCTCCTTCTGTCTACCATTCACCTGTGTTTGTCTAATGGAAACCCTTTCCTACAGCTCTGGTTACACATCTGTTTCATGCATGTGCGATTACAAGCCATTTTAGCAACTAGTAAAACTACAGGTGTCTGAGTTTTAATGTAACCATTTTAAAAGAGCAGTTCATGGGCCTCTGATTATTATTTTTTATAGCTGGCAATGTTCCTACCATAGACTGCCAGCTCAAGGATTAAACGTAACTCTGTTCTCTCTTCTGGTAGAATCTCTGAAACCACTTGGAAATTCATTTTTTAAACTTTGAATCCATACTGCTGAATCCAGCTATTATTGTACTCTGCACAGATAGCCTCTACTGCTGTTTCCACATGTCTCCAGCAACAACTAACTCGATTTTGAATGCCGGATGCAAAAGTCATTAAGTGTGTGTATCTGTTTGGCTTCGTACTTCTATTCCATAGTAAAGACCACAATTACCATCACATCACTTGGAAGAGTAATGTTGACACATGGTTTCCTATAGCTGTAGAATATCCATCAGTGTCCTTACAATCAGAAGTTCAGTTCTGTATAAATGAAAAAGTTGACTTGGAGATGTCTTCATTTTTACGTCTCATCGTCTAAGTGAAGCTGGAAGATGGAAGAATTCCAAGAACTATTGCAACAGCTACTGAATTCATTATATATTAATAAAATACTCTACGAACACCTTCATCTGCTCCTAAGAGAGAAAGGTGGGTGTGTAAAAATTATAAATGAAGAAAACTGATTTACAGACGAATCTAATTAGACTAATATTAAGATTTTACTTTTTTTTTTTTTTTTAAATCCTGTCCAGTGCCACCAACTCAGCGTGCATTGTAGGAGGTACTAGTCAAAATCAATTACAAATCTGACTTTCTGCACAGTAATAGAGACAGGTTGCACTGCTATATTTAAGACTCTGGTGACATTTCTATTACAAATATAAGCTTCATTTTCCAGGGATTTATTGCTCAGCCATAACAATTTTTAGACAGGATCATTTATGAAATTCTAAAACTTGGCTCCCAAACTAGATATGGTTATTTACTTCTTTTTAATCAATAAACAGAGTTTAAATGTTCTGGATGAATGAAAGCAAATTAATAGTGATAATTGTAGAAGTTTCCTTCGTTAAATAAAGTTTGGTTATTTCACAGAAGCATTAGACGCTGCAGCTAATGTGTTGGTGATATATTTTCATTTGCCCTTTATCCATAACAGCATGATGACGTTTCTGTGGCAGACATGGAACCTACGATTGATGACACCCCAAACATTTTAATCCTCCATACGCTAATTAGTTACTCAAATTAGTGAGAGAAAAATTTCCTTATAGTTTATGATAGCTTTAAAACACAAATGAAGATAAACTTTCTAGAGTATATGAGAATTTGACTCTAGCATTAGTTTGAATAATACAGAGGGTGCCAAAAAAATGTATACACATTTTAAGAAAGGAAAAAACTGTATTATAATTGTAATACTCAATATATACTGATAACAAAAGATAAATACAAGTCACATTTGACTTCTACAATTACAAGAGTTCTAACCACTTCTGCTCAAAGTGGTTCCCATCAGCGTCCAGACACTTCTGATTATGGCGAATTACTGCTTGAGCAATGTTGTCTTGACCACCATGTCAACTTGTGTACATTTTTTTGGCAACCCCGATATTTTAAGGATGTCAAACTCCTGATTAAAATCCGCAGTAGTGTCTGTTGTCTTCTAGATAAAATCCTAATTTTCTTTTCTCCTCTTCTTCCACCCCCCACCCCACACTCCGGTTCAAGCCGTTGTTTCTCAGTCTAGTTGTGTAGGACACAGCTCCCTGGCCCCTGCTGGTATTATGAGCCTTGTGCTCCCCCCACCCCCCTCGCTGAGGCAGTCGGTAGCCCACTCACGGTAGCCCATGGCAGCACACAGCAGCTCACGCTGACATCTGGCTGCTCATGGCAGCCCAGCTCCAGGGAGAGCCGTTGTTCACAATCGTAGCTGTAGAGGGCTCATCTCACTGGCCCATGTGGGAATCGAACTGGTGAGCTCGGTGTTAGGAGTATGGTGCTCCAACCACCTGAGCCACTGGGCTGGCCCAAAGTCCTAAATTTTAAGATGCTCCAAAATCTGTTGGCAGCTTACCTTTCCTACCTCAGCTTTCCCTGCTGCTTTTTAATGAATCCTAGCCTACAGCTGACCCAGACTCCCAGCCATTTTCAGACACATCTGACTTTCCTGCCCTCTTGTCTTTTCTCACAACCCATCTTTATGCAAATCCTTCCCGTTCTCCCAGCCTCAGTTCAAATACCACCACCTCCAGAAATGTTTTCCTGACCCTCCCGCAGAAATAACATCTTCTCGGTGAACACTGGGAATATTTTTACAGTAGTTATCTGTGTATCTATTATCCATGTCCTATGTACTGAAAAGAGGTGCTCACTTAAGGTTTGTTGATCACATAAGTAGATGAATGAATAATTAGCTACCACTGAAGTCATCTGTTTTGGGATTTATGCTTTCTGATAGGGTCGGGCAATGGATAACAGACTATGACATAGAAATATGTTAATGTAGATACATAATCTATATGCTAACACAATATCCTTAGGAAATCTTAGCCAATCCAAAAATAAATAACATTTTGGGGAAAAAAAAGTGTAATGGAAACAAAACTGATTTGCTTTAGGGGGTCAGGCTTCTTATTCATCAGGGCTAGGAATTCTAACCTTGTCCTTTCCATTTTATTATCCAAAACGTCCTATAGTGTCTGCCCCCTGCCCTTGCTTTCCTGTGTCAGGCCTCCACCATCTCTTGACAGCAAAACTTGTTCCTGTCAGGTAGGTCTCTTCGATTTAAACTTTATCCATCTTTTATAGTTTGTCAGAATGACCTTCCTAATATGCAGATAAGAGTGTGTCAACCCCCTGCTGAGCAATCTTTGATGACTCACAAAGTAAACTTCTGATGGTCTGTGCATAAAGTGCAAATGCCTTAAACTGTCATTCAGTGCTCTCCATCATCTTCTCTCGATGGACCTGCTCAGCTCCCTTTCCTCTCACCTCCCACCACAGGCCCTATGCCTGGTCTGAAGACAAATTTTACCTCCTGTGAAAATGCTGTGGACGGGAGCATCCTTCCTTCCCCTTTGCCTCTCGAATACTTTCTGCTGTTCCAGGCTCAGCTCCAGTGCTCAGTTCTCTGATGAGCCTTCTCTGATTCTTTCCGTCAGGATGCGTTGCCTTTCTTGGTATCTTTGTCGCACCCCTTTATTTCACAGTGTCTAAAACTTGGTGAGTAGCTTGCATTTGCAATCCTACCAGATTACATGGATACTTCTTGAAAACAGGAACCATGTCGCCATTATGTTTGTATCTCTTGGCATCAATGGTGCCTTCTCATACTGCTTTTCATGCAGTAGTTAATTGCCTTGTGATAAATTCAATCACACCTTCATAAGTATCATACACTGTAGTGAGAATTGTATTCCTAAGACAAATAACTTCAGAAAATTCTCATTAGGAATCATTGTTAATAATGTGATTAATTGATGAAGCATTGAATAGTTGGCAGATTTAAATGAATTATCTCTGTGTCAATTATTTCTTACATAAAATATATCGATTAATGAGGAAAAAAAGAAAGTTTGATATTTAACCTCTAAATTCATGTTTTGGAATCTCGGGTAGTTTGGAATTGAATGATATCTGTAATGGTAAATAGACTAATACCTTTAGTGTTGGGCCTTTAAGTTTAGAAACTCAGGTGGAGTATAGTATCTATGAAATAAATGATGACCTCATTCTCTGTGGCAATAATCTACCTTTCAGAAAAGGTCAAACAAGCTCCTTTATTTATTTCTTTTATTAACCTTTTTATTTTGAAACAAGCTCCTTTTGTAAAGAACAAAATCAGGCTTGAATTTAACTTTGCTGGTTGTCTGGACTGTAAAAATGAAAGTATAAGCCAAGCCACAAAATGAAAAGAAACAGGGGGTCTCTTTCATTTGGAAGAGAAATTATAAAACACTGTTCACACCAGGCGTTTATTCGTTTTTATATTTTATGCATTTTAAGAGTTGCTATTGCAACTATAATATTTTAAATCCTTAATTTGTGTGTGTGTGTATGTGTGTGTGTGTCTAAGGGTAAGATTCTGGATGTCGGATGGGTGGCTCCCTTCTCAAGATGCAAGAGCCCCAGGCAGTTTTACACAGAGTCTCACTCTGAATGTAAAGTTTTTTAATTCCCCAAGGAGTTATTGTAGCTCGTCTGATGTCAGATTTCTACAAAGGGCCCGTGAACATTGTCTGTCGGCCTAGATATGTGGAAGAGAGCTCTCTGATGACATTGGAGGTAAGGGTGGAGCAATTATTTTAGCCTGATAATCTTGGAAGTTCTGCATTATGGCATTTGGCACTACGAAACTATGCTCAGTTTATCCCACACCTAGGAATACAAAATCCAGAGAATGAAAATAACTTCTCTAGACAGGAGCCAATTTGGACCAAGAGTTGTAATGTTCTCAATGCCCAGTTTTTTATTACCAGCTCATTCTTCTCACCATTATAGATTTGGGGGATTTCCTTCTTGGTAAACACTGTGATCTATCCCTTTAATTGATTTTGTTCCCTTTCACAGCTTGGCAGCAAGTTGGAGGTAAGCACAGCTGCATGACTGCTGAGCATGCTTCCAGATGCTTTCATATGGAGACAGAAGCTCTTTTATCCTGTAAGCTCCAGCTGAATCAGGAGGCCAGAGGTCAGGACTACCTGTACACATTTTCTTTAACGTCTCCAGCCTGCTTTGCTGACAGAACTGTATGGCTCCACACTTCCTAATTCAACAGACTTATTTAGCCAGAGATTCCCGGGGAAATGGAGCATGTTGAAAGTAACACAAAGCTCTATAAATGAGTCAACTAGACTCAATAGAAAAGAAGGCGTTGCTTTACATATTCTCTATAACAGTGCGGTCCAGTAGAACTTTCTGTAATGAAGGAAACACCCGATATTGGTGCTGTCCAATATGGTAGCTATTAGCAACATGTGGCTACTGAGCACTTGAAATGTGATTAGTGTGACTAAGGAGCTAAAGTTTAATTTTCCTGAATTTAAATTTAAATAGTCACATGTGCTGAGTGGCTACCATATTGGACAGGGCAGCTTTCTATTAAACATGTGGTTGAAATGTTATAGGAACAAAAGCTTTATCAAGGGTTGATAGTTGTTGCCTATTTTTCTTACATTTAATAACTTATATCTCCTCATTGATAAATCCGTGTAATGGGGTGAGTAATGATGATCTATGTGATAATAGGGTGGAATTACTCATTGAAACTACAGTGATAACAGTCAAATAATAAACCTGCTTGCCACATTTCCATTCTTATAGGGAGTCAACTCATATCTTAGAGAACCAACAGTTCTGGAGGCAGAGGACTTAGATTTGTGTTTGGCCCTATCATTTTCTGAGTGATCTTAGGCAGTTAAAAATATTCATTTGAGTTTGTTATTTTCTTCTTTTATATTGCCAGCTTGCTTTTCATGTTCTCTTTTGCTCTGTATTAGTTAGCTATTACCTCATTAATCCTGCATAGAAATCACCCCAAAACTCAGTGACTTCACATAACAATCATTACTTCTTGTCCATGCACCTGAGTTTGGCCAAACTGCAGGTGTTTACTTGATCGAGGCTG
Organism: Rhinolophus sinicus; assembly: GCF_057876585.1. NCBI lineage: Eukaryota > Metazoa > Chordata > Mammalia > Chiroptera > Rhinolophidae > Rhinolophus > Rhinolophus sinicus. The sequence goes on from NC_142504.1 coordinate 103,515,096, forward strand.
GACTTAACTGATGTTGGCACCAAGCTGAAAGTCAGTCCACATCTGCTCTAGGTATCTTTCATGTTCCTGGTCCCTGTGGGCTGGCTTGGGCATGTTGTTTTCATGGTGATGGTAGAAGTGCGGAAGAGCAAGCCAAACTGTACAAGTCCACTTCCAATCCCTGTTAATTTCATGTCTGCTAAGTCAAGTCACATGATCAACACAAACATCAATGGCACAGGATATTATATTCCTCCTGTGGAACTGCATGGACAGAGTGGATGTTTGCCAAACACTCATGTAATTGTTTAGCCACTCTATGTAACCCACCTTCCCCAAATAGTTATCACTACTACTAGAAAAGCTCAGTGTTCATTTGTAAAATGAGAATACTAGTAATAATGCCTTCTTCACAGGTTATCTTAGGATTGCTTAAGATCTCAGAAAAGGAGCTGCTTACAAAGTGAAATGTATCAAGTGGATCAAATCATTTTAATTATTTTAAGGAATATTCTCCTACATCATAGTTACCACTTTATAAGCAGAACAAACTTTTAAAAACACGTTTCTTTATCCTACTCTGGGTAATGAAATTTAACTTAAACCTATATTCTCTTCCATAGTCAATCAAATAACTCACCCCCTGGCACTAAAGGAGACAAGTCTGTTATCTGAGAAAGTGGATATTGTTGTTGACTCTCCAGTATCCATTCTTTACCTTCTCAGTAAGAGGCAGCAGTGCAGTTAAAGGAATTGACTCCTGCTTAAAGAATGGGCCAGGCTGGTGTAAGATTAAGCCCACCCTTTTTGCTAGTCCTTTGTTTGGGAATGAATATATAAAGGTGATTTTATTCAATGAGACACAGCTACAGGTTATTGGAGGCCTCTAATGATATTTCTCTATTCTTGAGAGAGTTGTGGGAAACCATTCTCTCTTTCTCTCACTAAATGTGAATGAAGAAGCAAGTTGTCTTAGCTGCTGCTAGTAGGTATCCTGAAACTCTGGGTTAGAGAAAGACTCTGATCAGAGAAACACAGACAAATAAAACTACAGTCCTGATAAGACCTTGCCCAAAGCCTACTCTACCTGTGAACTTAGAATCACATCATTTATTAGTTCTAATCATTTAAGCCTATTTGAGTCAGCATTGTATGTATTCATTCTCCTTTAATTAGTCCTGCTATTTATTTCATTATCTCCTTTCTCATTCATTTATTCATTTGTTCACCTAATATGATCACATGAATGTCAATGGAGTACATAGCTCTTACTAGACATTAGTAAAGACGCAAAGTAAATGTAAGAAACAAATTTTCAGAAATTTTGGGTAGAATTGCTAAGTGAATTTATGCTTTAACAAAATCCTCTATTTTAAACACTTGGCAGCTACAGATGGAATTTAAAAAAAAAAAGAGGTATAAAAATGATACAGCTAGGTACAGAAATGAGTAAACATATCTATGGATCACAAATAAAACAGGAACATAAAGTGTAAGCAGAGATGACAGTGTAGACCTGCCAGATTCCAACTCTGGAAGCCGGCAGTGGCAGCTTGGAGTCTGCTTCATCAAGACCGAGGGCAGACCTAGCCAAGCTTACAGCTTGAAGCCAGGAACTGAGGTAGTCCTGCTACCTCCTGAAATGAGGTTGGAAAAAAAGTGATTGCTGACTCACTGCCTGAAGTCATTGCTTTATAGGACTCTGTGGGCCCAGGCAGACAAGCAGACAACAACACTGCCTCAAAACAAGGAATTGAGCCAACTCATCTGCTGAGCGGATTTGTGATATCTCTCAAATTATGATGTAGCAGGAAGAAGGATATACTCTTATATGATCTGTATGTTGATTGAGTGTATATCTCAACAACTAGAGACTGAGCAGGGAGAACCCAGGAGGATAAATAAAATGTGAAGAAGAGATAGGAACAGAGGGGGCATAGAAAAATTCTGCAGGAAAAAAAAAATATATCCAAAACAAGAGAAAAAAATCTAATGCTAAACAAAATAATAAACAGAATAGGAATTAATTTAATGATTTAGTCAGAAAAGACTATAGTGAGAATATTTAGAATGTTTAAAGAGATAAATGAAAAGATATTCATTAAAAAAGAAAAGATTATGAAACAAAGGCAGGCAGAGTTGCAACAGGAATAGGAAGTTATAAAAAAATAGCATTCTTAGAAATAAAAATATAGCTATTAAAATAAAAAGTCAATAAACGTGATAATATTTAGAAATGTACAATTGGGTTTTTAGATAATTATACTGAGCATTATCCCATGTTTTAGTACCAAAATTTTAAGACAGTTTTATTATGTCTTTCTTTCTCTACTTCAGAGCACAGGGAAGAAAGAAAAGTTGTAACTTTGGTAAAAACCTCAAAAGGAGAGTAGAAGAAAGAAATATAGATGAATCATACTTACAAACATATTTTCATCATTCTCAACAAAATAATATCATGTTATCTCTACTAGTGTATTTTTACAAACACGAACAAGTAGGGTTTACTTCAGGAATATAAGAATAATTTAACATCAGAAAATATGCTAATATAATTTGCATTAGCTGATGAACAGAGAAAAAGAATGTGATTATTTTAATATATGCAGACAAAATTGGCAAAACTCTTCTATAATTAAAAAACAAGAACAAAATAGAAAACTCAGAGCAAGTTAGAAATAGAAAGAAATTTTCCAAATCTGAAAAATGAACTTTGAAAAGCTTAGAGTAAACATCATATATCTGTGAGCCACTGATAAAAAGCATTCTGTTTTGACTTGGAAAAAGACAAGAATGGATGTCCACTATAAATGAACTCCTCAGTACTCTTTATTGGCAGTCCTAGCAAATGCACTACGACAAGAAAAAGAAATATAAGTATACACATTGGAAAGAAAGAGAAATACTTGTTTTTATTCTAGATACTTTAATTGTTCTGCATAGAAAAGTCAAGAAGCTGTAGACGATCATTCAAACTAACAGGAAAATTAAGAAAGGTTGTCAGGTAAGACATCAATATACAAAATTCAATAGTGTTTCTCCTCACATGAAATAAACAATTAAAATATATTTGAAAGTAAGATGTTTCAAATACTAACAAATGCTCTGTGGTACCTAGTGTGACGGCATAAAGGGCTCTGTAATAAATCCAATAAGTTGAGAGATCACAAGTAACCTCACTGGGTGATCTGATCGTAAATTCCTAACTGGGCAGGTCATTGTGAGTAGTCATGCTCCAAGCCTATAAAAGGTTTATCCTTGCCTTAAGCAAGTCCTGTCCATTTTTCTTGTGTATCTAGGTCAACACACCTTTGAAATGCCAAGAGTAATCTTCTTTTTCATACCCTTTTAATCTAATCATAGAGATTTCTCCACCTTGCTTTCTTCAACTTTCATGTAATCTTCCTTTGTTCCCCCCTTAATTTCAAATATGGAAAAGAACTGGAAAACTGTCATTCTCTGGAGCATTTGAGATCTTGCTTTCCTGAATATGTCAGTTTGGGTGAGATAAATTCTTATTAAAATTCCTTACAGGTTTGGACCTTCTTACATTGACACTAGAAACAAATTTAACTACAAATGAGCAAGATCTTTGTGGAGAACATTACAAACATTATTGAAAGACACAAAAGAATGTCAGAATAAAAAGATAAACCAAGATCCTATGTGAGAAAAGTTAAAAATTTAAAAATATTAAACTCTATCTCTACAATTAATCTATGAATTCAATGCTATTTCAATTTAAAATATCTTGTGTGATTCTAAAACTATTATTAAAACATAGGAAAGCCAAGAAAATTAATGTAATTCTGAAGAATAATAAAATAGTGGAACTATCTCTACTAGTTCAATGAATAAGACTGGAATAATTGGTTTTTCCATGAAATTAGATCTCTAATCATATCAATGCTTAAAAATAAATCCCAAAGAGATTAAATATCCAAAGGTTAAGGAAAACTAGTACCTTCAGAAACAAAAAAAAAAAAATAGGAAAATATCTTTGTGAATGCTGCTATTTTTCTTAAACAAGATGTAAAAAGCATAAATCACAAAGGAAAATATTTATGACTTGCACTATACTAAAATTTAAAATTATTATAAACAAAAGAAATCCAAAAAAAGTTAAAAACAACAAACAACCAAATGTTGCAAGAAGATATTTGCAACTCAAATAACAAGGGATTACTCTCCAGGACATATGATGAGGTCCTACAAATCATTAAAAAGAGACAATCTAATATAAAATAAGCAAAGGACATGAACAATCAATTAACAGAATAAGTAACCCCAAATGGCCAATATGTACATGAAAACACACTAACCACACCAAAAATTATTGATATACAAATTAAAACTAATCAGATCAAGAAGAAGTTAAGGGAAGGAATTTTCGGGACTTTTCAAAACCACTTTTGAGAGAAATTTGTGACTATCCAGTAAAGTTAAAGAGAATGCCATATCTGACCCATTTCTACATAGGTGTATCACAGAAAATCTCGTATTTTTGCACAAGGAAGCACATACAAGAAGTCAATGCACCATTCTCCCTGTGGCAGATGTATGTCACTTACATGTATGTCACTTACATCTGCCACAGGGAGAATGGGTTTTAAAATTTGGTGTATTTCTACATGAAGATGTCTTTCTAGCTTTTAAAATGAATGTGCAGACTATAATGCATTTAATAATTAAATTTCAAAAACATTTTAAGAAACAAAGGAAACAAGTGTAGGATAATATATACAGTAAGATACCATTTATATATAAAGTTTATAAAGTCTGACATTATGCAAAGAAAGTGCTATATACTGGTTTTTTTGTTTTGCTTTGTTTTTAAGCTATATACTGTTAATACAAATTTATGATTGAGGTTAGTAAGATTCAGATAGCGGTTCCCTCTGGAGAAGGGAATAGGAAAGTGGAATAGAGAAACAGTATCTAGTCAGGCTTCAATATTTTAAAGGTAATTTACATTATTTCTTAAAGAATCAGAAACAAGGGTACAAAAGTATTGAGACTTAACAACACTGGTGGAGGGAAGGAATACATGGGCGTTCCTAATGTTAATTCTCTGCATTTTTCTCTCTGATGTATTTCATGGAGATGATGGCCAAGAGATAAGAGTGAGATTTTCAACATGGAGTGATGACTATGGATTGATGCATGATGAAGAAAGCATTAGGATTTGCACAACATTGCAGACCGTAATATCGAGGCTTCTGCTAGACTTGTCACTCTGCCTCACAGAGTGTGTTTGCAGTGTCCTCTTCCTGTCCCTCACCTCCAGCTACTTCCAGCTCAATATCCACTTCTGGATTCAGACAAGTGGAGAAGGAGAAAAGCAGTATTTCCAGGCATACTCTCTTTACAGAAACAGTGTGTGTGACTGGAATTCACTTGTCAAGATTACAGAAACAAAAGACATTTTCAGATAGTAACTGTTTGGGGCTTTAGGAGGTTGTGGAGGTCTGTGGTTCCCAACTGGTTCACAGAAGTAGCTAATAGGGAAGGGCATTTTTTTTTCTTTAATTTTTCCAATATCCTAATAGAAGTTAAACAGTTACTCAAACTATATATTACCAAGGCTAAGTAATGTTGCCTTTTTTAAAAACTTTGCATGGACTGTATCAATGACATGTGGTTTTATTAGCTGCCTCTTACTGTTAAGAGGTTCTCATGGACTCTTATAACATTGTAGGAATGTTTGAGCATCTTAGGAAAAAAATAATAGAAGAGTCCAAAAGCTTGGGTGGGAAAGATTAGGAAATATAGGTTTGCATCAATGTCTCTGAAAAAAGAAATGTAGAATGAGTTCATGATTTATTTCAGGTGCATTCAATCAGATATGGCCAGAGCTTAAGCCTGGTTCACCTCATGGTTGGTTCAAGCATTCTTCCCCTTGCTGACAACCCCTTCTCCAGTACTGCCCAGTTTTAGGGTCAGGCTCTAACTCACTCAAAAGCTGTGAAGCAGCCTGAGCCAACTCTGGATGCAGAGGCAGTGTGTGGCGGTCACATTAACACTCGATTTAAAGTCTTATATCTGTTTTGAGTCCTACAGATTCTGCTTACTGGCTTGTAGCATGTCTTCCTCTCTCATAGAATAGACTTGCACTGAAAACCGTGTTCCTCTAGGCACCATCCTCTTGTGTCCCAATGAGGTGTATGTCTCTTTTTCTAGCCATAAAATATCAGCAGAAGGTGTGTATATCACTTCTGAACCAAGGAGCTTAAATGCATGAATGCTTAATTCCATTTCCTCCTTCCCCATCTGCTTACTGGATATAGAAGATGTGAAGTCTAGAGGAAGGTGAAGTCACAGAGGCAAGGAGCCTAGATCTCTGAGTCACCTCATGGATGACTTTCCACCAATCAGGAACACCTACATGGGTCTCAAAGAAAATTAAAAAGTGAGATTTATTGTACTAAGTTGATAACATTTTGGCATTTGTTTGTTATCGCTGCTAGGCCTGCCCTAACTAGTGTACAAGTTCTGTGACTTTTAATATGTCATTCACTCTTCTGTGCTTCAGTTTCCTTACCTGAAAAGAGGATAGTAGTTCCTGGATTCCTACAGGATTATTGGTTGGTCTCCAGTGCGATTAAGAAGAAGGTGCTTTATAAACTGTAAGGTGGTGTAATTATTATCTTGGAAGCAAATTGAGGGCAGCCACTTGGAGCTCCACAATTTAAATTATAGGAAGCAGAATAGGAATCATTCTGCAGCTGGCAACAAAACAGAATCGAGTTTCACATTTAACCAGTTGCTCTTCCTCGTAATTCCTTAAGCTTCACATTTGCTTCTCTCTGGTGACACCTTTTCAATCAGTCAATCAAACAAATAACTAACCCATAGTTTTCAGTACCTGCCATGCTCAGGGTATGCAGTTAAGCAGTTCCTGTTTTTTATGCATTTAATTCCAGTGATTAATATTGACCCTGATGTCCACTTCCCTATACATAAAGAAAAGGATGAAAGGCATACAAAAACTAAAATAAAATTAGCCATGATCCCACTCCAATGATAATCACACATAGGCAAATATTTTCCAAGCCTTTGCTTCCTATACATATGTAAATTTTTAATGCAAAAATGGGGACCATAGTCTACATACAGATTTGTAAATGTGTATTTTTTTCCACTCAAAATATCATGGACATTATTTCTAAGTCAATATGTTCAGAACTACATAATCATTTTTAGTGGTTATAAAGAGTTCACTGTTTGGACATTTAATTATTTATTTTTACTCAACCAATCCTCTATTGATAAACATTTGGTCATTTAATATTTTTCAATATTGTAAATAACACCGCAACATTATTTTTTTGTACATGTACAGATCTTTGGCACATTTGGTTGACTATTTTCTCAGGCGAAAATCCTAACATTTGCATTTCTGCATCAAAATATATGCCTGTTTTTAAGGTTTTTCATTGAGTGCCCAGTTACTCCAAAAACATCTTTACCTTTCTATTTTCTAATAAAGGTGAGTATTTAAAATCCCCTGTATAGGAAAAAATGAAAAGGCAACTCGTGCCCTGTTCTGTGTTATTCACATTAGAACATATCCCAAGATGTCGTCACTTCCCTGTTATTATTCTTCACTTCCTCCCAAGTCTCCGTCTTCAGGAACTGAGCCTTCATGCTGCTCCCTTGCTGCTGTTAGGCATCCACCAGACCACACTCCATACCCCACACAAAATTACTCTTTGCCTCTTACTCCTCTGTACCTTTTTCTCCATCAAAGCCATAACGCCTATGGTGAAGGCTTATCTCATCTAATATTTAGGGCACATGCTTTAGTTTAGGTAATTCATACTCAATGAATGTCAGATAACTAGTTTAATGGGCCAACTCTCTCAACAGACTATACCCTTGTTAAAGGGTCATTTCAATAGATTCTTTTTGATGAAAGACTTCTCTCAGTTCTGGGTATCAAGTGTGAGCTATACAACAAGGCCTTACCCATAAATATTCTGGAATTTATGTTTATTGCCACTGGTTGTCTTCCAAAGTATCCCTCCACCCCATCCTCCCCCAAATCTCTAGCACTTTCCTTTCTGAGTGGCTGCTTGTTCTGTTTTATAGGCTAGAATACCCCTAATCAATAAATATTGCATTAATCACTTGAAGCAATTTTTGTGATGTAGAGGTTATGATTGAGATAATCATTGTTAATTAATATTGAGTTCCCATTGCATATGTGATAATTATTTCTTTTCTGACAAATCAAAGAAAACATAATCTAGCACACATGAATTTTATAATTCAACTAAAACAACACAGATAACAAATGCAGAAAATGATACAGGAAATAGGTTAAGGATATTCAAAATTAACATACATAAAACATCTCAATTGCCATATTTCACTAATTGAATTGCGCATTGACTGTTCCTTGGTGTGAAAATGTACTCGTGCAATTTACTGAGTTAGATCATGCTTGCTACCTGGAAAGTAAAAATGAATTAAAGATTTCTTAGTATTTATTTTTATCAGCCTCTAGGTAAATGCAATTAAATAAGAATATTTGAGGGGACTAGCATTTATATTATGAATATAAAGATGAACTGTAGTGAAAAGTGGACATCTGTCAGGTAAACTTACATGAATGGCAGAAACATTTAACAGCTCTGTTCTTTTTTTCTTCTCACAACTTTATTGAGATATAATTGACATTTAACATTGTGAAAGTTTAAGATATACAATGTGATGATTTGATACACATATATTGCAAAATGATTACCACGATAAGGTTAGTTAACACCTCCATTACCTCACATAATTACCTTTTTTGTGTGTGTGTGGTGAAAATATTTAGGATTTACTTTCTTAGCAACTTCCAAGTATACAACATACAGTAATCATGCTGCACATTAGATCCCCAGAACTTATTTCTAACTGGGTTTATACCCTTAGACTAACATCTTCCCATTTCCCCCACCCATCAGCCCCTGGCAACCACTAATCTACTCTCTGTTTCTATGAGTTCCGCTTCTTTAGATTTCACATGTAAGTGAGATCATACTACGTTTCTTTTTCTCTGACTTGTTTCACCTAGTGTAATGCCCTCAAGGTTCATCCAGGTTGTCACAGATGGCAGGATGTGCTTTTTTTTAATGGTTGAATAATATTCTAGTTGTGTGTGCGTGTGTGTGTGTGTGTGTGTGTGTGTGTGTGTGTGTTGCATTTTCTTTATCCTTTCATCCATTGATAGATTCCTAGGTTGTTTCTTGGTTTTTCTGTGTTTGCTATTGTGAATAATGGTGCAATGAACATGAAGGTGCTGTATCTCTTTGAGACACTGATTTCATTTCCTTCAGTTGTATACCCAGAAGTGGGATTGCTGGACCATATGATAGTTATAGTTTTAAAATTTTTTGAGGCACCTGCATGCTCTTTTCCATACTGGCCGTACCAATTTACATTGCCACCAAGAGTTCACAAGGGTTTCCGTTTCTCCACAGCCTCACCAGCACCTATCATCTCTTGTCTTTTTGATAATAGCCATTCTGTTATCAAAAAGGTGTGAGGTGATAGCTCATTGTGGTTTTTATTTACATTTCCCTGGTGATTCTCTGTGTACCTGTTGATCATTTGTATGTCTTCTTTGGAAAAATGTCCTTTGCCCTTTTTCTTAATTGGTTAGTTGGGTTTTGTGGTTGTTGTTATTTGGTTGTTTTTTGCTGTTAAGTTGTATGTGTTCCTTATATGTTTTGGATATTAACCCTTTATCAGATGTGTTGTTTGCAAATATGTTCTCCCATCCATAAGTTGATTGATTTTATTTTGTTTCTTTTTACATTTTAGTCTGATATAGTCCTACTTATTGATTTTGGTTTTGTTGCTTGTGCTTTTGGTGTCATATCCAAAAAATCATTACCAAGACTCATGTCAAGTCGCTTTACCCCAATGTTGTTTTCCAGGAGTGTTGTGGTTTCAGGTCTTACATTTACTTCTTTAATCCATTTTGAGTTACTGTTTGTAAATGGTGTAAGATAGGGATCCAGTTTCATTATTTTGCATGTGGATATCCAGTTTTCCTAAGAGCAGTTATTGAAGAGTACGCTTTCTGCATCGAGTGTTCTAGGCCCCCTTGTCAAATACTAATTGACCTTAAATGCATGAGTTTATTTTTGGGCTCTTGATTGTATTCCATTGGTCTATGTGTAGTATGTATACCATACCATTTTGATTACTATAGCTTTGTAATATATTCTGAAATCAAAGTTTGATTCTTCCAGCTTTGTTCTTTTTTCTCAAAATATTTTGTCTATTCAGGGTCTTTTGTGCTTCCATATGGATTTTAGCATTATTTTTTTCTATTCCTGTGAAAAATACCATTGGAATTTTAATAGGGATTAAATTGAATCTATACATGGCTTTGAGTAGTATGGGCATTTTAACAATATTAATTCTTCTGATCCATAAATATGGGGTATCTTTCCATTCATTTGTGTCTTCTTCAATTTCTTTCATCAATGCTAATAACTGTTCTGTTTTTAATTCTCAAGGAATTCTTTAGGGTACTTAAACTGTTTATAATATTTGTAGATTTATTTGCAGGGTATTTATTACTAAAAATCATTACTAGGAATTAACCTAATTCATAGTTTTTAGTTTTGTGAGTTTGGCTGTGTCTAGCCTAGGTGAGAGATAGAGTTTTGGATATTAATATATAGCATAATTCTCTTGACTTATTATAATAACACAAGTTATCAGAGGGGCACATATGGCTTTCATGTATATTGTAAGAGATTTTGTATCATATAGTATACCATTATTAATACCTTATTTTACTACAAAAGCAGTTTAGAGATAGTGGTAGCAACCATAGAATACTAATGCAGATTTTGATACTTACCTGGAAGTGGGGTACTGTCATATCAAATACCTGAAAATGTGGGCATAGCTTTGAAATGGGCAATAGGCAGAAGATTTTGAGAAGCCTGATAAAAACAAAAACAACAACAAAAAAACTAGCCTAAATTGTCTTGAACATACTGTTAGTAGAAATATGGATGTTAATCACTCTGCTGTTGAAGACTCAGAATAAAGTGAAGAGTATAGTAGAGAAAACATACATCACCTTAGAGAAACCTAAACGGTCATGGTCAGCAACAGACTGCTGGTAGAGTTATGGACATTAAAGGACTTTTGGTAATGGCTCTGAAAATGAGGAACATGTTATTGAAAATTGGAGGAAAGGAAATTCTTGTTACATAGCAGCCAAAATCTCAGGAGAATTGTGTCCTGCAAGTATGTGGAAAATAAAACTTGTAAATGATTAACGAAGGTATTTAGCTGAGGAGATTTCCAAGCAAAGTGTCAAAGATGCAGTCTGGTTTCTTCTTGCTGCTGATAGTACAATGTGAGAGAAAAGAGATACATTGAGGGAAGATTGATAAACAAAAAAGCAAAAGTGACTTGATGACTTGAGAAATATTTAGCTTACCCAGATTGCAAAAGATGGTAAAATTAATAGACTCACTATCAGGAAACTGTGCACTGAAACAAACAAACGAAAACAAGCAAACAAAAATAACTGAGGTGTGTCTGGAAAACCTTTTGCTAAAATCAGGAAGATCAAAATGTCAGAGTATTCATTCACACACACACACAAAAAGGCTCTTTGAAAAGATTAGGTATGTGCCTCCTAGATCCCCTCAGTCGCTCAACAGAAGCCAACTACAGATGAAGTTATCTAGAATAGAACTGTGGAAAAGCTTCTTGTCTAATTGGTGATATACACAAGAGATCCACAAAGTTTTTGATTATTTTATATCAGCAGAAACACTGTCAGCTTGAACTGAAAGGTGCAGAGAGAATATGAAACAAAAGAAGGCTGTTGAATCCCAAAAATTCTATAAGCAGGAAACAGGTTGATAAAACAACTCAGTTTTAAACATGTGCTACCTTTCATGAAAAACAGAGGCTTCTACCTGGTCCTCCTACCTCCTACCTACCAGATTAATTTTGATCACTTGGGATGTGCCACTCCTCAGCTTAAAAATTGATAGTGGATACCCTCAACCTGGTGGATAATGTCTCAGCCTGGCACTCAAGGTGCTTTATAATCTAGCACCAACTTGTATTAGCAGCTTCTATTTCAGAAAAAAAACACAAAAAAACTATTTTTGAAATTCTTCCATGAATACAGCTGATCATATCTTCCAGATATGGTCTAATACGATTTACCACACTGGGAATCAACTGCCTAATCTCTTTCTCATTCTCTAAGTTACACCCAGTAAATCATTTCTTGAGATAGTAATAGCTCTCTTAAAATTTTAACATTCTTATCACTCTAAGGAAATGTATACCCTGAGGCCAGGAATAATATCTTACTTATCTTTTTAAACAATACTTGACTGAAGCATAATTTACATACAATAAAATGTTAAATGCACCTTGATAATTTTTTACTTATAATCACCTTCTGGATCAAGATAAAGAACATTTCTATTAGCTCCAGACTTTTTTGTGCCTTCATAAGCCACCACTATTTTGAGTTCTAGCTCATACAGTTGGTCTGTTCTTAAATTTCATGGAAATGCAATCACACAGTCTGTACTCTTTGGTGTCTGCCTTCTTTTGTTTAATATCAGCCATAGTCGGGTCTCACTGTGCATACATACTTCTCTCATCTGACCTCCCATCTAGGCACTACTGTTTGCTCATTGAAGAAGATGTTTGCATTATTTCTAATTTTTTCAGTGCTCTGGAGCTGCTTCCTCACTTTATAGTTAAAGAGAAATATAACGTTACAGAATCACTTAAAGTGACAATTGCAATAGATGATTTATTGCATTTTGCCCTTTTAACGTACACTGTATTTCATTTTAAATAGCATGTCATAATTAACTTCTTTATATTTTTTCTAGTCAGTAAAACCAACTTTATCTTAAGCCCATCTACATTATTTGTTCCTGAGGTGTATCATTATATCTCCTTCTGCATTTATAGCAAATCCATACACTGTGCAACACCTGTTTCCCCCAGTACCTGTATAAACCTTCATTTCTCTGAAATGACAAATGTCTTTTGCTTCCCAAAGCACCTTATACTTTTTTCCCTTTTTTTTTTTTTTTTTTTTTAGTAGCAGACTTGAAAATGGAGAACTTATATAAAGTTCAGCAGAGTATGAGAAGACTCTGAAGGAGGAAGGAATAAAGAACAATGTTTAAGTGGGTATTTATTTTTTGAAAGTAGACTATTCCACAGATGCCTTGAATGCTCAAAATGAGTTTGTCAGTTTATCCTTCATACACCTACCAAGAGCATAAGAGATGTGTTAAAAAGAGGTTAGCTATAAGAACCCAGGAATATATTCCTGTGTATGGACACAGGGAAAACTTAAAATAAAGAAAAGGGTAATTGATTTTACTTTTCTCCTGCAATTTCTGTCATTATGAATTTATTTATTTCTTGAACATTTATTAGACATTGTTTTGCTATAACGAGGTAAAATAAGATATGCTGATATTTAGATTTATTTTTAATTTATTTGTAAGAGGAAAACAGAGGTATTAGAAAGGCCCAAAGTATTAGAATGTACAGTACTTTATGAATTACCACATCTAATATAAATTGACTTCTTTGTAATTCTTGACCTGGGACAAGGCTTCTCCGTTCCAGCAGCTGTGTTATTTGGGCAGGTGAAGGTAATGTATTTTTATGGCTGGTAACTACCATGGCTAGCAGTTTTTTTCTATGGCTGGTTATTCCTTGAGGTTACTGTAATTAAAAAGTATGTAAAAGTGAGGAAGGAGAGAGGAAAGCAGAGGCCTCTGGAGAAAAGGGGGAGACTGTGTGGAGATTATGGAGAAGGTCAGGGAAGATTCTGTGGTCCTGGAGTAGTATTCCTAGTGGAAGGAGACATCTCAGGCCAGGAAATGGAAAGAGAAGTCTGCAGCCATGATGGGAATGTCTGAAGAAGAGAAAGGAATCTTCTTGGTGACTTAGTACCGAAGAGGGGACTTTAGTCAGACATCGCTGCTGTTGTCCTTAAAACCATTTTTTAAATCTGGGCATCAAGGTAATACACGCTGTCATAGGAAACACAGAAAGTAAATTTGCTAAGAGTAGATCTCAAGTGTTCTTAACATACACATAAATGGTAACTGATATGTTAATTATCTTGATTGTGGTAATCATTTCACAATGTACACGTATATCAAAATATCATGTTGTACACCTTAAATATATACAATATTTATTTTTTAATCATTCTCAATAAAGCTGGGGGACAAAAAGAAAACACAGAGGTAATAATATAAAAAATATTCTTAGGAACATTTAAGAATGTGTAGGAGAAAGCCCCTTTGTTCCAAAAATACTAGGAATATAATTAATAGCACAGCACATGCCCACTGCTCCATTTGTTCTGCCCTTTGGACATGGGACCAAATAAATATGCATCATTTTAATATCGTTTTCTCAGATTCTGTCTAGTCCCAATCCTGTTGTGGAAAATGAGGCAGCCTTCTACATTCATTACAGCAAATGGTCATTCCAGATAAGAGAATTAACTAAGAAGCTTCAGGATCTCATTTTGGGCCTTGCAAGTCTTGCTTTATTGTAGTCTTTCTTGAGGTATTTATCGAAGTTTAAAAAAAGAAAAATGAATCAAACATAGATATTCTCTTCTAGATGAAGCCGTCCACCGATTTTGAATATGTTCTCTTTCCATTTCTTTCCAACCAAGAAGGTGGTAAGTAGTCTATAAGGTCTTGCAAGAAACTAGTTTTCCCTTTTGAAAAAATACCTTTTGCTAGAGTAAGTGGAGCTGCAGTTAGGGTTTGGTATTGTCTTTGTGGGCTGAAAAATATGAATCTGTTTCACCTTCTAACATATTTATATCCTGATGTTTTGACTTTTTGAGGAGGACATGGAAATTTATAGAGAGATAGAGAGATAGAAAGATACATAGATAAATACATAGAGAGATACATAGATAGATACACAGATGTACACAATAGGGGATATTGTTTTGTTAGAAAATGAACTTTTTTTTTTTTAAAGTTATCTTTCTTGAATTTAAATCTTTAAGTGGTTTATATTTTGGTATCTAGTGATAGATTGTTTTTCACTAGGACTTCTCAATAAATGCTCATTCTTTGTTTCCTGAGAACTTGGTTTTCCTGTAATTCCGGGAATACCAGAAATAAAGCTCTGAAAGTGAGACAGTAAATTGAATCAATAGGCTAAAGCTCTAGTGATGTACTCCAAGGAACACATTTTTTTTTTTTCATTGTAAGGCATGCGTTTTCTAAAAACAGTTTCTCTGTCTGCATATGTATCTCTGCATATGACATATGGCACTTATGAATATATAGGGTTACCTTATTACCATGGGTTACCAGTGGCAACATGTGCACTCAGCTAAATCCTTGCATTTTAATATTCTGACTGTAAGTCATATACTGGGAGATCAGAAGATAGTGAAAATGAACTGGTCTGGCATAGAGTATGATATTTTTAATGGTCATCCTTAATGGTATATATGATGCAACCAATGGAAAAAATAGCAAGAGGTTACAAAAGCACCACATATATCTCAACTGAAAAAGGACAAAGAACTTAGTGAGCTCAGCTCCTCCCTGTGACTTGTTTCCATTGGACAGGCCTTTGGGTTCTCTCTGTGACAGTACAAGTTTCTTCCAGGTTTCTGCAGCTAAGAATATAGCAGATTGTGAAGAATAAAGGCTATGGGTGGACGAGAATGGGTCTCTTCTCTGTAATGAGAATTTTAATTTTGGGAAAGTACCTTATTAGGTGGACTGTTCCACGTATTAAAGAGAATGTAGCCATTTTTTCCATTGTCATCAGTATTTGTGTGGAATACATTCATTGTACCCGCTTGGCCTGGGGAATAGAACCTCTCTGAATGAAGAAGAGGGGACTAAGGAAAATATCATTGAAAATTAGAAATTATTTCTGCTGCAATTTGTATGCACATCGCTCTCCATTATTCATGAGCTGCTTCTTTAGTTTTGAATGATCAGTGTCTTTGCTGTTCTTTCTTCTTCCTTCTGTTTCCACCATGTTGGCATTTCACTGCTCATTAATAATTGTGGGAAGAAAAAAGGGCATACATTACTTGATGAGTACATTAATCAATACATGATTTTCCATTGGTATGAAGATCCTGGAGGCATTTTTTAAAAGGTAGATTCTGATGGCCGAACTACCAGTGAGAGGTGAGGAGTGGGTTTGTAATTGTTCTTCCCCATCGGCAGAAAATCTGATGGTCATCTGGTTTTCATGAAGCATAGTAGATACCCCAAATAAATGTTTCCAGGAAATAGGAGTCATACATCTTGGAAATTTCTATTTTGAAAAGAGATGTGAGAAATCATTTTAGTGGAGGAAAAACAGAATTGAGAGTTTTCAGAAAGGTCTTATGTATAGCTCGGGTATCAGTACTGTGCACACACTCAGGTGGATAAGTGCACTGTAATGGCAGGATAGAATTAGACAAGGCACCACCGAACCAAAATACTTGTTATGAACTGTTCTGTTCTTCTATAAGGCATGAACCTTCTCAGGCAAACATAGCAGCCTATCATGTGGACAAATAGAACTGTCAGTAGATTCAAACTACCAGCCTCACCTTGTCCATTTGAATGGATGATTTGGAGTGATTTGGGATAAAACCCAATTTAAAACCCAGTCCCATAAATTCTTTGAATGCCATGTGTTTCTACTCTCCCAAGAGCAAGAACCTGTATAAAGGGTAATATGTATCGATCATCATGTACATGAGAAATATGAAGATGTGTACAACACCTGGGAGAGCATATTATCAAATTAGAGTAAAATAATGTAATACTAAGAAAGCTGAATAACAAGCCAAGTGCTGAGCGAAAGTTACAGACATCACATGCCAGTGGAATTCAAAAGGAAGGGAGAAGTCACTGAGTACTGGAGTGTTAAACAAAGGCCTTTAGAGGAAGAGAGAGAATTTGAGTTTGGCCTGAAAGGGAGACAAATGGGAAAGAGGAGGAAGCATTTCAGGGAAGGAGAATGGCAAGCACGGTGGCCCAGATGTGGGAGGAGGGTGGCATTTGGACAAAGAAAAGTTCCCAAATGGCTGAGTCGAGGACTCACAGAAGTGATAGGAAGGGACTGGTAGTAAGGCATATGGTCTTGAACACCAGGCTAAGGTGTTGGGCTTGCCCAATAGACAGTGAGTGTCTTCAAAAGAGTTCACAATTAATTTTGGAGTCTTTTTTCCCCCCTCTTTCTAAATCAGCAAAGATATCCTTTAGCTCAGAGAATATGGCAGTGGTTTATGAGAAACGGGCCAATTGACTGGTTGTGACTGTTCCCTGTAGAAGAGCTTAATACAGATCCACAGAAAATCATCTATTGTCCATCAGGCCCTAGGAGGCAGAGGCAGGGAGCACACCTGGTCTGTCACTCCCAGAGCTGAAGCATAACCACTGCATTGTACCACGAAGGTATGGCAGCTATAGACGTGTGAGGGGAAGGCCTGTCCAGTGGGGATTACGTTCTAGGACACATTTCGTCTTCCTTATTATTAATAACCATGATGATTGTCTTGCTACCTGCCTTGTGGACTTACAGTCTTCAACATGCTTTCAAGTACATTATATCTCTCAATCCTCACAACAGCTCTGTTAAGTAGGCAAGAATTTTGAATTATAAAGTTATTTCTGGGCTCCCAATTATCTGTGCAATTAATCCTGGTTATATATGCAGGACTCTCATTTGTATTGTCGTAAAAATTATAATGAACAGTTTGCCCTTCTTTTTTCCAAAATAATTTAAAATTCAGGACAGGTTGTTGAAATTCTCTCCAAAAGAGTGGGCTTATTTCAGCATCGTATTTCTCTCAGATTTGGAACCTTCGTTCCACATCAAAATAAAAGTTCGGATGCCACAAAGAATCATTTAGAACAAGGCACTACATCTTTAACACTCCTTAATTACAACTGAATAAGGCGACACACTTGGAAATCCTTGGAGAGTAGGCAGGTGATCTGCTACATGTGTTTATTTATCTAAAACAATTTAGCAATTTACAACCGTATCAACTCTGGTTTGCCTGTCGTGGGGCATTTTCCAGGGCTCTTTGATTTGGTCTACATCAGATTTTCTTTTCTCATCAACTTATTCTCCAAGCAGTATATTTTTGTTGTTCTTGTTACTGAGCCAAAAGTTGCCCATACCCGTTGAGTAAATTAAAGATAATGCTGTAAAATACACGTTTAAAATTCCCATCTGTTGCAGGCGATTGGTATGAAACTCAGACCCCCTCTTATTAAATACTGTTAAATATTCTCTTCATTTTCAAGACAAATATGAACAGAAACACAACCAAACATGTACTGTATTAAAATCATTGATTCACAATATTTAAATTTTCAGCTAGCCTCCAATTAGCAGGCTTTCCAATATTTGAACAGAAGACCATTTTAATGTAATTACAAACACATTTTAGGCATCTAAATTTTTTGCATAATTAGTTCCCTATTAAACTATTTATGTAGCCCTTTTTCCATCAGAAACAGAGAAAGCAGAACAATTTTATTCCTTACTGTTACAATAATTAACTATGCAAGTAGAACAGCATATTAATAGAGTATAATTTGTTTACATTTAAAAGAAAATTGTGTTAGATTAGCATAGCAAAAGACTATTTCCATATCCAGGCAGTAATATGCAGGCCTAATAGCAATTTACAGTGTAGTTAAAGAATATTATTAATAAAGTAATACAGTGTAATTCTGTTTGCCCCACCATATTTCACAATGTCCTTAATTACAGCTAATTCCATCGCAACTAATTTGGGTGTTATTAAGCAGTAGACACAAGAATCTTAAATACAACCTTTGCTAATAATGAATTTAGAAGTTACCATAGAATTTGTTCTTATAAAACCTAGGTACAAGGTGAGTGTTTTCTCCCCAGGGTGCTATCTATAAAACATACACCTATGTAATTGATATCCCAAAACAAACTTTTCTGGATCCTATGTTTGGTTAACCACTCAATGAGAGGTTCATTATAAATACATATAGTTAAGGTGAGATGGGATACAGGATGGCAAATAGGTAACAATTTAGATTGGTAATCTAGAATTCTCTTAGGTGAAAAATTTCACTTAGGTGTAGCTTGATTTTTTTCAGCTTAAGCAATGATGGAAGTGGCTACGCTATGCAGTATGTTCGTGTTTTGCCCTTGAGAAAAATTAATAATAATACCTCTTATTAAATAGACACATTTCACCAGTCATGTGCCAGATATTACACATACATTATCATCAGTCCTCAAGGTAACCCTGTAAGGTAGGTAACATTTCATCCACTTAGCAAATGAGTCAACTGAGTTCTCAGCGAGTTTAAGGGATTCACTAGAGGCCATACAATTAGGAAAGAGTCGGTGACAATTCTAACCAAGACCTACTGAAGCTTCGAAGCTCAGACTTTACAGATATCATACTGTTCCCTTTTTAGGATATAAACCTTTGATCTAGTCAAAAGTGGGTTGAATTAAAATTCCCTGGGCTTCGTTGCCCTTTTGGTACTGCTGTATAGATGTGGAACTAGATAATAGCAAGTCTTTCCATGACAACTGTAAGAATCAATACAAGCAACAGTATGATAACGTTCAGATCCCTCCTTTAATGTGTCTGTTTATAAATTTTTATCTTTTTTTTTTTTTTTTTAAAGAAAATGTGGGTAAAATCACTCTGGCTAGAATTCCAAGTAATATGAATTCCAGTCCCGCTTTTGCCTCCTTTTGGCTGAATCAAGAATCAGAATTGGTCTTTGAAAAGTAGAGGGCTGACACTAATCATATTTGAAAATTCTTTCATCCTTAAAAGGCACAAAGCAATCAATGCTTGATTTTCAGGTCGCTAGTGGACATGCTTGAGATTTAGCTCTTTGCTCAGACTTTGCTCATCTGCTCTATCACCAGTACATTCTGTAAACCAGAATGGCGCTACCTCATTATGCATTCGTTAAGGTGATATTCAAATTGGTTTGCATTTTTTTAGTGGATGCAACTGAAGGCCAAGGGAACTATATGTAGAAGAGATGGTGAGAAGAAGCTGCTCTCGGATGAGGCCACAAGACCTGAGGCCAGGAGACCAAGGCCCTGCCTGGCTCTGCCACTTACTAACTGTGTGGAATCAGGCAAGTCACAACCTGTCAGGGCTGTGCCATTCAATGGGATATTCTGCAATAATGGAAATGCTCCATATTTATGCTACTCAATATGGCAGCCATTATCCGCACGTGGCTATTGAGCACTTGAAGTGTTCCTATTGCAACTGAGAAACAGAATTTTCAATTTCATTTAATTGTAATTCATTTAAATTTACATAGCCACATGAGGCTAATAGCTAACTTTGAAGAGTGCTGTCTTAGAGTATCAGCTACCATGCTCATAAAAGAATGATAAAAACCACCATTCTAAATATTTCAGAGGATAGCTGTGGACTTAAATATGCATATATGTAATGTTATTTGTAAACACGAACACATCCCTTAAGTATAAGTCATTAATTATAATAATAATGATAACAATAAGGGTCAGTGCTTTGACATAACCCACAAAGTAGAAAATCCCAAGTTACCAAGCGTGGATTTTATCATTATCTTGACTTTTCTCTTTTCCATAGGCATGTTGATCTGTGATTCCACACTTCCTAGGGGCAGATGGCAGTTACTGCAAGCTTAATTATGTATACTAAGGGGGACCAAAGTAGATAAAAAGGCAGGGAGTCCAGAGAATTAGATTCTAATTGTAACTGTGCCATTGACTAATTGTGTAATCTTGGCTTCTGTTAAACCTTCGGGAGCCAATTTTCTGTAAGTTTTGACCAAGAAAGTTCTTGTAATAGTTTATAGGCTCATAAAATGTTAGTGAGAAAGGGGACCTCAGAGATCATCTTGACGAGTCCTTTTCTTTTTCTAGATGAGGGCTCTGAAGTCTAGAGCTGGTAAATGACTTGCCCAAGGTCGCTAGACTAGTTGGTGATAGAACCGTGCCTAAGATACAGGTCTTTGTTCCCTTTCCCCTGTACTCCATGCTGTCACTGTATGATAACTCAAGGGTGGGGAAGTCACTGTTTAACACCCTTGAAGATAGATAACAAATCAGTGACCACATATCCCCACAGGACTTAATCACAATTCTATAAGAGCTATATGAACCCTATAGTAATTAGCTTAGCACCATGAGGTAGATTCATTCACAGAGCACACATTCCATTAACTAGCTGTGCAATTCAGCTTCCACATTTATAAAAGACTGGGATTGGATGAGTCAGTCTCCAAGATTCCATCCCACTCTGAAAGTCTGTAATTCTAAAACTCATGCACTGAATTTTTAAAAATTGTAAATGAGTTCCTATTTTTTATGAGAGCAATTCCTACAAATATTCGAAGAGCAGTGATACATATATGTGTGAGTCATATTATTCTAAGTGCAGATGCTGTTTGCTGTACACATGGATCTGCGGGACCCTTATAGTTCCAGAAGTGCCTGGAATCCCCAGTGCTGCTGGTCTAGGGTGACCTTGTCTCTTGGGGCTAAGATGGAATCAACCAATATTTAATTTTTTTGGATTACCAGGAAGATTTATGTTTTTTGGTTTTTTTTAAAGCTAGTTGTTAGGGCTCCCTGTCATTATTTTATATTTTTAATTAAAATTTTTTGAATAAGTACTACATATACAATACAATCTTCAGAGTTACAAAGGGTATGCAATGAAAAGAATTGTCCCCAGGAGCTAGTGTTAACAATAGGATCAACAACCGTGGGATTTGTCCAGGACTGAGGGGACTTTCAGGGCTAAAACGAAGGAAGTCCTGCACAAATAAGGACATGTCTGTCACCCTAGTAGGTTTCTTCATGCACCCAACTTCTTACACCCTAGCACCAACCTTCACAGTTGTCACTGACATGGAATTCCGGTGGGCACGAAGCCATATGTTTGTAACATTTTTCTCCAGATGACATCTTGAAGTAAATAAAAGTCACCACTCAAAAGTTGAACATCTTAATATCTCTTATTCTGTAAGTTTTAGAGGAGAAAGGATGGGGTTGAAAACCAGACCAACTTTTGCAAGGGAAACAGTGCTAAAGTGCCAACAGCCATTGTAGTACCAGTGACCTGTAAAACACTGGGAACCCAGATTTCATTAACAAGCAGAATTATTACTTATTGATGAAACCAGCCTTCTGAGGAAAAGTGATTTGAGTCATTTAATAGTCATTTGTGAAAAGACTGGAGAATAGATTAAAATTGACTTCTGGTTCCAGTCAAGGTTGGAATGAAGTAAGGAGTTGAGCTGACGGTGAAAAACAAGATGACCTAATAGTTCCTTTTCACTTTCAATTTCTGTGAGTTTTTGTTTGGGAATAATGGTAATGCTTTCCATTTCTGAAAGGTGGGCTGCTCATTCTAGAGTGTGAATGATGTGTATTCATTAAGATTTTTTCCTAAAATGAGTTTTTCTATTTACTTTTTTTGAATGCATATTTTATGAATGTATGAGCTGTTGTGGAACATAATGCATTTAAAAATCTACCTCTTTTTAATTAAAATTACATAACATTTTATGTTTCCTTCTTCTTGAATTTTATATTCCCATCTTAGCAAATCAGTATATATTTATGGAGTAGCTATTACGTCTAAGGCACTATTCAGAGTGCCCAAAGAATGACAAACATGAATAAGAGATTCCCTGCCTTCAAGGAGCTTAAACTTAGGTGCAATGAGGTAAATACTCAAATAGCTATAGGAGTGAGCGACATAAAATAATTGCCATAAACAAAGTTTAGTAAAGAAGGGATATGACATCTAATTGATGAATTGGAAGAATTGTGTAAGATGTAAAGAGTGTTTGCAATTGGTCTTAATAATGAGTAAAATTCAGCAATTGTTAAGCATTAAACTTTAGGTTCAGGGCACTATGATAAACATTGTTGGATTGGAGAGTCTAGTGTATAGAGAGGCTCCCAAATCAGTAGGAGCTGTAGTGTACTGACCCATGAAAGCACTGATGGAGAGTTAGCCATGGAATGGCATCATTGCAGATTTCAGAGCAGGGACACGACTCCAATGTGCATTTTAGTGTCATTCTGGCACTGGTTGAAATTATGAATTGAACTGAAAATAGAAAAGAGACAGGAGACAAGAAGACAAGATGAGAAGTGACAAGAGTCTCAACAAAGGTAGAACAAGAAAGGAGGGAACACACGTAAGAGGAATGTGGTTAAAAATCTTCATGACTTGGAGGGTATGAGTAACAAGAAGTCAAAGGTGACTCTGAGGTTGAGACTTGATAAGGGAGAGTGAGTTGGTGCCAGAAAGCAGAGGTGGTTAGGGGAGAGAGTCAAAGAGTTGGTTGAATCCCCTTCAACTGATTTCCATTTGTATCGCTTAATGTTGATATTTTCCTCCACATTTTTCTGTTTATTGTTAATTCGTCACTAATTAAGAAAAAAGTTTTCTTTTTTAAAATAGCTTCTCAGCCCCTTGAAGGTACGATTTTATTGCGATTCATGCTCGTAGTACTTTGCTGTACTAACTCTCGGTAATACACAGCTAAGCAGAGAATCAACATTTGCATTGTACTAGATTGTACTAATTTGTGCACTTGTGCTATTTCAATCTTTTACTCCATGCAAAACATCACATAGTGTCTCAGAATGTCAGTGGGGGAGCCAGGGGAGCGACAGCAATCACACATTTTCATATGACAGAATTGTCACTGTACTCCCCACTTTGCTTCAACAGAAAGAACGGCTATGTGATGGTGCTTTGGCTTGGGTTAGCATCAGTCTCATTGACCCTGGGTTAGCTACTGATGTTCCCGGCCCTGCCAAGGCAAACCCTCTAGTTCAAGTCAAAATGGACGCTTTCCAAGACTCTTGGGAGAACAAATCATTTTATTTCCCTCCTTCCCTTAGACTGATAAAATATTCCATCAGTCTGATAGTAGAATTGCTGTCCCAAATAAAAGCAGGGGATAGTCCCTGACTGCAGCTATTAAGCTGAAATCTTATCAGTCACAAGGGTGGTAGGAGACCTACCAGCTCTCATCCTGAGTTAATCAAATTAGGTGTTTGTCACTCTTTCCCTAGCTAGCAGGAAATTAAGTTTCACTGAAGCATTTGGGTCACACCCTTAGTATCTGAGAATGATCTCCCTGTAAGATACCTTTACAGTATTCATTTGCTTTGGGGCATTACCTTTAGATTACTTTTTTTTTTTTTTTTTTTTTTTTTTTTTTTTTGTAGAATGAACATGTTTAAGGCAGCTTTAATATTTTACACAGCTGTTCCACTCTCAGAATCAGCATCATTACGGTCATGTGATAACCCTGTCACGTCTCCCCTAATGTCAGAGGAGAATCTGGAAAAAACTGTATGAACACTTTCTCAAAAACGATCAATTTTATTTTTTCAAGTGGGTATTGTTTTAACCATAAAGTAGTATCCAGCTCTGACAGGCATTAAGTAGTCGTGGCAGCCTGATCTTAAATAGAAACACCAAGATTAATCTGACTCCAAAATGATTGCTCTGTACAAATGTGTTTTTCTCATTCACTTTTTCTTTCCTTTTCACCAATTACTCTCCAGCTGTTACTCAGGTCTGGCATGATTCTTGCCTGCTTTTCTTTTTATCCTGTTGAGTATCTGGGACTCACATCTTTCAGTGGCATATTCTTAAAACAAGTTAAGACACTGTTGGTATGTTCTCTGACATTCAACACATTAAGAAAAGCATTCTACAATTCCTGTGTGGTACAAACTTGCAATGTTTCATTCTGAAGTTCTGTTCTCCCTACTTAGATAAATGATTTTGGAAGGATTTGAATTGGGTAAAACTCACAGATTGATTGAAGAGCTAGCAAATCACTTGACTGGCTCTTCCTGAATTTATATTCTCCATCTCACACCTGAACTCCACATGGCTTTCAGGGCCATTTGATAAAAATGGGAAAATTCACCCCACGCCGCCTCCCCCCCCAGCCCCCCCCAAAAAACCTACCAGAGAGGAAATCAGTAGCTCTCTTACCATTCTTCCAGTTGTTTCCCCTTTTGTTAATTCTATAAGAAAGAACCTTCATGAGTGTTTAGCTTTCACTTTGAAATTAAAATTTAGACTGTGATGAGATTCTCTCTGTGGTGTATTAGTGCACATGTCTGAGGCTTTTCAAGTATGAATCACCCTAATTTGACAATGGTGATCAATTCTAAAAATATTTGTATTGACCATTTCCCTATTTATCTCCCATGTCCTTGACTTCCTGAAAAAGCAGCAATCGTTATAATGGAGGCTTCACAGGAATGTGAGCAGTTCCTAGGCTTATGGAACCCTCCCTCCCTCCCTCAGAGTTGTTGAGAAGTCTGTACTTCCATTTTTATTTACTTACTTTTTTACACTTTGCACTTTTCAGTTCAGTTGAAAGTTGCCTAGTCAAATGTAATCTTTGTGCTTACAAATAAATTCAAACAGCCTGCTACTGTTTGTCACAATTTTCATTTAGGCCCTTAGAATCTTGCTTTCTTTTTTGTAAAAGCCACATTTTACATTCATAAACCGTTGCATGTTGCTCATTTAACCCTGTTCCCACGCTCCACTCCAAATGCATTACGGGGTGACCCCGCATGTCAGCACTATAGCATTGTACAGTAAATAGAGTGTTTTGCTTCATAAATCAAGCATAGAACTTATAGCCAACTTCAGCATAAAAAAGTCACCGAAATAATATGGCCCAGCTGCAGGAGATGTCTACATTGTATTCATAAAGCTAGCCTTAAATTACTGACATTTAAATCCAGATTTGACAAAGCTAAGACTATTTTGGGAGGATTCTGAGTAATCCTCATGTAATTCCAAATTTCTCTTTTGTTGTTTTGAAGGAGATTCATTTTTAAAAGGAGAGAAGGTTCAATTTTGTCCTCTCCGCCCTGTCTTTGATGGTATCAGAAAGGCACACGTAGGTGGAGGTGGCCAGTTCACTTGATTCTGCAAGTCACTTTGCAAATCATCTATTTTTCTTTCGGGAACCTGCTTTCTGGGGGCAGAGCTCTCTTGCCATGTCAATCAGCAGTAAAATGCAAAGGTGATTTGGAAAACTCAGGTTTGGATTTCTTTCCCATCTAAGTCCAATTGAACATTAACATCTCATTGAGGGTGTCCAAAGATAGAAATTAATTTTATTTCAAGCAGCAATTTGTATTTTTATGTTGGAAAAAGAAAAAAGAAAAAAGCCCATAAGCCCGACAATTGGCTAGACTTCCAGCTTTGACTGTTCTCTGTTCATCTCCCTTTATAGGTAGCAATTTTAGCATTCAAAATTTAAAAATACACCAGAAGAACATACATTTACAATACTCTCTCCTAAAGCATGCTTTGAAAAATCACGTATAATAGGAACACCATGTTAACGGAGAATTGTAAACATACCATCTAGTTTAGGCCATAACCTCTCTAGCCAACACAATTTGCTGAAATAAATTAAAATCATTTTATTTTCCCATTAAATTTCACTCTCCTCAGCTCAAAAAAAAAATCTGTTTTTTTTTAAAGCACAAAACTAAATGCTTATAACAAATAATTACAACAGTATAAGAATTAATGAGAGATGGGAAAACTAATGTCTGTATTTTATCTTTCAAGTAAGAGGGATTAAAACCCATTATCATTTTGTTAAAAGCATTTATCTGGTAACTGTAAAATGAGTTAGACTAGATTTCATTTTATTTTTTTTTAATTTTAATGCCCTTACTATAGGTAATTTCTTTGTTCACCCAAGATAGAAGACTCCAACTGAATTATGTTCTGGCATAAATTGTCTTCTGGAATTCAGCTCCTTCTTTTGGGAAGTAGCAGTATCTTCAAATTAACCTCAGTTAACACGAATGGACTAAAAAAAAAATTGTTCAAAAATTTATGTAGTTCAAAAATTGTCAGATTTGTTGAAATGAATAATGTGTTTGGATTTTTGGAAGACCTTTACAAATTTTGAACCTCCTGCAGTTCCATTTGGTGTAAAGAATTATACTATAAACAAGGGGTTCCATCTGTACTTTTGAAATAACTATTCAGCTTTCCATTTCAGTGCTCAGACAAATTGACACGACAAACTGAAAAGCAGAAGTTAGTGTTCAAAGAAGTTCAAGAGCAAACATTTAGTCAGTTCGTCTGCTCGGGCTGAGAGAGATTCAGTGCATAAGAGTCCAGGATTCTGAATGTAGGTTTCAGGTTGGTGGTGAAGACTCTCTGAACTGTCTTTGCAATCACCTCAGGGTCACGTGCAAAATAGGAATCTACTTATAGGGTACCCTCATTATTTCTGGGTATTTTGTACACATTTTGCAGCATTTATATGAAAATTTCCTTTATTAACTTCTGTGTTTTTCTGGGCCTTTTCACTGATGATTTAGACCACGATCTGGTCTCTCTGTTTGGCAAAGGGGATAAGAAATCACATTTCTAGGAAGAGGGATAAAATGATAATGGCAGTTGGAAAGTTCTTTGATAAGGTTCAGCAAGAAGAGTTACAGAATGCTGTTTTCGTTTTATAAGACTTTTCAGTTCCGCTCGTCAGCTAATTGCAGATCGCCACGACACAAGGTGTTCTGATAATGCTCTGTGATCTGCCCACAGCAAGAGCTATAATTTTTAAGCCAAAATTCAAGGCAAATAGAAATGGGGGAGGGGAAGGTTTCAATAAATCCAGATCCACCCAGAACACCTGGCATACGTCATTCTCCGGATTGCAAATTCTTTTTCCCGCAGTACTTTCTATCTGGGGCCTGTTGCTGAAGGATTCATGGCCAGGTCCCTGTCTTTCTCTTTATGCTGGAGGGTCATCCACGCCCCAGCCAGACATGCATTCGCACTGTGTCTGCAGGAAACTTTGCACACTTCACGCAAGCCCACTCTCACGCCATTTGCCTTTTCAGTATTGCGCTTTCTTTTCCTTTGCCATTGTTTCCCTGCTCGATCTCCTTTTTGGCCAAATTTAGAGCTTCCTTCCTTGGTGCTACCTGGGCCTGTAGTGCTGCACAGTGGGGCTGTGCTCTGCTCGGACCTCCTCCAGCACACGTGGTCTTTATCATTCACTGGGAATGCATCACGCATAGCCTGGCATTGTTACCTATCTTGTAATCTGTATATTTTTCTCTCCAATGACATCATGCAGTCTCTGAGAAATTACGATGCCTCTTGGTACCCTCTGGCCTTAGTACCTCGTAGGCTTTCAGTGACACCTGGGTGATTTAGTGATGAAGCATTATATGGAAGTCCGTGAAGGTAGGGTGAATTGACACGATGTACTCCTATGGCAGTTAATCTATGCAGATTTGTGTTGGATCAAAATCGTCAGGCTTAGATAAGACCAACCGATGCAGCATTATTTTTCAGATGAAAAGACAACTGAATTTAAACCTCTCTGAAGTGTGGCATGCAATAGAAAGCAACTTAAATTTTGCTAAAGGTTATTTATTACAGAAATGCCACTAAATTTCTCAAGTCCTCCCTTTCATAGGGGAACATTATAGTGTGACCACAGTATATGCTTTTCAGTACATCTAGAAAGTCATCATTTTAGTAACCCCTTTAACAGTTGGATTATCTCCACTTAATGTTTTAAAACAGATAGCAAAAAAACTCAGGGTGAGGATAAGGGAGGTAATTAGCATTCACTGAATCCATACTTTTTGGTATTTAATTCTCCATGACAACGTTACAGAGTGGATGGAATTATCTTCATTGTTTGCATGAAAAACCAGAAATTCAGAGATGTTAACTGAATTGTCCCAAATCACACAGATATAACTCAAGCTGCTCTGTTTTATTTGTCCTTGCCCTATTCCACCACTATTTCAATAAGAAGCATTAGCTCTTCTGACAACAGGTCAACTCTTACTAAAACTCCTCATTTAGTTCCAATCGGAACATTGCCAGCACTTTAATTTTTCGTAAGTGGTGCTGTGCCATTTCTACAGGTTTGGGAGGTGGGCATGATTCTGCTTAAGAATCTAGTTTGATTCATCTAGTAGGAGGAACTTTAATGTAAGAGCCCTGACTGCCGTCTCCAGTTACATTTTTCCCCTTGATCAGAGTTTGCTGCTGCTCCCTTCTGAGGAAGCTGAGATATTTCCTGGTTCTATTTATGGAACCCAGTCTAAAGGCATGGGACATCAAGACAATCATTCTAGAGAGGGTCAGCATGATCACTAATAAAGAGTTTGCATGTGGAACGTCATCAGGTAAAGATGGACCACAGATACAATTTGGTGGATATTATATGTTGGACTATCAGTGGTTACCCATCAGATCTCTTATGGATAGCTTGTTCCTCTGGATTGGCTGGTACCCACCCCTTCTAGAAGTTACCATGTAGATACTTTTCCCTACTATTATTCTGGCCTTGGTGCTTTTCTTTACATGTATTTATCCTCGCTCCCTTCATTCCTTCCATCTACCCATCCATCCATCTATAAGACACACATGAATTATCTATCTATTATGTTCATGGCACTGCTGTAAGGCCATGAGAAATTAAAAGGTGACTCAGAAGTGTCTTCTCTCAGAGAGTCTTGACTGAAGAGGGGCAATTATCTTGTCCTCGAAGGAGAAGAGCCCAAGGTCAGCCCTTTAGAA
The DNA here is from genome assembly GCF_057876585.1 of Rhinolophus sinicus. Taxonomy (NCBI): domain Eukaryota; kingdom Metazoa; phylum Chordata; class Mammalia; order Chiroptera; family Rhinolophidae; genus Rhinolophus; species Rhinolophus sinicus. The sequence goes on from NC_142504.1 coordinate 103,544,743, forward strand.
GCTGTTCCTCTACTCAATAAACAGATGAACAGGGCAGAGACAAGGGGCAGATTAGTTCTCTGCTTGATCCTTCTTAACTCATGGTATCTTGTCCTTATTTCCATAGGCATTGGCATTCTTCTTTTGTTTTTGCCTCTTTTTCCTTCATCCTGCTTCGTCTATGGCTATTAGAGAAACAGTTATCCTTTACTGTTCTTAGATGAAGGTGTATGTGTTCAATGCATAATGTAAGAAATATCTTTGTTCCAAGTAGGGTGCACCTAGATTTACGGAAATGAGTAAATATGATAACGTGAGAATGTTTTCTTTGCAGTAACTTGTAAATCACAATGATCTCAGACATACAGTGAAGGTATCAACAAATCTGAGAGAGCAGTTTGAATGTGGGGATCTCTTTTCTGGGAAATCAAATTAACTGTTACAATTGTTAATAGATAAATTTACTGAGCACTTCATGCTTGCTTTGTGCTGAAAGCATCAGCATCATTATCTTTTACTTAATCCTTTCAACAAACCTAGGAGTTAGGTATCATTATCATTCTCCTGTTTCAAATGGGGGAAATTGCTACCCAAGTTCATGCAGCTGAAAGGAAGCTGAGCCAGGACTCAAATCTAGGCAATGTGACCCCAGAGTTTCTTTCCTGTTACCTCGCTCCATGGTTGTCAGACAACAAAATCCAAAAAACAAAAAAGTTTTTTCTGTCATCTCCTGCTGTCCACCCACAAGAGGCAATGTTAAGACTTAGGTTCATCAAGGAATAAATCCAGTAACCATGTCTATGACCCAAAGAATAGTCATGCTTGGCAGCACAGGATGTTTTCATTTTGACTAAATGCTGACAGGACGAGTCTTCTGTAGGAGACAGGAGACCTTGTTTCTGATGGAGGCTCAACCACCATCCCCAAGCTTGGTAACCATCTCTGAGCTAGTGGACCCGATGGTTGCTTTTTTTTCTCCTCTCAGCGTTAGTACATGCGGCTCTTTAGTCTTACATTTTTCAGCTCGCTCTTTTAAAATGTTTGGACTTCATATACACAGGTGTTTCATTGTCACAGATTTTCCCTGTCTTCTACCATGACTCTAAGCTCCTTTAGGCAGGAATGGCCTCTTATGAAATCTGCAATAGCACCACGTTGGATATTTGGATTTAATTAAATTATCTCAGTATTGCTGTTATCTTTTATTGTATCCCTCAATACCTCTCGGAAGCACATCTCCCGCTGAAATGAAGAAAGAATGTTGGTGCTAAGCAGCAATAATTAATAGCTCTACATCAAGAGTTAGAGAGCAAATCGGGAAAGTAAGAAAAAGTGAGAGTAATCAGGCAAGTGCCGTGAAAGGTGACAACGGCCAGGCCACCAGGTAGCCCTGTGAGGCTGGACAGAAGCTGGGGTGGAGCATGCAGGTGGGAGCAAGATGAGTCTTACCCTAGATATGGACACGTGAGACAGATGTTTATGCTTTTATTTACAGACTTTTATTTCCCACACCTTATGTGTCAAGGAAAAATAAGACAACCCTGCCGGCCAGAGGGGAGAGAGATATCTAAACAAATACGATCAACAGTATAAAGAGTATCTAGATTACACTGAGAACACAAAAAGAATGATGAACTTACGGAGTAGGTCAGGAAAGCTTTCAGCAAGAAGGGGTGTGAGGTACCGCCTGGAGATGGCCGGGGACATTCTGGGGAGAGCATGAACACAGGAAACAGCATGGCACAGATATTTGTCAGCAGGGACTTGCGGGGCTGGTTTCAGCTAGAGAATAAGGTGCTGTTGGGGTGTGGAGTCACAGTTGGGCGGGAGATATTCATGGGCAGAACTGGTGGTGAAGGACCTTGTTTTGTTGTAACCAGAGCTCGGATGGGGCCATAGAGTTCCACACATCAATGCAGAGGGCAAGAAGGGTGGCAAAGAAAGGAGGGCTCTGCCAAAATGACCCCAGGACTCTTCAGTCATGTCAAAACTTGTTGCTTTTTTGCAATAATTTCAATTTTGAATTTCAATAACAACAAACATTTAGGGAGCATTTGCTGTGTGTCACTGTGCTTAGCTCTTCACATGCGGAAGGATTGTTGGGTTTAATTAAATTATCTCAGTATTGCTGGTATCTTTTAACCATACCAACCGTATGGTTAGAAGCTGGAAAGGATTCAAAGGAGACATTACTTTTTAAACTCAAGGACCTGAAAATCTATATGGGAAGATTTGAAATCATATAAAAATTAACTAGATGATGATATAAGAAAGTATAGGGTGAATTGTTGGTATCTCCAGAAAATAGCAAGGTGGGTAGGGAGTACCTACCTTCAAGAAGTCTTTGCAACTTAACACAGTGTTACTCTTCTCTGGGCTTCTCTATGGGGCCTAAAGCAAGAAAATTTGCTTAATGAACACACTGCAGACACGGGAGCTAAACACTATTAGTTCTCAAGGCATTATGTTTACTCATCTCTCCTCTGTAAGCCAGGGGGTTCAAGGATGGAGGAAGTCTAGAAAAGCTCATATGACATAAATAGTTAACCGTCAAACCCTGGGCCCACCCTGAGCCTTTTAAGGTAGCCAGTACATTAAATGCAGCGGCGAGAAAAGAGAAGCACTTCTGCTCACCCATGGAAAGCGTGAAGCTGCCACAATTTGCACGAGGTGCAAGTACCAGATCAGCCTCTCGGACGACCCTGCACACGCTGCACATCACGGCAGTCTCACCTCGGCCGCACAGCCTCTGCCTCACAGCTGGGCTGGAGGAATTAGCTTGCACACCAGAATATTAATGTCAGCATCTTTTATCACATGGGCTGGGGATTTGCAACCATTTGAAAAAACCACCAACTCTGCTCATGATTAGCTGTGATTTAGAGAAAAGGGCAAAGTTTGTATTAAAAAAAAAAAAAAAGTCTGACATCGAATACACTGTGACAGTCCCTGTATAAGAAAACGTAAGTTAAGATACCTGGAATGCTTCCTTATATATAAGCAGTCAGGATAATGTAAAAACAAAACAAAACAAAACAAAACAAAACGCCAGAGAGTGCTTTAGAAAGAGAATAAAGGGAATGCTTTCTCACTTCTACCCAATCCCCACAACCCACCTCGCTATGAATTACACCATCTAGGCAGAAAATATCATAAAACGCCTTTGGATTGTATGCTGCTATTTGGTGTATCTTGCCCAGCTTGTTTGGATCTGATAACAGCCCAAACATGAACTTGGGGAGTGGTGGGGAACTAGGGGGCAGGAGTAAATTGGGGCTGTTGGGACCCAGTACTCACCAAGGAGGAAGACATTTGCTTGAAGCCAGGAGAGGACTCAGGGCAGCGGACGCCAACAAAGAGCAACAGAGAGCAGCTGACTTTGACATTGAGACAAGGCCATCAGGCACAAAATATCTCTGACTTCTAAAATAGGGACAAGAAAGAACTCAGCTTCGGGTTATAGTAAGGTCTTACATTTTTCTCACCAAATCCCAAAGTCAAAGCAATTTCCCTCCATATTTGGCTGATCTATCAGGGCCTGCCTCAAAGTCAACAAGACTGCCCTAACCATCTATCCATTATTCTATCAAAAGTCAATCAAGTGTACTCGCTACCTCCAAGAAGTGACCATTCTAAGACCGCAGGATATGCACATGGGTCAGTGGAGGTGCAATTCTGTGCCAGTAAAGCCCCTTACAACACAATTTTTATGTAATTTTTTCTTAAAAAAAAAAAGAAAGCTCAAATGAAATTCCAGTGCAAGTTGCCTCATATGAATAATTTTCTTATCAAGATCTTAATCTAGGTAAATCTCTTCCTGCAATGTTTCAAAAATGCAATGTTTAGTGCTTATCATGGTATATGGCTTAATTGTATCCTGTCCTAACACCCACTACACTTGCTGTCTGCCTTTTTAGAAATCTGGCTTTTTCCTTGTTCATTGTTCTTATTCTTTATCTCTTAAAAATTCCCAGTGTTGTGCTCATAAATACATAATTTTGTTTTAAAGAAAAGATGAATTAATAAATTCTATAAGCCACCATCAGTTACATGATGAAATCTAGCAGTGATGTAGTAAATAGCATAACATTTAAGGTTCAGTACTGGATTCTCCGCTAATTAGCAGGAGGACTTAGGAAGGGTACGTAAATTTTCTCTGCCTCAGTTTCCTCCTCTGTACAATAGGAGTGACACATCTGATAGGTAGAGCATAAGGAGCAACTGAGATAACGGACATAAATTACTAGACATAACCTCTATCACAGAGTAAGTACCCAGTAGGTGCCGGTTCCTGCCACTTGGATTTCAGGAAATAATCGCCGATATAGGTTAAATTAAGTCCCTACCCTGGCCCAAGTTCTTTTTGTTTGTGATGTTTTCTGTATGAAGTCAAGCTTGGTGGACTATAGATATAGACACAGTTATATCATTCTAGTATGTATTTAGTCAATTAATGTAGTTTATAGTAATTTTTCTTGTCTGAAGAGGATTCTTTTGTAGAATGAGGCCGAGTGAATGATTGAAGCACATTATTGTTTGTTGGAAATATCACTTTCATCTGTTTGTTGGAAATGTTACTTTCACCTTACTCACATCTGCAGGTACAGGCTTCAGCACATTCAGTCACCAGCTGCAAACCCGGTAAATTCCAGGCTAGCAGTCAGTCAGGGACAATACAAGCTTTGACAGTCAAGCTGAAGAAATGATGTCTACTCCTATTTCTGGGGACAATACCAATATTTCTAAGAGACTGACCTAAGCTCTCATTTGTAAAGTCTTATGAATTTGGGACTTTACCCTTGGGATGAAAGTAGACTCTTGTCCTCTGCTAACATGCTAAACAAAGGAACAAATAACAGACCCACATGAAAAGATGGTGTATTGACCATTGTAACAAAACACATGATTTTTAAGCAAGGGGAGTTGTATTTATTTTCGTACAACAACATACATGCAAGGCAAGCACAGGTAGACATTCTTCAGACTGAACCTCCGTTTCCTTATATTATTGTCTTAATCCTTTCTGGGCAGCTCACGGTTAAGCATATTCCAGGTACTACAGGATTTTGAAATGTAAGAGCAAGAAAGCAGATAAGTAGACAAGCATATAAAGAAATAGCCTATAAGTCAAACTTGCTTCTTTTATCTCTATACAGCATCTCTCCCACTGAACATTCTAAATTATTTGGGATTCAGTCAAAGATGGACAACAAAGTTTAATGAGTCCTCTTGTGAATTTGAGAAGTGCATAGTCCATTATTGTATTGGATTTCAGGGTTTCTCTTGTCCTCTGGTTTGGTCCATAATCAGCCAAAAAGAAATTATTGACACTAGCACTAAGGTAGTTTCTGTAAAATGCAACTTCTCAAAAGCATATTGAATCTTACCAATGTCATTGACAAAACATCAGTAGAGATCTAAAAGTCATGAGTCATGTTTGTAAGAATATACTTAAAACCAATAAAGAGTGCTTTATCCTTTGGTATGTATTTCATGAACAAATGCCTGCAACCAGAGAGGAAATGACCTCTTCACTGGCAAGTCTTGCTGTTCTCACTAAAGTTTCTGTAATGCTTTCCTTGTATAATACAAAGATCTTAGACTATAGACTTCAGAGACAAATTTTTCACCAGCCCAGGGTTTCATTATATTATACTTCATACAATAAAGCCCTGGGTTGGTGTAATAATTTGCTTTCTCATTTTCTTCTTTTCATGTTTTATAGACGTTAACTCACTCTTCCTTTGTCCATGTATGCTTGTTTTCCTAACTGGGTCACTAGCTCTTCAGAAGACAATAGACAATATCAAACTTTCATTGACCTTCAGCTATGGCAATGACATGTTTTGCAAAGAGCAAGCACTTCATAAAATTGACTACTTCTTCTCCACCTGCACTGGGAGCCTCTATGTCTACATGCCTCATTTCTGGAACCAGATGGAATGCTGTTCTGACGTGGGTCTCTACAAGGGTAGGAGGAAGGTATGTCTGAGAGCACTGGAGGGGGATGTTTCCTCCTGTCTTCTCCACTAGGCCTCCAGCTCCGTGGCCCCAATATGACACAATGTGGCATCTCAGCATCCTTGAGGTAAAGTCAAATGTACAAAGGCCAGCAAGATAGATATATGATAGAACATGAAACATGATGATAGACCAAAGGAGCTACACAAACTGTGAGAATTAAATCATAATCTGTTGTTCCATGAAAGTGCAAAAACTGCTAATTTTTCTTCAAGATGGGAACTACAAGTAGAGACAAACTATACCATCCTGTGGCGAGTCCGTCTTGTGGCGAGTCCGTCACTACTGCATTAGACTATGCTTCCTGGCCCCTCCCAGCCATTTTGGCCAGGCTATGTCTCTGCTTGGGTAGTCATTATTACAGTTAATAACAAGGAACATTTTTAAATCTGCTAGTAAAAGGGTCTCTCCATTTCTTGATTGAGCAGGCAATGAGTAACCTATGGAAAGATTATTTCAGTGAGAATGAACCATATTGTAGCAAGAAAAAATTTTTTTTTCAGTTTTTTTTTTTTTTTTTTTCTTAATGAGTGATTGGACCTCACTAAATTCACCAACTGGAATCAAATAGTAGGGCATCTTGTTTGCTTACTTTATCGTTTACTTATTATTTAATAGAGTTACAGGTTTGGAAGAGAATTCAAGAAGTATAGTAGAGCTCTCCGGCCTCAGGGAAGACCCTCTGAAACAAGAACAGGAGTCTTGACTGACTGCATGTAGCCTCAGAAGGCAAGAATCTACTACTCCAGCTTGGTCTATCACATCGATTTCTGTTCTTTCCTCCCTTATATGTACATACATTTCAACCTATTTTAGAAGGGAATTTCCTCTGGCATGAATTCCTCTTTACATATTTTTTTTATCTGTTTCAATACATTGTTGTCTTCTAGAAGAAAAAGAGGTGTATCTCTTTATAAATTATACAACTTATTTAAATGCCTTCCCGTCACCTTTCTCTTAAATATGAATGCTATATATATATATCTGCACTTCTCTAGTTTATACTTTTGTGGGGGTTTGGGGTCTGGTCCTTCAAGGACTTATTGTAAAAGGTATTGATTTTTAAATATTAGTTCTATTCCTTAAAAAAAATGATGTTGATAAAAGCAATATAATCACATTGAAGAAGGCATGGCAAATGGAGAACAAAAAATATATAATCGGCAGGAGTCCCACTGCGCTAGTGTAATCCCTGCTATTATTTTAGTATATTTCTCTCCAGTATTTTTACTAATACAAAATTTTATCTATAGTTATTATCATAAAATTTTTTTCTTGCTCTTTTTCAGTCAATATTTTAGCAAAAGCATTTCCCAAGTTTTTAGATAGTCTCCATAATAATTACTTTTGCAATCGTATTTTATTCAATGGATCTACCATTCATATATTTTAGGGCATGTAAGGGTTGTTTCTACATTTTGATCATGTCATACTATAATGAATATCTTTGTATATATACTTAAGATTATTTTCTTAGGATCAATTTCTAAAGAGACTAAAATACATAAACACTTAAGGATTGTGATACACATTGCCAAATTTCTGTGCTAATTCACAGTATCATCAGCAATGTTTGAAAGTGTCCATTTCTTCTTATCCTCACCACCGATGGGATTATACGTTTTAAAAATATGAATTCAACAGACCAAAACAGTATATTATTTAACAAAATAGATTTTTAAAAAATTTCTAGTGAGAAGGAATTTTTAAAAACACTTCTTCCCTTTGTAAATGTTCTCTTTATTTGTTCATTTGTCTATTAACTGTTCATATTAGGCTTTTAAAAATAGTTGGCTTCCAATTTTTTTAAGTCACCTAAAATGCATGTACTCAGATTTTATCATTTGAAAGTATCTGTTTTTTCCATCTCCTACCGTTTTCCCCAATTTTAGTTTAATTTGAAATGCTCGCTCAAGATGGCACATTTTTCTTGTCTCTGTTTTGAAGAGCTGTATCTCTTTCATGACTTCACTCTGCTGATTTGTTCTCATGTAGTGATTCTGGGTTTTGGCATTATTCTTCATGATCTTGGTCTGCTGTACACTATCTGTCATTCTCATTCCCAGGACAGCACCTGCTCGAGTCTAAGATCACCTCTTGATGATTTCACCATGCGCTGCCAATCTAGTCTTACCCATCAGCCTAGTTACTGACCCTCAGCATTCATGGAGAGGCCCGTAGGCTGCGTTGAAGAGAAAATCTTGTCATTTAGCAGGTTTTCTCTTCATCTCATGACACATCACAGTCACTGGTGAGACGATAATATAATAGGAAGAGCACAGTGATGGTGGATGTGATTTTGTTTTTTTGGCCACAGACTTTTCATTCCCAAGGTATAACAGTCATGTCTGTTAGCTAAGCTCAGGAAAGAAATAATGAGAAACAGGTGACGGCCTTGAAAGCATCATGGAATCAGTTCTCCAAGCAATTGACTACTCTCCAAAATGATGCCCTGAGCATGTGCAAGGGAAATTTAAAAGAGTATAAATGCAGCAAACCAATCCAAGTCATGCCTGGAGTGAAAGATATATCACACTGGGACATAGAATAGCCATTAGGGTGGGCGACAGAACAGGATCTGTGATTTCAAGAACTACAAACCACATCAATGTGAGAGACTGCTAACCTCTTAAGACAGGATTATATAACTTCTCTCTCCTGTGGTCCAGCTCTTCCATCTCCTAAGAGACAGTCACTGTTTTCTTTTATTTGCCTTAAAATATATATGATGCAAAAAGGTTGAGGTGAAGGTGCAGGCTTTGTGAGCAAACAGATCTGTCTGTGTTTTCATGAGCAAATGACTTAACCTCTACAAGACTCCACATCGTCAGTGGTAAAATGGGAACAATAGAATCTACCTGTTACATTCTTGTGAACTTCGAGGAAATGTCTAAAATGTCAGACTCAGATTTTAGCAAATGGTGGGCCCTAATAAATGGTATTCTGGTTGCTGTTTCTGTTTTTATTAGTGTACAGGGTTAGCTTTGGAGACGTGACCTTGCTATGCATCATAAATTAGCATGTGGAGAACAGAGTGTGGATTTGAGTATGTAGAAACTGTAAATTCATACTGCAGTGTTTGAGGCTGAGAGTGGAAACACATATACATCATTCCCATATCAAACTGCTAGCATTAGGGAAAAATACTTTTGTTTATTTATATTTTCATTGCAATATATTTTTGCATGGTTTTCTATGTTGTCTATATTGGAAAGGAGAAAAGGAATTTGCAGTATCGCTGGTTAGCTATTTGGGGGTCAAGAAGACACAGTGATGGCTTCATTATCTTTTGTTCCCTCTTGGAAATCATGACAGTGCTGTCAAAAGTTATTTTTATCACCCCAAAAAGTGACACACAGTAAACAGGAAATATCTATTTATATATCTATAAACTAGAGCTTCTCAAAAGATCAGAATCTTACTTACTAAATTGGAAAGTAGATTTGGAAAACTACTTCAATCCATAGTCAAATTGCCCTCCCATCTACTTGGGCTAATTTTAAAAAATAAATAGAATGCACTAGCAAAGTGATAAGAAAGAAAAGACACGGATCAATTATTTCAGCCTGATAATGTGGGCCCCGGTAAAAGGGACCCTTCAGAAGTCCCTTGCCATCACCTCTAAAGATGTAAAGTACTGACAAGTAATTCTAGTTAACAATGACTGAAAATAGGTTGGCAATCATAAGTTATAATTAGAGTTTAAATAAGAAATAAAATCATTTAATCTTGATGATTTATGCTGGTTCTCAGAGGCAATTATTTACTAACGCTTATGTTTATTACTCTTTTGACTTTTTTAATTACAGTAAACCCAAAATTCAATTATACACCCTAGTATATATTTCAAGCAATAGTATTGTAAATAAAAGGAGAACCAATTAATAATGTGCTTAGTCTAGGAAAGCTAAATCAAGGATAAAAAACATGGGGCAACTTGATCAAGGTTTGAAAGCTGTGGAAAAGGTCCCATCTGGTTAAGTTGGAAAATCTCAGGTTTGGAAATGATAATTCCTTTTGTCTTTTTTAAAGATACAAGAGCTCTTTAATAAGTGACTTCTAACAGGTTATATAAACTGTAATTTTCTAAATTTGTAGGCAATTAAAAAGATATATATTTGAAAGCTGCAACTTTCTTATCAATAAACAGGGATGTGGTTTTTAGGCCCAAACTACAGTTTCGTGGGTTTGTCGACTTTATTGTCTCCCTCTGGCATGTGCTTTGGAATGATATAGGCTGATCCAGCTGTGTTTGGGGTTCCTTAAACATCTCACACTATTCCTCAAATGTTTGGGGTTTGACAAAACCCTAAACGCACTTGGCCAAGCACGTTTTTCCCTTGATTTTTAAACACATATGGGTTTTATGGGAAATTTAATCCATGTGTTTTTGATTCCTTTACACTTAACTCATCAAAATGTTGTTGTGTAAGGTCTCTTTGATGTCCAAGAAGCTTTTGGAGCTTTTTTTTTTTTTAAATGGGACACTTTAATCCTTTTTTCTTAGAAACAGGAAGTTACATGATGCCAAGAAAAAATAAACTCCCACACCAGGATGGTGATATTTGATTGAACATTTTAAAACCATAGCGTTCCACTTGGTTCAGAATTTGACTAAATAATGCTTCTGGTCACTAATTTCTCATTAAATTTGTTGCTTCTTGGTGGTTTTTGAAACAATAAAATGTTACGTTTTTCTTCAGGAGAAGACACAAAGGTGGTAGAAAATTACAAAGGGTTTTTAAATTAATGGTGTTATAAATGTGGTTGGCTTTAGTATATATATATATAGGAAGCTCTATAAATTGAGGATAAATTATGTGCTTCTCCATACGCCACAAGGGAGTCTGGATGGAAAAAGGGTGTTTTATTGGAAGTTACAGTGAAGGGGGAAAACTACTCAAAACATTTTGGGAAACATGTGCATTGGCTTTATTAGTATTCTGTGCTTAAATGTGTCACAAAGAAAATAGGAAAATGTCATAGATATACATATAAATAAATGAGTGGATCACATGATGAGAAGTGCGTCAACAGAGGAAGGCAGCATATTAGATTTTATAGTCTGTGAAATAAGGATAATAGTGTTTGCCTCCTAGACTTGCTGCAAAGTTTAAATTAGTTAGTACAGAGGAGGTACTGTACTGGCTCAGTGTAGGAGCTCAGCGGTGTCACTAATTTGATTGGTTAGAGTCAGACTAGATCTGGGTTTGAATTCCAGCTCCAGGCATTACTGTGACCCAGAGCAAGGCCCTCCTTTCTCACGCTCAGTGTCCTTATCTCTTGGAAGTCCTCTCAGAATTGCTGTGAGGATTATGTAAACATCATGTCACATAATCACAGCACGTAGGGATCTTCTACACATGAATACATGAAATATCACCTAGTTTACAGGTGACGAAGTAACTTGCACAAAGTCATGAATATGTAAGTAATAGACCAAGAATTTGAACTCAGTTCCTGTGACTAAATAGTTCATGTTCTTTCTATTGCTTTCAAAGAAGGCAGTCAATGAATGTTAAAAGTAAAAACAAAGAACAAGAAAGAAATGTTGATGGTTTTGTCAAGATTGTCAGGGGCCAATACTTTAGTATACATTGGTATTATTTCTTTCTTGGTGAATTTTCCATTGGCAACAGGGGTGTTTTTCCAGAATCATGAAATTATGGCATGTTAAGGCTAAGAAAAGTGTTGTGTTTATGAAAGCCAATATTCTGGTGACTTGATCTCTACTTTCACAGTTCTGATCAGAGGCAAAGCCCTTTAAACCTTTCTCTCTGTGCTCTTCCTTTGTTCTCTCCTCCTTAAAACCCATGTTTGAGGTTAGAGGGCAGCATGTAATACTGGGGGCAGGATGGACAGACAGACATTACTACTGAAGAGATCCGGCTCTCTCTCTAACAGTACTGTGATGCTGAGAGATCCTGCCTCATATAAAAGATGAGCTTCACTTCATTCTATCATCAGCATCATCAGAAATCACCTACCAATTAAAATGGTAACAGTTTACCTTACATGCCTGGAGTTCATCACAGATCATGAGTACCTCCATTTCATTGGTCAGGAGATTGGAATGGTAGGGGTGGTGGACAAATGCCTTGTAAAATTGTATATATCATTAGCTACATGATAGGAAAACTAAACAGAACACGAAAAACCAAAATTTCACATCTCAAGAATGATGGCCATTTTAAGGTCAATCAGATATGAAATTAATAGTGTAAGTTAATGAGAATTTTTTTCTTAAACTGCAAAAGTATTATTTTGCACTCTATTTTGAAAAACATCTTTTGGGCTAAGTGAGGGACCTGTATTGTATTCTTTTGGGAAGGAACATACATGTATGTTACTTTTTGCTTATGCTTGGCAAAAAGCAGCAGACAAAACGATATTCTTATCTTAATTGTAAGTTCCATGAGCTATTATGTGGGAGACTAACTTACAGTAAATTATCAGATAAGCAGAAATATATGGTAGTTTTTCAATCTAAGTCTCACCGTTAGCAACATTTGCTGTTTACATATTTATTTAAGTTACAGTAATAATAGCTAACATTTAGTAAGCCCTCAGCATATACTGTTCTTGGTACTTTATGAAAGTTAACTCATTAAATCCACACATGTACTATCATTATGATTCTTGCTTTACAGATGAACAAACTAGAGTACACAGGTTAAGAAATTTCCCCAACATTATTCAGCTGGTAAAATGCAGAGCTGAATTTCAAAGCTTTTGCTTAAGTATATAGGTTATTTGAAAGGGTTACTCAGTCTATGATGTTTGTGTCATAAATATAGCTTTCTTTCCTCTTTCACCAGAGCTGGCCCTCTGTAGATATATTCTGCTCTCTAACAGGCTGTTTGGGGTAATGTCTGTGTCGGATTCATCTTTGTGTCCCCAAAGGGTTAAGCAAGTACTTTGTACCTCATTCCTACACCTATAGCCAAATCCTACTTTCTTTTATATCAAATGAAAACGTGTCTCTACATTCAAAAAAATCTGGCCACACAGAGTACAAATTATGACCAGGGATATGATGTTTACAGTTTTGAATACGTCTCTGAGTGGGTTGAAACCCCTGGCCAATGGAGGCCATCTGAGAGAGAGAGAGAGAGAGAGAGAGAGAGAGAGAGAGAGAGAGAGAGAGAGAGAGCGCGCAAGGAAGTCTTCTAACATCTCTGCCAGGGAGGGTCTGGACAGCACACCCTGGAGACGAATGGAGGAACTGAGCCCATGTGCCTTGAATTACGTGGCGCTGTAACTTCTCATGGTGCTTCTCATCATATCTCCACCCAAACAAACCAAGGATGGCAGCCCTCTCCTGAGAGTATTACTATGGAAAACCATGCTGCAGTAAAAGCAAGGAAAGAAAAAGAAAACTAAGGTAACAGGAAGACGAGGTAACTGTCAGGCTTCATGGCACAGAAAGCTTTAGGAGTAATTTAGAACTTATGACTGGAGTGGGGTGGCCAGAGAGAGCGTGTTGGGGAACAGTTCAGAGAGGTGCAACAGGCAGGCTAGGGCCAGATCAGGCATGGCTTGGAGATCACGGTTGTAAACACAGTATCTTTCCTGAAAGATTTCCTTTATGTCTTTCACAACATAAAACATAATTCTCCTAACATCAGCTCGAAGTGGAATTAAGCTGTAACTACTCATATTCAGGCAATATTTCTCTGACCATCACAGCCAATCCATGTTTATTCTTGAGAGGGGAGACACATACTCTCCTAGCCTCTGAGATAGTCCAACAGTATCTTCTCTGCCATGTGAAGTGCTGGCAGAACAAGCTAAAAGGAGTTGCCAATATTTCTAACTGTCTAGATGCCTGATGATATATTTGTTACTGGATCTTTCCCTCCCCCTGGAAACTATTACCTTAATTTAATCTACCTCCACTTCCACTGTTCTGTCAATCAAATCTATGCAAGTTGCCAAATATGACAACATTAAAATGAATGATATAATTATTTTAGTGGTCTGAAGGAATGATTATGTCTCTTTTAAGAGAAGAACAAGAAAGTATATATCCTCAGACTGTTTATTTCCAAATTCCCCTCCTTCAAGTGGTCTGTGCAATTTCTTGATTTTTCTGCTATATAGTTCATGATCTGAACACCTCTCCAATTACTGGAGCCTTGCTTTATCTTATATGTGCTATCCAAAAAAATAAAAAAAAAAAAGGTTCATGAACCATTTGCGTTGATTCTTCTGCAAAAGCTGTCATATATAAAATTGGAGAGTTTCAAAAGCAATAAGTAAAACTTCAGCCACCTCTCTCAACAGATCTCTTCAAATCTCTGTTAGCCACAGAAATAAAGGGTATAAATTGAAATTGATTTTTACAAAAACCTTCATAAAAATAAATCTGAACATTTGGAAACATCTGTTGGATGGCTCAGGAATTTTATTTTTATTGTTTTTGAATGAGTCCAGCTTTCAAGAGCTGGGACCAATTAAATCTGGCGGTATACAAAATCAATCAGATGTATAGATATACACAATAGGGAGAAACCATCGTAACATTGGTTCTGCTGTTGATCATATCCAACATCAACCTTCAATTGTGTAGCATAATAGGTACAACAATGGGCCTTGGAGATACGTGGCTGTGGTTTGAAGTTCTGGCTTTGCCACTTATTAGCTCTGTGACCTTGGCCAGTTTATTGAAACATTTCTATTCTTCAGTGTGTAGAGCTTTAAAATGGAGATAATATTTCTGTTATCTAGAATGACTGTGAAGGCTAAGTGAGATAATTTAAAGGGCTTAGCAATGCCTTACTCTTTTTCAATGATCAATAAATGTTGACTGTTAATATAATTATAATTGTCAATAAGATCAATTATTTATTACCCTTATTATGTGCAATCCAGTATTTTAAGCACTATAAGGACTCAAAATAAATTCAACACAGTTTCTTTTTGAAGAACTGGGACCTATACATGGAAGTTTAACTCAATGGAAGATCTAGGAACAAGAATAAAAGGAATTTAGAAATAAATTATTAATTGTCAAAGAACTATACAGTCAGAAAAGAAACTTCTGAAAGTGAAAATGTGCAGGATTCAATAAACTAGGAAGAAAGGAATATTCCATTTTTGTGCGTAGAGATTACACAGTAGCAAATTATATATTAAAGATTGCATTAATAGAAAACTTAGTTATTGTTAAATGAATAGTTGTAGTCATAAAAGTAAGATATTGGAATGAAAATAATATAGAGATGGTTAACAACAGTTAACTAGATTAACTAATGTCAATTAAACATACTGAGTTCATTAAAGCCCTTACATAAATCATAACCTTTCTTTTCATGAGATATTCTTGTAGTGGGTTGGAATGTTTCTGCTAGATTTCGATTGCCACTTTCACTCAGCAATTCTGATCTTGTTGAGCAGTGTGATAAGGCTAGCTGCATCCGAAATGCGCATGTGTCAGTATTGTAACACCTTTAGGTCTGTCACCCCTCCAAAACCCTTGTCACTTTAGTTTAATTGCAAATTCCCTGGAGAGACTCCTCTAATGACCCATTTACATTAAAGCTTTTAAATTAGATTTCAATCTTAATTTCACTTGGAATGTTACCCTGGAGTAATCATTCCATTATAAATCATTTTATTTGATTTTATGGAATTGCTCAATTACAAGAAAAGTATTGAAATAAAGTGCAGCTATATTGAGACAAGCAGAGAGACAAAAGCAGAGCCTGTTTGACTTTGGGAAAATGTTATCAGTCAGGGCAAAACTTACTCATTTATAAGCCACACAATGACTTATGGTACTGAACTGTGGTATAGTTTGTACCAAAGAAAATTGGAGTACTGTGACTGTTTGAATGGATAGTAAGGCTTTAAACTTGGGCAGGAAACATGGGAGAGTGCCAAGACTATTCTAGATCAAGGTGTGATGCTTTTTGACCTTCTGGAGAAATTGCAGACCCCGGGAGGCCATCTTTAATGACTGAATGTCATTTCGGAAATTACTTTCTTTAAATTTCTATCCCATGTATACAAGTATGTGCCATTGAGTCTCCATCGGTGAACAGCTCCTCACCTGTGGTATATTTTATTTAGGCTTCACTCTATACCTGGCAACTTTTCTACACTCTCAAAATGAGAACTTGCTGACAATGTCTTTTTAACCTACTTTAGGATGAGCCAAGATGCTTTTTATTACTTATAAATAAGCCAGAAAAATCCTTTGGTTAACAAATTTAGGAAAGGCGGGAAGGAAAGATGGACAGGACTTTTGTATTGCTATGCAGTTAAATCTTGTAATTGGAAGGGAATATAGATACAAATAGTCCCACCCCCAAACGTCACATAATGGGGCACTGAAGTTCAGAGTTAAGTAAATTGCTTCCTCTGGGCCCAGTCATAATTCTACTTATCAGCAGAGCAGAAACTATGAAGAACTTCAGCACATTTTCTCTCTAGAGTGTCAATATTTCGCTGTCTAGAAAGATAAACGTCTTTAAAAAATTCAGAAGGGGTTGATTTACATTTTCTGTAAAGAAATGAAATGATGATTATAAGCACCAACTAACTGTATGTCAGTTATTGTCATGGGATACAGATTCTATCATTTCTAATTTATTTCAGATTTTCTGTGTGTCTAGTACCTGGTCAAACTTTATAAATGTGTTGTATGTACTTAAAAAAGTGTATATTTTCTATTTTTTGGGTGCAGGGTTCTATATATTCATTCATTCAGGAAATATTTAGTATCTATTATGTGTTGAGCACTTTTCTAGGCAATGGGGATACAACAGCGAACTGGAAAATAAAAAATTCATGACTTCTATTAGCTTGTTACTTGTTGTTAAAACTTTCTTCAGTCTTACTAATTTTTGGTCTGATTGATAAATCTGTGAGAGAGATATGTTGAAATATCCTACTATGTATATATTATGTTTTACTTAGACTTCTCTCAGTTTTTGCTTTAATTCTTCAGGCAAAGCCTTTAAGTGAAAACAAATGTGATTGTTATAGTTCTGAAGTGAAAAGCACCTTTTATTTTTTAGAGTGATCCTGTCTTGGTATTTTCTTTTTTTTTTTTTTTTTTTTTGCCATAGTTATATTTTGTCTGATTTCAATATTTTCAGAGCAGTTTTCTTTCTACTTGTGTGAAATATCTTTTATAATCATCTCTTATTTTCAAATTTTATGTTATTTTATTTCAAAAGCATTTCTTTTAACAGCTGTCAACTATTTTTTGTTTGTTTTTATATTTTAATTCAAACTTGTAAACACAGTAATTCATCAAGTTCGTTTTTTTCCCAGGTATCGCCCCCTACTTTACACACCTATTTTCCTTCTCTAATTTGTGTTTAGTTTTCTTTAGGTCTGAGGCACAAATATTGTCTTGAGATTTCCCTTTTGTGCTATTTATTGTTAGATATCATATTTACTTCTAAATTTATTCCCTTGTTTTGTGCACCTATATCTTCCAGTAGCTTCTTATAAACAAGTAGTCATATAAGGGGTGAACTAATTGGTACTTCATATATTTGAGAATATTTTGACTTCATGTTGGATTGATTGGTTGGGTATAGAAATCATTTTCCCTTTGAATTTTGAATTGTTCCACTGTCTTCTAGCTTCCAATGTTGTTCCTGAAAGTCTGATGTCATCTGACTCACTCTCTGTATTCAACTATTTCTTTTTCTCTTTTTAGGAAATATTAGCATTGTAAAATATCTTAGTACATGCCATTGTCTTTTTATTCTATCTCTGGAACCTTATATTTTATTTATTTTATTGATAGTTTATGTTTTCACTATCCCATTTGTTAATTTTCAAGCACTTTCACATTCTCTGCCTTTTTGAACTATGGAATCCTATTATTGTTTCATGTGTACATTGTCTTTATCATATCAAGTGTATTAATAATAGTGTGTGTCTACTCCTGCTTCCTTCATTATTTTTCTCCACGTTCCTCTTTCCTCTTTGTTTTGGGTTCTATCTTTCATGTTACAGGTGATCTTCAAATTTCTGGTCATCATTTGCTAGCATTTCATATTTAAGTGGTCGGCTTCACTGTAGTGAGATTGGAGGGTAAAATAGCTTTTGTTTGGAGATAATCAAATGGTAGGTAGATAGAGATACATAGATAGATGTATTATAGATATAGATATAGATATAGATATAGGTATAGGTATAGGTATAGGTATAGGTATAGGTATAGGTATAGGTATAGGTATAGGTATAGATATAGATATAGATATAGATATAGATTTTTTCGCTCTGAGGCTTATCACCTTCTCAGAAGAAGTTCAGGAAAAAGGTAGGAAGGATGGCCTCATTCCCCTTTCACCATGTTCCGCCAAACCAGGTGTTTATTTTTCTAACGTTTTCTAGTTTTCTACCTTACAGATGAGCATACTTTGCATGATATCACACTCCTGCATTTATGCTGTAATGTTCTCTATAATTTTCTCAATTCTCACCATCCTATCTTCTTCCCTTCTTCTAGCACTTGTTGTTCTCATTCTCTGTTGAATATTCTGTTCAATTTGTCTTTAAGGGTTTATATCATTTTATTCCTTTATTTTGGTGGAATTTTGGGAAGGATTGACACTAAATGCACATGTTCATTATTCTATACTTAACTGGAAGTCCCTTGGCTACGTTTTAACAGTTTGTTTTTATTTTGCTAAGGCCTTAGCTAGAATTTCTGTGAATTGGGGAGGATGGTCTATGGGGGCAGGGGAGTGGTGGGAGGTTAGGGTGTGTCTTTCCACATCAATTCAGTTTTGCATGTTTACTCTTTTGTCTTGATTTCTTATTGAACACTTTATAATCTCTGTTTTAATCTCTGTTTTACAGATAGGGAAACTGAGGCTCAGGGTTAATAAGTCAATAACTCAAGACAACAAAATCATGTCAACTTGCAGAGCCAATATCTGACTCCAAAGCAAATGATGGTTATGGTTAATGATTAATGATTTAAGACGACAGCAAGTGTGTCTATTAATAATAAATCATTTTCACCCAGCAGTGGTCTGATTCGAGAGTGTCACTGTTTATAGTTTACTTATTAGACGCCTTTCTGCCATCTATTATTTAGATTCCCACTCTGGGTACTAAGATATTTACAACAATAGATTTTGCCTTTTTGACTACTGACACACGCATACATTATAGAAGGCAATTTGTAATGAAGAGACAGCTAAATACGATCTAATTGGTTTACTGTGGCTTAGTTCCATACTCAAGGTACATAATTAATTAAGTATGTCTGATGGAGTAATGTGGCAGTTTGATAGAGAACCATGGGTCAAACTAGTTGGGAGAAACACTTCCAGCCCATACTTCTTCATGAAGACAGCTAGTAACCTTCAGATACCCACATTTTGCGTGGAGTCTTATATACCATCTTCTTTTCTCCTTTTCTCCTCTGCCCTGCCTTCCTCCTCTCCTATCTCCCTATTTCTTTTCCCTTTTCTTCCTTCCTTTTTGTTTTTTTGTTTTTGACTATTCCTCAAATAGTGTGCTCAGGATAGGCAAGTAAGGGCAAATAATTCAGAAACATTTGGGTAATTATAAGAATTTTACCATAAGCGCTGTGCCTAGTTAGCAAATACCTGTGTTCTGTGAACAAAGAAGTGAATGGGTAATTACACATGTACATTCATGGTGGCTTTCATAACACACGCAACGTGCTCTATAGCTTCTGTGGAAATATGAACAATCTGCTTGGTGGTTTCTTTCATTTCTTCTCTATCTTTTCTCAAGCAAGTTACAATCTTAAAGATTATTTATTGACCCAGGCTATACATACATACATTAATTAAAAACAAATGAATAAAAATACTATATTTTGAGTTGCTCAAGGCATCAGGTACTATAAACACATGATCTGAGAAGGTGTTATGCTATAGAGAAAGATGAGGCCTATTGGAAACTATCATAGGAGTTAAACATTGAAATACTTATAGAGAGTAAGTATATATAAAGCACATGACAGGTACCTATAAGTCTTTTGGCCCCAATTCCAACATATCTCTCTGAGAGAGAGAGAGAGAGAGAGAGAGAGAGAGAGAGAGAGAGAGAGAGAGAGAGAGAGAGAGAGAGAGAGAGAGAGAGAGGTGGGGGAAGGGGGCGGGAGATTCTCCACATCACCAAGCAATTCCCTGACACCAGCTGGGTGTCCTACAATTCAACTCAATTCTCACTCTGTTTACCGAGAGCTAGCATCAGATTCCACAGGTTAAGGGCTTAGTCCCACAAGACTGCCCTCTACTTCAGATGCCAATATAAAGTTTAGGTTGTTACCTGTGCTTCTGACTGACTGGCTATAAATCAGCTAGCCTGTTCTTCAGAACAGTGGCAGAAAATAGGCCCCCATAGCTCAATGGCCACTCTGACAGCTAGAGTCATTCCTGATCTACTCAGATCTGCCAGCAGCATCATGTGCAACGCCGCATCTTGTTATATATGCATTATATGGTTGTATAACAAAATTGTCCCGGAAGATGAATAAAATGGTAACTTTCTGCTAAACTGAAATTTCTAAAGATGTTGCTTATGTCTTAGAAAAATTTTACTTAGGCAGAAAGCAAAAATGGAATTAATAAACTCTGAGAATAGATTTAAAACATCCTCTTATACTCGATGGCATATCCTAACCCTTTCTCCCATCTCTCCTAGACTTCCAACAGTTGGTTTTGAGCTCCACCCTTGCTCCATAGGTATCCTGAATGTACTTCTAGAAACCAAGTCCTTTTTTAGAGCTCCTCGTTTGAAGTTATTGCCCAACAAATATAAGTCATTTCTATGATTATAACTTTCACACTATAAAATTGCTACCAGGAAATTATTGTGTAGCCATCTTGTACTTATTTACATTATAGTACTGAAATATCTTTGAGATATAATTTAATTATTTTGGTATGGTAAGTTGGGTCTCCCATCTGATGTTTGAATTAATCCTCTGTCTACCCAGGAGGGAATTTAGAGTTTTCTGTCTTTCAGAATTGAGGGCTTCCTCTGTGTTTCAGATAATACTGTCATGTTTGAAAGTAAATGGGTTTTGAAATAAGAGCATTGTATCATCGTTATGGTGACGTTCCTTGGCCTTAAAACAATAAAGCTCTTACAACCTCTGAATAGCTCTAGTGGTGCATTGCTCCTGAGGGTACCTCTGAATACATCTTGATTTTTCTCTAGCCCCTGGCCTGTTAGTCTATCCGAATTTCAAATTTTAAATGGGGAAAAAGGATGATCTATAAATAATTGTAAATTATTCTGGCAATGGCAGTTGGGATTAGCTTAGAGCAAGACATCTTTTTCAGCTCTCATGGCACCCCTCTCTTTGGTCTGATGTTTTTTTCTATTAAAAAATATATTAGTTCAAAGTTTTGAAGTTTGACCCTTAATCTTAGTGTCTTCCTCTTGTTAAGAGGCCAAGACCATTCTATTACACTCACTCCCTTCCCCAAATAGGATTGCTGGTTATGTACACCATAGACTATATGCAGATAATTATAGCTATTACTTGAGATTCTCAAGCTCACAATGTTAACATTTTCTGACTATGTATTAGAAAGAAACAGAGCACAAGAAATAAGAGTACATGAGCTATGGAGCTGTCACTTGGGTTGGCCAATTTTCACAAGGTCATCGAGCTGATAGTCACAAGTCTCCCAATGTCACACTATAGTGAAAGTCAGAGCTATTGTGTCAAGAACGCATAACTACAGAAAGAACAGTTAGCTGATAATCAGTTGTCTTCAATATCCACTTTTGCTTCTTTGCAGAAGTGGAATTCTTTAGAAAAGACATATCTTAGTGTTCATGAGACTAAAATCATTGGATGTGAGTGCAAGAGAGTTATATAACGTCTGCATAAAGTTGATAAAAGGTATCAGCTCACTCTCTCTTTCTTTCTGCAATGAGCAAGAAGGAGAACTAATAAGTTAGCTTTACTCATACTGAAGTGGAGACCAGTCTAGATAGTAAAGCAACAAACTGGAAGGAGTCTTGGTGACTGGATGACTTCACAGACTAGAGCTGCCATACTGTACCTGGACCATCTGTTTCTTTACTGCTCAGTGAGAAAGAGATAAATGTCTATTTTATTTATACTTTTAAAGTTTTCTATCACGTCTGAACTAGTTATAGGAGCTTAGTCTATAGCCTAATTAATACAGTACAGAATTTTAAAAATGTTCTTTGTTTACTTTCCACTATTTCTTTAATTTCAAAAAGACTGGATAGTACAGTGTAGAGCTCATAACATATTAAAGTTGTCTCAGTTTAAATTTAAGTTCTGCAATGTTTTTGAACTGCATGATCTTGAACATGTTATTTGCCATCCTTAAGCCTCAGTTTCCTTATCTTGAAGCGGGCATTTAATATCTATCTTATAGGTCTCCTATGAGTTCAACAATGTCTTTAAAATTTCTGTCACATAATGAGTATATAATACATTGAAACTATTTGTTATGCTTGAATTATCAATTGGAATTGCTCCTAAAATGTGATAATGGTGTAGTGGTTATATTTTATTAAAAGAGTCTTGGTCATTTAAGGACATATAATGGAATGTTTACAAACTGAATTAAAGAACAACAACAAAAGAAAACCTAAGGAGTCATCATAATGGATTTCTCTGACTCCATTCTCTAGCTCAGGCAGGCTTATTACCTTTTTCTAGCTTCTAGATTTAGATTCATAAAAAGTTGGTTTTTAATTTTTTTTAAATTTGCTTTGTTTATTTTCTTATTATTGAGTTCTGAGAGTTCTTTATAGATTCTAGATAAATGTCTATTATCATATATGAGATTTGCAAATTTTTTTTCCCAGTATTAGCTTGTCTTTTCATTGTTTTAACAGTATCATTCAAAGAGCAGGTGTTGCTAATTTTAATAAACTTCAGGCGATCATTTTTGGTTTTATGTATTGCATTTTTGGTGTGTGTCTAAGAAGGTTATACTTAATCTAAGTCACAATGATCTCTCCTATATTTTCTTCTAGCAGTTTTATATTTTCAAGCTTCGTGTTTATGTCTGTGATCCATTTTGAGTTTATTTTTACATATGATACATATGACATTCAATTATTACAGCACCCTTTGTTGAAAACCTATTCTTTCTCCATTGAAATGTCTTTGCACCTTTGTCAAAAATTCACAGAAAATATGTGTGTCTATTTCTGGACTCTCTATTCTGTTCATTGATCCACTTCCATAATAATTATCTATATATTAACTTGGGGAGAATTGAAATCTTAACAATATTGAGCCTTCAGATCTATGGCAGTGGTATCTGTCTCGATTTATTTAATGCGCTTTTATTTCTCTCAAATTGCTTGGTAGTTCTAGTGTATGTCTTACACGTCATTTGTCAGATTTACCCTTAAGTACTTCAGGTTCTTTGATGCCATTCAAAATGCTATTTTCAAATTTCCATTTCTGATTTTTCATTACTGGTATATAGAAACTCAATTGATTTTGTAGGTACATCTTGTGGTCTATAACCTTGCTAGACTCAGGTATTAGTTCTAGAGGCTTTCTTATAGATTCTGTAGGATTTTATGTAGGAATGATCCCATCATGTGTGAATAAAGACAGTTTTGCTTCTTCCTTTGCGACCTGTATTCCTTTTATCTCTTTTTCTTGCCGATAGTGTCTATAGTGTAATGTTGAGTAGAGTGTAAGAGAGAGGACATCTTTGCAATGCTCCTGATCTTTGGGGAAAGTTTCAGGCTTTCAACATTAACTCTGTTGTTAGCGTTGGCTTTTTTGTAGATACCTTTTAAGAGGTTGAGAAAGTTCGCTACTACTGCTAATTTGCTGAGAATTTCCATCAGAAATGAATACTGGATTTTGTTAAAAACTATTAAGATACATAAAAAGAACTGAGAAAAAAGAAAACATTTTTTTCATGTATCAAAACAATGTCAAAATATGTTAATTTTCATAATTTGGTCTATATACAGTGTTTACCTCAATTTCAGTAAAGATACAAGCAGATTTATTTCAAAAATAAGTGTGATAACCTAAAGTTTCTATGAAAAAAAAATGAATTGGCAGAAATAGATGGGGGGGAGAGTAATTACGGAAGACTAGATTTACTAGTTATCATATCAATACAGTGATACAATGATCAATCACATTGATTAAAACAGTATGGTACTGGCACATGAATAGCAGATAGACTCTCTATAAATTGCTAGTGGAAGTATAAATGCCTCTAACTTTCATGAGGGCAATATCACTCAGAATTATAAAAGTATATAAGCTGTGATCCAGCAACTCTACGAGATATTTATTCTGAAGATACACTTCCACAAGTATGACATAAATTATAATGAAGAATATTTATTGTATTTTTTAATAAGTATTACCTGGAAATAATGTGAATGTCAATGATTCACATTGAATCATTGTGTTAAAAGATAAACTGAGGCATATTAAAAATTTTAAGAGTTTATTTGAGCAAAAATCTATTCAAATGGAAACAAGAAGTGGTTAGGAGTGCTCTACAGACAGGAGCTAGGGAGAGACTTTTATAGAGAAAAGCTGGAAGCAAAGTAAGGAAATTATTGATTGGCTAAAGCTTAAAACTTAGTTGGCTGTTTGTGATTGGTTGTCCTTAAGATTTCAATTTTGTAACCGTAAAGCATTTACAGACTTAGGTTTTTATTTGCTATGTAGGCCACTCAGCATTAGAGCCACCTCAATCTAACGGACTCCTTGTTTAATTAACTTAACAGAGGTTAAATAAATCATGGTAAATCCATGCAATGGAATTCTAAACAGTCATTTAAAACAATGAGTTTCTTCCATATGTAACACTGTAGCCAAGAAACATTGTTGAAAGGGGGAAAAAAAAGACACGAGGCAATGCACACAGTATGCTACCATTTGTGAAAAACAAAAGAATATGTATCCATATATGTTTACATATGTAAAGGTTATCCCTGGAAGAGTATAGATAAAAATAGGAAGTAGTTGTTAGCTCTGGTAAGGGGATCTGAGTGACTGAAGGATTTCAGCCAGAAATTAATTTATTATAAAACATTTGTCTGCTTCTCTTGAATTTTGTGTCATATGCATGCATTATCTAAGTAAAAAAAAAAAAAAGAAAGAAAAGAAAATCATTAAAACTCATAGCCTAAAGAGTAATGTTCACATCAGGCTAAATTATATTGTTCTTCCTTTATTGTGTATCCCAGAATATCAGAAAACTATGTAGATAAACTGCGTTGGTATTTTATAGATTTGTTTTCAGTATACATGATCGTCTGGGGTTGTATCGGGGACCTGTAAGTTAACCTTTGCTCTCCAAAGGGCATCTGAGCTCTTGTTCCTCCTCATGGCCCCATTACCCATATTGAAGTTGCTTAACAGTGGGTTATGGAAGCCACCCTTTTGATTCGTCTTCCTTAGGACAGACTTCAATGACCTGAACATGGAAGTCAACCAATGATTCAACAAAAGATTGTTTAATATGAAACATGTACACTGAACTGTAAGGCAAACTAAAATCTCAGAGTATTTTCATAGTCTTTTAAGCCTTATTCACAGTACATTCCTGTGGGATACTGTACTGTCCCCATTAGGAGATAAGGTGAGTGTGGCTCTCAGAGGAAGGCCTCTCTAAGCTGAATTACACCACCAAATGTAGATGTCATGAAGCTGCTTTCCTCAGAATTACAGGGAGATTGATTTCCACAGTGGCAAAGTGTAAACAAAATTCTTTGCTCCCCCGAGAGAAGCCCCCAACAGGAAGTAATTCATGGAAAAGGTAATTACCAGTTAAATAGTGAACGTGCTACTTGGCCTGTAAGAAGAATTAAAACATATTTACACTTCAAAAAGAAGTAATTAGTGACAGTTGATTCACTAAGGAAAATGCCAAACCAGGACAGAGGAAAGTGTGTAAATAGATAAAGACAGAGAGATTTATTATTAAATTAAAGTCCCTTAATTATTGCAAATGTTAAATATGCAGTATTCTGACATTTAAATGATGCTTTTCACCATAACGAAAATGGATTGTCCACCTTGTATACCCACTTCTTAGACAGGATGTAAATGTCAGTCCTAAATGAAAGTTAACTAGTTTCTGCTATACATTAAAAAAAAATAATTAGAATCAATAAATCATTTAAAAGATGATATTGAAGAGTTCTAGTCCAAACATTGATCCAGTTTCCTAAAAGGAGAGTTATGGTCAAAGGTTACCCCAGGTTTGGCTGTAAGGGGAGACCTCTGCTTCCAAGGTACTGCCTAGGAGGCAGGAGCAGACAGGGCCACAAGTGCAGCTTCCTAGCAAAAACCTGCGCCTTTTTAATCTGCCCTCTCTTCCTTGGCCCTTCAGTGTCCCTAATTGATTAAAGGGTTGATTCCTGAAATAGCACATTTCTCTTTAGAACATACTATAGCTACCTTTTATGAATCATATGTGTACCAAGAGCTTAACATATATTTCCTTAGTTCAACCTCATGAGCGCCCTCCAAAGTATTTTTCTGATTATTATTTTATACAACCCAGATACAATGGCCAATTTCATCAGGTCCAGAGGCTTAGAAAGAGCTGAGATTCAAACCCAGGTCTCCCTGCCACAACACCATTGCTACCACCATATTAAAAATAAACCTACTCTTAATCACAGCTTTAAAAAGTATGTTGTCATTCTAGGGTGCTCCTGGCTGTGTAGTCTCCAAACTTTTACCTCGGAGGTGTTGGAAGATAGTCACTATCCTTAAAATTTTCTTTGCTGCTTAAATTGGACAAAGTTGGTTTCTACATTTGCCCCTTTGCATCCTGAAAGCCTGATTCAGGTCCTCTGCTTTCTTCTTCACTTGTTCCAAGTTTTCACTGAACTCCAGAAGTACTTAGACCTCCATGTGTTTAGGGAGTGCCGGGCATAGTGCTGTACACTAGGAAATCATACATTTATTGATTTTGCAACTTGTCTCCTCCTGAATTGGCTATTAATTAAGAAATAGGATACAGTGATGAAATTGATGGAAAACACTGGACTAATCCTGGGGCTTACAAGGTTTCTTCTTCTGCAGGCCTTTTCACAGCTTTTATATACTTACATGCACCGGAATCTTTAAAGAGAGAGAATATGTAGCAATTTCAAAAAATGATATAATGTGGAACCTTGTTTTCAGGATTCTCGTGTGTAACTAATATCTAAGTAAACGTAATAGGGAATGCTGGGGGCAAAAACAGAAGCTGGGAATGAAAGAAAAGGGAGGAACAATTTGAAAAAGTTGAATAAAGGCAGTAGAATTTTAAATAAGTGTGAGGAAAGGGTAAAAGGCGAAGGAAGTTGTGAATGAACTGGCCTCTGAGAAGGCAGATCAGCAAAGTCAAAGTTTAAAAAAATGTCTGCTTCAGATTACTGCCACAGCAGTATGTAGCAAAAACTCCTCAAAAAGAATCCCACAGCGTATTCTTAAGTCATAGCATATTGGGATCTCAATATGCCTCATTTTAAATACAATATTTCAATAAAATAGAAGTAAGAAGCAGCTGTAAGTTACAGACTAGAGTCCAAAATGGAAATCCACAAAGAAGGTCTATAAGGTGCTGGTCATGTACAGATGCAAACTAGCTAATCTTATCTTACATGTAGTACATCCACAACAGAAATATTTCAAGAGCTGCTCTGATCTGTCTACCACAAGGAAGAGATAAAAAAGCTGGAGAAGGCTGAATAATTAGAATTGTCAAGAGCATAGAACAACTTTGTATGAGGCATGAATGAAAAATATATATATTTAGAGGAGAAAGAACTTAAAAAAAAAAGACCAAACTATGTATCAGTATTCATAACGTACTTGTTATATGCAGGCCTTGAGCTAAAATAAAATCCTCACGATATGAATAGTGGAACATCAGTTTTCACATTAAATCCTGGAATAGGAAACAGTTTTCTCCTCTTGCATCATTTCTTGAAGGTTGAAGCAATTGTTTTAGAGAAAATAAAAAGAAACCCTATTTATACAAACCAATCTATATATAAACACCCATTTTCCTAAACAACTTGTCAAAATGTGTCCCATGGTATTAATAGGCCTCAAACTAAAAAAAGAATTCCACAGTTCACCCAATTGGCATTCATTTTCAGTGATTTTGATATGCTATAGAGCGTCGACTCTCTACAAGAATATACAGTATTTTGTAAATGTCTCTGATCACACAGTGGTGTTTTGAGACCATCTGATCTTGTATAAATGTCGATTTACGAATCACATTTTGGAAAATGTTCTTAGAGATGATACATGCGCAACAACTCAAAGGAGGATTTCGTGAGGTTTCAATAGATCATTAACCCATGAGTCTGATGACCTAAAAGAAAACTACCCCTTTTTCATTTTAGGTTAACTTCTATATTTTCCCAGTGGATTAGAAATTAGGTATATATTTAGATTATGTATCATTGAGATCTAAGGGAAAAAAATAGATTTTAAAAACATTAACAGCTCGCCTGATGCCTTTACACACACTATCACTTAGTATCTTCACAATAGTCTTTTTTAAGGTAGATATCATTAAACTGTGATTCAGAGATGGCCAGTTATTTCCCCATGATGACATAGTTTGTAAGCAGAAAGGCTGGAACCTAATCCCAGGACATTTTGTATTCTTTCATTACAATCATTCTTCAGAAGATTAAAGAAGAGAAAGTGTAACTTTTCTACTAGTGCAGAACTTGCCCTGAAATTGTGTGTATTGCAATTCCTTGGTCTGTATCTGTAGCTATATATATATATCTATATGAAACCCAAATCTTCCTGTGGTCAGTTTAGATACCCTTTACATCTTGCCTTATACTATACATAATACAGAATTTCATCCTCAGCTATATCCCAAGGAATAGTGTGGAATTTGAACAATATCTGATTATTACTGGAGTACTTAATACATTAATACATTCATGGGAGAAAACACAGTCCTGATTCCTTTTATTGGGCTTAACAAAACCCAAAATGACTTTCACAAAGCAAAGTTTTCCCTTTCAACTTTTAAACCCATGTGCACTTTAAAGGAAATTTAATAGACATGTTTCTAAATCATTTGCACTTAATTCATCAAATATTTGGTAAGAGTTATTTGATTTCCTAGAAGCCTCGGGACACTTCTGTTTAGACGATTTGAAAGTTCCCTCTTTCCTTGAACTAGTACATCTCATCTTGTATGGTTCTCCACTGAATTTAAGCCACAGATGACAAACTCTGGATCCCTAATCTGGGTTTTTTCCGAGGGAACATCTCCCAGATGACCCTTCAAAGGTCAAACTTTCCTTAGCTTCTATGCCATAACACACTATCGCAGAAATTAACCTCTATATTTTCATTTTTACTTGTCATTTTTGCTGTGGATGCAGACAATTTCTGTTAAAGCTAGGCCTCCTTGCCTTTGTAGGATTAACCACAAATTATCTTGTCCTTGAAATCAATTCTCCATTTTTTCAACGTTCTTTCTAATTTTCTTTCCAACATTTCCTGAAAAAAGCTAGTCATGTCCATAGCAACATGATTAGCTATTAATGCATCAGGTCCCTCTAAAACTCTCATTCGTTCTTGCTTTTGGGCCTATAATAAAATAGTATAAAAGGAGAAAAGAAAAAGAAAACCATGTCATTTTGCTACCTAACAAAAAAATGACAGCTGAATTTCTCGTTAGAGAACTGAGAGTTTGATGTCTTTCATAATCAAGCATTTTTCAGAAGGTCTAGGGAAGGATGCCTCAGGATATAGCATTGTTAAAAATTGTATTAAAAATGGCTTATGAGTTTAAGTTGAATTGCTTATGTAGTATGGTAATAATTAGAAAGGATCCTTTCTATATTATTTTTATAAGTCCTTTTACTGAAACTCTTTAGATAATTCTTCAAGAGTGCAATCATCATTAATCAATGTTAGCATTAATTAAAAATGTCATTAATAAAACTAATGTTTATGTAATATATGCTGTAAGCTGTACTATATAATTTTGTCCTCATAGTTACTCTAGAGGAAGACATTATTCTCATGCCGCTGCATTACGGTGGCCTGAAATTCCACCAGAATGCTTACTGTTGGTCTCTTGCAGAAAAATACCTTGTCATCTTCATTAAGGAACAACAGACTTTTGATAAGAGACTGGTTCCCAAACTTAGAAGTTATTTTTCCAAAGAATAAGCTTAAATAATTATAAAGAAGTTACTTCTTTAAAATTGTTAGAAGGGTCCAACTAGAGCAAGTGTTAACATATTTCTCAAGATATTTACTGAGGATCAAGAAAATTTAAAATAAGAAGGCAGAAAACAGGCTAGAAGTGGAACTTTTGTTCTAAGGAAAAAAGACCAAGTAGCTGGAATAGATAATGTATTCTCAAATTATCTTTTACCATACTATTGGTCATTCACTAATCCATAATGTGGTCAACTCAGACCTCTTCCAATTCCCCTTCTTTTCCCCCAACACATTCTAGTGCACTGAGGAACAGGAGATCATCCTTGCTTAGCTAATTTGCCAACGTGTTTTGAATGGGGTATGCAAGCAGAGGACAGGAGCTGAATTGCAGAGACAATTGGTAACTGATGGTGAGGGATGGGGGGACATTTTTGAGGCTGTGGGGAAAACAAGGTGGTGAAAAAATGAGACATTGGTGGAGAAAACCAATTTTGTGGGAAGATCAGAGATGTCTGATCAGGAATAAGAATTTCCCACCTCTACATGAGATGTTAAGTGAAAACCTTTTATCCCATGTATTCTGGAGTTGGAGCATTAGCGTGCACGCATGAGTTGGATTCTGCTTCAAACCAGGTGCAGAGTAAGAACAGGGGTTGCGCAGAATAAGCCATACACATAAGAATTACAAATCCATTTAACATATTTATCAGGTGCCTACTCTGTGAACGCTAGATACTGAGGCTACTGTGTGACTAAGACGTTTATGTCCCCCAAGACATTTATGGGCATGTAAATAGGCAAATGTAATGCAGCATGTGAAGGGTTAAGAAATAGATACATACAGGATGCTGGGGAACATCAGTGGAGGATGCCATTGCCATAGTAACAGATGGATGCAGGAAATGGGAACTTTGGTGTGAGAAAGTTGAAAGAGACTCTATCTCCATGGGAAGATTCTCTGAAAACTGAGGGGTTGGTGATAGATTTGGAGGCCTGTGGGGACTGAAGTTTTGAACTTCCTGTTTTGGAGAATTAGAGAGAATAACTAGAGGTAGATGTAAGAATTGCGACCAGCCCCAAACGAAGGCTTAGCTAATATGTGGCACAAATCTGCACTCTTTTCTGGCACATTTAGTAGCCTTTAGCAACCACAGAGTAGATCTGCAAAACAATGTCCCCTCACTTATTGATTAAAAAGTGCTTTAATAGAGAAGGATTTTCCATATGTGCCCAGAAAGGGCATGTGGATGGACTAGACCATGGGTTAGGGGTAGGAAAGCCTGGTTTGTTTTCCTTGTGTTTTATGATGGTGACCGACGGATGTTAGGCTGAGGTTTGTCACATTAAAGAAGAGTCATGAAGGCCCACTCATCTCCTTCTTGGTCTATAACTCAACACAACAAAATCACATGATTGAATCCCTGACCAGAAACAAAAATATCTACTCTTAGGGTTCACAAGGATTTTCATCACTCCCTGTCTTAGTCAGTTCAGGCTATAACAAATTACAATAGACTGGATGACTTGAACAACAAACATTTATTTCTCACAGTTCTGGGGTCTGGGAATTCGAAGATCAAGGTGCTGGCAGATCAGATGTCTAGAGAAGGCTGCCTTCTTGGCTTGTAGATGGCTGCCTTTTCATTTTGTCATCACACAGTGGAGCTCAGAGGGAAGCAATCTCTCTTGGGACTCTTATAAGGTCACCAATCCCATTAATCAGAGTTCCATCCTCATCTAATGTTAAGTACCTCCCAAGACCCCACATCCTAATATTATTACATGGGGGTGGGTAGAGTTTCAACATATAAACTTTTGGAGTCACAAACATTCAGTCTATAACACATCCCTTGACTGTGTGTTGCTAATGAGCAAGGCCACCATGGAAACCTGTAGATGATTGGATAAAGAAGATGTGGTTGGTATATATACACAATGAATACTACTCTGCCACAGGAAAAGATGAAATAGTGCCATTTGGGACAACATGGATGGATCTTGAGATTACTATGCTAAGTGAAATCAGTCAGACAAAAAAAGTCAAGAACCATATGACTTCACTGATATGTGGGATATAAAACTGAAAGCAACAAAGGAACAAGACAAAGAAACAAAAACTCACAGACATAGACAATAGTTTAGTGGTTACCAGAAGGGGAGGAAGGAGGGGAGATGATAGAAGAGGGTAAAGAGGGTCAAACATATAGTGATGGAAGGAGAACTGACTCTGGGTGGTGAGCACACAATGTGATGTATAGATGATGTATTAACAGAATTCTACACTTGAAATGTATATAATTTTACTAACCATTGTCATCCCAATAAATTTAATTTTTTAAAAAATAAATCCAATGTAAAGAGTTTGGCAGATTCATACATTTGAACTGAAACATAACTGTGTCATCATTTTTTCTTAATTAAAAAATGTTAAAAGTTCCTTTGTTGGCTAGATTCAATTGTATAAGGACACTATACAGTGAAATTCCGTGAAAATAAGTCTTCGAAAGCCATTTAAACTGTGCAGGCACGTGGCTCAGCCTGTCATCAACATTACATGGCCCTTGACTCCCCAAGCCTGGAAGAGAGACAAAACATTCTGTAATTGGAGATTGTTTTGAATTAGTTTTAATTTGATTAGTAATATCCCACAAGGCCCCACTAGTATATAGAGATTATGTACAATTAAAGCTGTGATCAATTAAATCTACATTGTTAGTCCGTTAAGAGGCACTAACAAGAACTCTGATTTTCAAAGTTTTTTTTCCCCCCTAATCTTTCCCTAGCACTCCTCATGATGACAGACAAAAGCTCTTGTATTACTCCCATATTATGCCACAAATTTAGACAAATCCATTTGTTTTATTATTTCGGAGCATGCAACCAGATATCCTAGGTATAAATAATGTTTAAAAACCTTTGCAAATGCAACACACTTTCTTTTTTATCACCATCATAAAACCAATAAAAATAATCATCAGAATGGCTTTAGCAATCCAGAATGTGCAGACCATGTGTGCAGTACAAGAACCTATCATCTCTGTATAAATTGGGTACAAATGTTCTCAGATTAGTTGTAAAAGTTTCAGAGCAGTATCTTCAAAGGGCACCTGAACTTTAAAGATATGAAGTGAGAAATAGCAATGTAGAAAAATCCTGACTTCAAAATTACGCTTTATCCTTTTTCTCCTTTCTCTGTCTCTGTCTCTGTCTCTGTCTCTGTCTCTGTCTCTGTCTCTGTCTCTCTGTCTCTCTCTGTCTCTCTCTCTGTCTCTCTCTCTGTCTCTCTCTCTCTCTCTCTCTCTCTCTCTCTCTCTCTCTCTCTCTCTCTCTCTCTCTCTCTCTCTCTCTCTCTCTCTCTCAATGAACCTGGAAAATATATCTGCTAGAGGAATTTTCAGGAATACATTTCAGTTGCTTCTTGTCAGACCTTGTATCTCTATCCAGGGCAAAAATGTCTCCTATCTTTCCCAATTAAATCCTCCCAAGCCTTCAAGGTACAGGTCGTATGCCACCTTCTCCAAGAAGCTATCCATGTTCAACCCAGAAAATGGACCTCTGAACTCCCATAGATGTTTACTCACTGGGCACCTTACAGGTACAGTGTGATTTTCTTCCTTGTCTTAGTTGCCCTGCCCTCCACAGTGTATATTACTTTCTGCATTCCATAGTTAAAGGTCCCCTTTGTTGGCTAGATTCAATTGTATGAGGATACTACAGAAGGCACAAAGAAACATTTGATGCATTTGTCAGTAACTTCAAAGATGCTCTCTAAAGCCGTGATTAAGAGGAGATGTTTAACACAGCCTTAGTAGGAGTTGATATTTAGAGGAACTTACCTTAAACCACCTGATAATTTATGAAATCTTATTTTCAGGGGGGCAAAGTCTTAAATGTGAGAATTTTATATATATTTTGCGTGTAATAGAAAATAAAAGATCCCAGGCAATAGTTTATATTTGATTATATATCGTACAAGAGGATGCCGTGTAGGCAACTGTACACACGTACAGCAAATAGCAAAGGGACTGAAGTGATAGAAAAGAGCAAGCTTGTCTGGCTCTGGCTGTGATCACATCCAAAATGACTGCTTTCCAGCTTCAAGACTCTGTCTCCATTTAATAGCAAATGCTCAATCAATGTTAACAATAATCATTTGAATTGCCTGAAGGGGACACTGACAAAGGAGCCAAGGGCGGTACTTTCAGACCAGGAATAGTAAGATTAGGGTTTTCATTCTACCACCATTCCCCTGGAATTCTTGTTTGTGGTAGTTGTGAAATAAAGTAATATTCCCTTCTCTTGTTTGACGTGTTTATATAAATCTAAGGGTCTATTGCCATTGAAATACAGCAGGGGAGGCAGACAAGAAGTGACCTTGGCAAGTCCAAACAAGAAAGGTCAACGGGAGGAGCAGAGGTTCAGACAGAAAGATGTCCCAATAGAGGTAAGAAAATAGAAAGCTGTGGAGGGTGCTCAGGTGAGGCCTGCATGCCATCCCTGGTTGTTCCATTTCACTTTGTTGATATTGCTTCCCTTATTTTAGATTCTTTTTCCATAATTCTTGAAGTCTAAAGATCAGGGAAGAAAAGGGAATTAAGGTAAAGTTAGTGGAAAGAAATTATGAATAATGTGAGTTGGCAAGAACTTTAGTAATTGTGTAGGGGTCAGCACATTTTTAGTGCAAAGGGCCAGATAGTAAATACTTCTGGCTTTGCAGACCCTGTATCTGTGTTATAATTACTCATCTCCGCCATTATAATGCAAAAGCACTAAATGCATAAATGAATGGGTGTAGCTGTGTTCCAATGAAAATTTATTTATGGCACTGAAATTTGAATTTCTAATAATTTTCACATGTGACAACATATTTTTCTTCTTTTGGTTTTTTATCAGTGACACAGAAATGTGAAAGCCATTTTCCAGATTATACAGAAGCAAGCAGCAGGCTGGATTTGCCCATAGACTGTAGTTTGCCAACTCCTGATCTCATCCCACCTCCTTATTTACAAATATAAAATGGAGGCCCAGAGGGGAAATGAGTTGCCTGAGGTCACACAGCAAGTGTCAGGGCCACTTTTCTTTTCCTGGAAAGAAAGAGACGGACATATCAATAGAGACTAGCCCTAGGTGTTGGATTGTTGAAAATATAAAATGGTGGATAGGAAAACATAATTGTACCTTCTAGGAAGTAGTTGTGATTGTGGACATTCCAGAGACCAATTGGGCATTGATCTGATGGGTTAAATACTGCTGTTGGTGGAAATACTGTGACTTGCCACTCACTAGAAACCTCACCAAGATAGCAGCTTCAAGACCACACCAACCTTCTAGCAGAGAGAAAGACCTTTTAAAAAATAATGCCAAGAACATACAAAAGGTGATTCTGCCCCTAAACAAACACCTAGATTTGCCCCCTGAAAATAAGATTTCATAAGTTATCAAATGATTTTACATAATTTCCTCTAATTTTATGTAAATGTCTCTAAACATTAACTCTTACCTAAGTGTGTGCGGTTAAACATCTACTCTTGTTTACAGCTTTAGAGAACTTACTTTTATTCATTGCTTTAGATGGAATATTCCTCTCCTAATCTTTTTAGAGAAGCTGGAGGTAAAAGGCTGCCCCCAAATATGTGGCTGGTTAGTAATTTGGCAACTGTGATGCTGCCAGACATTGAGTTAAAGATTCCTTTAAAGATTCCTTCTGTCTTCAGATATTTCTGATTTAGTCAACCCAGGCAGAACACAGGCTGTTCACCAAGGTGTCTTAAAGGTAGATGTTGTCCATGTGGTAGTATATTTAGATGCAATCCTCATGGCGAACGGTGTATGTTACCACCATTCCACAGGTGAGGGAACTGAAGTCCAAGCACAGGAAGCAGATCACAAGCTAGTTAGTGTGAGACTTGGGAAGGAACCCTAGGAAACAGGACTTGAACTCCCACAGAGGGCACAAGAAGTTAATATTGCAGCTCCCTGATGGCACTGATTTTCATTAACTTGGTGTTAATATTTCCACTGTGACACATTCTAATGAAGTGTTTATTCAATGAAAGGAAGAGTAGGGTGGAGCCTCAATGTCTTATCCACAACACCAAAGAATCAGAATGTCTTCCATTTAATGACTTGTGGGGCATCTGACACTGCTGGGATATACAGATGTCTCTGTGTAAGAAGAACCAATTCAAGGAAATAAAAATGTTTCATTTTGGAAATAATTATTTGCACTGCAAAAGGATTCTTAACAAAAGATGTGCATTCTGTTTCCTCTAAATAGTGAGTTACTTATGTGCATTTATAATATGATTTTATCTACAAAATGATTTGATTGACACAATTTCCAAATGGATCCATTCATTGATTGCTGTAAGATAAACAACATATATAAGACTGAATGGAACCACGCTGACACATCAAAGTGATAGGAAGACCTTGGAGAATGTGAGAGTCCTTTGAAGGTAGTCCCCGCGTCCTCCCAGGGCCGGGGAGCCCTCTACAGCAGCTGAAGCACAGAGACCAGCCTTTGCTGGAACAAGTCTCATAATTGGAAAACAAAATCTCTGATCTTTAGAGACATTCATTTCATATTTTGGCAAAATTTGCCTTTCTAATATCTCCACCCCATTCTTTGTCCTGCTCTAGGGAGCAACAGAGAGCAGATTGTCCCTTATTCTCAAATTATTCTCATAATTACATGAAGACAACTTAGACTCTTAAAAAGAAAAAAACACACGCATATCTATTTCCTTTGACTCTTTCTCATAAAACACGGTTTCCAAATTCCCCTCTCCTTTACATTTGTCTTCTTCTGAACAATTCTATTCTAATTTGTCAATGTTCCTCTTACACCTGGGGAACTAGCACTAAAACAAATACATGTAATAAGTGTGTTCTGCA
The DNA here is from genome assembly GCF_057876585.1 of Rhinolophus sinicus. NCBI lineage: Eukaryota > Metazoa > Chordata > Mammalia > Chiroptera > Rhinolophidae > Rhinolophus > Rhinolophus sinicus. The sequence continues at coordinate 103,581,785 of NC_142504.1, forward strand.
GAGCTCAGAGCATGATATAGAAACTCTACTTGCATTAATGCAGCCTAAGGAAAGAGTTCTTCGAGTCTTAAATCTCCACTGCTGTAAAGAGGTGACTAACTTATACTTTTCACAGTTTTGAACCAACATTATAATACTCAGTCTACATCTGCCAGTACTGTTTTCAATGAATGACTGTTATGAAACATTTCATTTTAAAGCATTTTCTTTTACATTTGTTATTAATTCAAAAGAAAACAGGGGTCACAATAAATCAACTCCGTGAATGTTTACATGCACATTACAACAGAGCTATATATGTTTGCCATATACAGACCCTTAATTCGTTGAGGGGAGCTAGCTTGGGGGCACAGAAAGACCTTGGACTAAAATAGAGATCAGTGGATTGTTTCAATGTTGTTAACTGAAGTGGAAATTCTGGTGACGAGAGACTTCTGTTTACGTGCAAAATGTGATTTCAAGATGGCTTTTTGGTGGAAACCTGCTGTTTCCATGCCACTGGCTTATTACTCACATTTAAAAATGTACTCCGTGCTAGGCAAGACATACACATGTTCAATCACTTAAAAATTATTATGGCTGTTTTTTCATTAAAATGTTTCAAGAACCAATATGAAGCTCATGAAATTAAAAACATGAAAAATGTCGGGGTAATAAACATGTGTTCAAAATTCCAATGAAGCAAGGTGAACTGGGCTTCCGTTACAAATGACTTAAAAAAAAACTAGTTCAATTAAATAAAAGGAGAGGGTGTGTGTTTGCAGGAAGCGAGTGTGGTGATGGTGTGAACCAGTAGTCAATCCACAGTTGTTTAGATGTCACATTTGTTCAACTATCTACTGCAGAGAGGAGACGTGATACTAACCGTTGCCCATGGGTCACCTACAGAAGTGAGTTGTCCATGAAACTGGCTTCTGTGGCCCTACTTTCCTTAATTCCTTTGTTATCACTGCTCTTGTCCCCTGGCCTGCCTTTATAATCCAATGTGGGCCCCTAGCTTCTGGACCAAGGATAATGTAAACATGTGGCTCTTATACTGGGCCCACGGCTGACCTCAGTAATCATTCTTGACTTGGTGCCATTGAGTCTGGATGCAAGATGACACTCGCCCTCAACACGGGATTCTAGGCAGCCAGTATCCCAAACTGGTCGAAGGATTTGCCATTCTCATCCAATCCCATTCAGAGAACATATATCCTTTTAATGCTCTCCCTCCTCTACCGTTGTTCTCTTTGAGCAGAGGCTTCCAAGAAATCTTTACTCATCCTAGACTCCTGCATTCCTGTCAGCTCCGATCTAAGGGATGGGAGAGCAGATAATACTAGAGTACAAATAACATATAACAATAACATATAAAGAAACAATGAGCAACCAGGGAACGAAGGCAACATGAAGAAGTCTTAAGTAATCCTCAGTATTCTCCATTCTGTCATTTTATTCCTCAATAGTTGGGTATTTTATTGTCAATGCATTTGCTAAAGAAAGCAAATAGTCGGACAGGGAGTTCTATTCCTCTTCAGGGAAAGTCTTTCTGATGCTTTAATGAAGTAAAAACACTAAAACAGGGCTCATCCTTGCAGACTGTAGCCCATCAAATGCCAACATGAAGGATGTCAGTGAACCTTACTTAGCAGGAGATGATATCAGTTAATTTTTTCTTCCAAACAATTTTATCTTAAAAGTCAGTCATCTTTTGCAATTCTCTTTCTCTCTCTTCCTCCCTTTTACCTTCTCTCCCTGCTTCCCTTTCTCCCTCCTTTCTTCCTTTCTTTTTTTCCCCCCCTATTTATGTGACAATTTTCTCCCACTCATGAACATTTGGGAGAAGTTAAGCCAATTCAGGGATGACATTTCATGAAAATTACACCTCGTAAGACAAAACATATTTTGTCCCTTTTTTGGATGCCTGAATTAGAACTAAGCAAATAAACACAGGTGGGAGGTGTCACTCATGCGACAAAAATTACTGTACTCTGACATCTACCTCAATATACTATAACTATTATTTTCTGCATTGGAAAAGGCCTGGACACACATCTTTTTTGTTGTGGGAGGCACCATCAGCACTGTAACAATAGCTAACATATATCGAGTACTGACCTTATACCAGGCGTGTTAGATGCATTACCTCATGTCATCTCCAACAACCCTATGAAGTAGCTTTTCAAATATCTATTTTAGTGATGGGGACAGTGAAGCTTAGAACGGTTAAAAATCTTGTCCCAATGCCATAATTACCAAATGGTGGAGAAGGGCTTTAAACTACCAGGTCTTCTGGCCCCAGATCACGGGTTCTTGATCACTGTGCTTTAGTGCCTCTACGGAAATAGTAAGAGGAGGGATTTCCCCTCCACCTCTGTCATAAATACGCTTTTGTCTACACATTTTTATTGCCACCTGTAAGAAATGAGATATATAATGACATGAATAAATTAGCTCAAGTATATTTGACTCCAAATTAGAAGGTACAAAGCATTGTTGATCAACCACCAGCTAAGCACCCTAACTCCACATTTCCTGAGTAATAAGAAGGAATTTACAACCTCTCTTAAACCTCTGGGTGTACCGGATGATAATTTCCCAATAAACTAAATCCTGCTACTATCGGAAGATTTGAAAATTTCTAACGGTTATTACCAATGCCTCTAAACAACACGGATAGGAAACAGCCAATCAGAAGCCTCGGCTGGGTTATGCTTGAGTTTTATTTCCAAAAGGTAACTTAGAAGAAATGGAGTAACTGTTCATTATTTTCTGTCATTTTTATATCATTTTTTTTTGCCATGCATATTGTGCAGTAATTGCAGGAAATTAAATTTGAATCTTGTGACACAAGTATGTTGTGAATATCATAAAAAACACATATGTTCATAAATGATAAAAAAAAAGTAAGGTGATAAAAATTACATTTAGGAAACTTTTACAATCTTTTAGAACAACGGAAAAGGAAATTTTTAGGGTTCTTTGTTCAGGCTGAATTCTAGGCTGATGTGCTTCCAGGAGGCAAACTTTTGTGTTTGGTGGGCATATGTATTTGAGTTTTTGCTGTTTCCTCCAGGGCCTAGAAATGGTATCCTGTGAGCAAGAGTACATTTGAAACCCCACCCAAAGTACTGGCTTGAGAAGAATTCCCAGCCATGTCTAGTAGATAGAGAGTCTGCAGGTGAAGTTATTTGTTGTTTACCAACCACGTGCAAGTAAGAATAGACAGGAAATCACAACTTCTTTGTCTTCAGCTTTTGTTTTGTCTCCTCTCCTTTGCTGCTGTTTTCCTTGCTGCCTCTCCCTGGATGAAGTTAATTCCTATCTGATCCTGTTAGTGATACTGTGGAAACATCCACGAAGCCAAAGCTCACATCCGACTGTCTGGTTTGCCTCGAGTCAACCTCCTCACTTGACATGATGGGAAAGTAAGTCTGAACGCTGATTCGGCTGCTGTCATCAATATCATCTCACAACCAGCTTTCATCATCCGAATTCCCTGGGGCCATCGGTAGATCTCTGGGGTTTGGAACAATCTCCCTCTACATCTTCTTATGCTGATAGCGGAAAATGAATTCATCCTAACACATTTGCAAAATTATAAACCACTACCTTTTGACAAATTAATGCCACCCAGAGTTGGCAAGGTACGTCAGTGCCCAACCCTCTGCTGGCCAAAATCCTCTATCAACCATCCAAACAGTATTTATAGTCCAGCTCAGTTCCAAGATTTCCATGATTTTCCAAATGCATCACAATAGTTCCTCTCTGTGAAGTACTTATTTATTGAGTTATTCGTTTCAGTTTAACTGTTAAGCATTAATCACTAGGATCTTTTGTAAAAATTTAAAATCTTTGTGAGTAGAAATTAGGTCTTAATTATCCGTCAGGTCCTACCGGATGCTTAATCGATGTCTTTATCTTCATACAAAACCAAACTTATCATATTTGCCTTCCAAAACTAGTCCTACTGCTTTCCTATCTACTGTTACTACTATTCCTAGTACCGCCCCAGATACCCAAACTCAAGTCTCGTAAGGTGAGACCCGATCTCTCTCTCTCGACCACACACCATTTCTAGTCAATCACCAAGTTCTGGCAATTTTAAGCTGTTTTTTAATTTGATTTATTTGTTTGCCTCTGTAACCCTTTTGCCAAAGGAAATCTTATATGAAAGCTCCACATCTAAGAAAAGCAGCTATGGTAAGAACAGGATGAACTCAGAGCCTTAAGCCTACAACTGTAGCCCTTGAAAGAACTTTCAGAATCTCTGAGGCTGAGCATACTTGAAGACCCAGAGTTGAAGAGCTGACCTCCAAATTGCCCCAAAGCAGCACAGTGTGGTAAAATAGAATCTGCACTGAGGATCTGAACTGAGCTTTCATTTTCCTATCTCTAAAGCAGGATATCTTTACTACTTAACCTCACAGGGTTATTGTAAGGCTCAAATAAGATTCTCTGTGTAAAGCACATTGTAAACTGTCAGAGGCTGTGCAGATTTAGGGAACCATCTCTTTTTTCCTGATCTCTAAGGCCCTATTCTTCTTCACATCCTGTCCACCATCTAATGTAACCACTGTTTCCTTTTCAGATTTATCTTCCTAAAGCACATCCCTTTTCATATCATTCCTTGACTCAGGACTATCTAACAATTAGCAGTGGCTACTAAGTTAAGAACAAGAGTCTCAGCTTAGTATGAAAGCCCTTTCCATGAAGTCTAACTTCTCTTTCCAGTATTAGCTGTCATCATCCTTCCACATAAACCTGATGCCTTGGCAAAGTCACCCACCACTTTCTAAATGCATTACCTTCCTTCCCATCTCTCGCCTTGTGTTCTGTCCCCTTTGATACCATACCTGAATGCAATCTGTGATTCAAGTCCCATCTTTAGTACTTCACGCCAATGGAGCCCTTCCTGGTCCCAGTCCATGCATCTCTCTCCTCCACATTCCCTAAAGGAAACAGGACGAATCCTCATGGATTCCTGAGACAGAGAAGTGCAGGACTTAGGTCTCTGTAAGAGGTAATAAGAATTTTACCTCTTACAGTGACCTAAATCCCGCATAAGAGCTTAATAAATTAAAGCAAACTGAAATACATTTGTGAAAGCCATCTCTCTCATTCTCTTGTTTTGAAGATAGGTAGACCTTCACTTGAGGACAGTTTTTCTCTGTATATAATCTTTCCGCTGAAAGACTACACTTCAAGTCAAAGGATGCTGTTTTGGAAAATGAGGTCACACTGGGCTCAATGAAGATCTTCTTTTCTGAAAACATGTATTTCCTAAATGAAGAAATATTGGTATCTGCACACAAAAGACTTCATTTATTTAAAAACACTGCCTACTTATCAATATATAATTTAGACTTAAAAAAGAGCAAGACAGGTTGAATTGGAGAATGTATGTAACGGAAAAAAATTTGTTACTTTAAGGTATAGAAGAGAAAGGGGCCATCTGCTATGTAGAGGTTCTTATCTGTGTTTTATGTCGTAATTAAAAAAAATTGTGGAAAACTAGTGATGAGACAGAATAACTCAAGTAGTCTTTAAAAAACGCATTTGTTTATGTCATAGAGATCATAAGTAACTTATTTAAATAAATAGACAATGCTTCTTTTAAATGATCATTTTTTTACATAATTATCTGCTTATGTTAAAAGTAGTTTTTCTTTTAAATATTTTAAAACTTTCTTGTTGCCATCCTTTACACTGTATACTTGTCTTTTTTTTTCTTATAAAGACAGAATCAATTGAGTCAGGATAAATTTAGTCTATTATCATTGTGTGATTTCTCTTGTCAATTAGAGGGTTTTGAATCAATAATGTTTTACACCGGTACACCTGGAAACATGACATTATATGGAAACTCACCTGAAGCCTTATACTTCCCTCTGTCAGTTAGAGAGAGAATATGCTCATTTTTTTACAGCACTGCTGTTCACTCAGATAACCTTGGAGACCCAATGGTGAGTTGGAATGTCCAACTTATTAATTTGCTAAGAACTGGAACTCTCTGATACCTCACGAGAAATCAATTATAGGTGCTGCTGGGGAAAGAGGCAAATTGAAATATAATAACAAGACTAATGCTTCTGGCCACAGTAAAATAACGGAGACCAGATTTACCTTCCTGCCTGAAACAACTGAATATCTCTCTCTCTCTCTCTCTATATATATATATATAGATATCTATATCTATATCTATATCTATATCTATATCTATCTATATATATGTTTCATATATATATATATATATATATATATATATATATATATATATATATGAAACAATGAGTTTCAAGACATTGGTCAACAACTATTAAAGAAAGCTTAAAACAAGTATATAAGCCACCTATATTACCACCCTGAGATAATTTCTAGGCTGCAGTACAGGAAGGGGAATCAAGAAGAATCTAGCAGAATTCTTGAGTTGAGGAGGCAGAGCTGAGAGATGGACAAGATCAAGAGCATTGGATTATACAGGCAGAGTATGGCAGAGTTTAGAGCTACACACAGAAGGAACTAGATTATACAGGACATAGTATTTTTGAAGAGAGAGCTGCACAGAAAGGGAACTCCAGAGATTTATAGAAAAACTCCTCAAATATTTAGCTGAGTGATCAGATTGTGTGTATGAGGAAACTAGTCAAGGCCAGAAAAAGACTTACCTAAAATAATTAGCGATAACAATGCCTCACAGAGTTAAAAATACTACCTGTTTCCATCAGCCAAAGTGGAGAATCCCATGATTCTCAGGGTATTGCAGGGAATACACAGAAGGACCTTGCCTCAGTAGTGAAGAATAATTAGCCACACACGCATGACTACTGCTATTATCTTGCCTAATAAATCTTAAAAGTTGACTGGAAAACATGAAATTCTTTATAAGTACCTTAATTATGTGGCAGAACAAAACTCAAGAATATTTATAAAAATACAAAAATATTCAGTACCCCAAAGAATAAAATTAATCTTTCATCCTAAAAATTACTAGGCATAAAAAGAAGGAAAACATAACCACTGATGAGGAGAACAAAATCAATTAATAAAGTACAAAAACTGACACAAACATAAGAATTATTTGACCAAGAAAATATGATAGTTATTATAACTATATTCCATATGTTTACTAAATTAAGTAAAAGAAAATTAACTAGAGACGAGGGAATTCAGACATACACACTACAATGTCTGAGATAAAAAACACACTGGATTAGATATTGCAGGGGAAAAAAAAGATTAGTGAACTAGAAGACACAGTGATAGAAACTATTTAAATGAAACACAGAGAAAAGAGTATGTTTAAAAATGAACAGAGCATCAGTCAACTATGGAACAATTTTAAGTGGCCTAATATAGGTAAAAGTGGAATCTCCAAAATGGGTGGGGGGCAAAAACATTTGAAAAAATAATGACTAATAGTTTTCCAAATTTGATGAAAAGTATAATCCTAAAGGTCTTAAGAGTCTCAATGAATTTTTAGCACAGGGAAATATAGAGACAACCACACCAAGATACATCAGGTTGCTCCAAAACAACGATAATGAGAAATCTTAAATGTAGCTATAGGGGAAGGAAAACACATCACTACTGAGGAACAAAGATATGAATTACAGTAAATTTCTCATCTAAAACAGTGCAATTGAAAAGTAATGAAGCAAAATCATTAAAGCACTAAAAGAAAAAAAATTGTCAACCTATATTGCTATACCCATTAAAAATGTTTTTCAAATTCAAAAGCAAACTAAAGACATTTAAAACATATAAAAGCCAAAAGAATTCATCACCATCAGATTTGTATTAAAAGTAAAAGAAAGTCCTTCACACAAAAAAAGAAACAAACAAACAAACAAAACAAAACAATACAGATAGAAGTATGGGTTTAAGCAAAGGAAGGGAAAGGACTGGAAATGGTATCTACGTTGATAAATATAATATTTAAATTACTTTAAAAGGTAATTCATGTGCATTATATCCAAAAGTAAAATGTATGACAACAGTTGCTCAAAGTTTGTGAGGGGAGAAATGAAAGGATACTATTGTAAAGTTCTAGTACTATATGTGAACTGGTGTATCATTTGAATATATTAAGTTGTATAATGTTACTTGGTAAGTTAAAAATGTGTACTATGCATCCTAAAGCAGCCACTAAAATACTATAGCAAAGAATTACAGTTAATATTAGCCAAAAAGGAGATAACAATGAAATCATTAAAAATGCTAAGTTAATCCAAAAAAAGTAAAATGAAAAGGAAAAGTGAACAAAAAACAAATGGTATAAATTGAAAACAAATAACAAGGTGATAGATTTAAACCCAACCATATAAATAATCATACTAAATGTAAATGGTCTAAACACCTCAGTTAAAATGCAGAGGTTGTAAAATTGGATTTAAAAACAGTAACCCAACTACAGTATATGCTGCTTGTAAAGAAGGTACTTTAAATATAAAGACACAAATAAAATAATTGTAAGATAATTGAAAGTGACATACCATGTTAAATTGTACCAAATGAAAGCTGGAATTTACTTATCAAAAGACAAGTAGATTTCAGAGCAAAAAATATTATAAGAGATAAAGATGGTTATTTTTTTTATAATAAAAGGGTCAATTTCTCAAGAAGACATAATAATCCATGTATTCTGTGACAGAAAAATTTCTGTCAATTTGAGGTCCTGTGTTTCCTGGTATTGTATCTAAATTGTTGATACTTATAGAGAGTACCAAAGTGTATGAGTTTAGGTTCTCCTATCTTGAATATTGCCTATCTAGGAGCTTATCACCTTATATAGTCCCTACTTCTCTATCCATGCATGTTACTTTTGAGGGAGGTATTCCTCTATGTTATTTGCCTGAACGCTTAACAAAGGATTTCTTGGCACTGCTTCTGTGCCACACTCAGAGGCACAGGGATTATACCATTGAAGCAAGAAGTTGGAGAAAAATGGGCTTCTATGGCTATGTGGCCCTGTTGACTTAAACCCACCATGTACTACTTCCTCCCTATAACTTGTTGCTTCGTTAGAGGTCTATCATGGAAGCAGAGAGCCAGCCCCTGGGTTCTCAGAAATCACACACCTTAGTCTTCACTTGCCCAGGGCTCTCTATGGGAAGCCACCTCAAACAATGCTCATCTACACTTATTTCTATCTTCTAGAAGGCTGTTCTCACCCAGAGATGGTGACGATGATGATGATGATGATGATGATGATTTTGAGAGAGACAGACAGAAATTGTGTGTGTGTTTGTGTGTGTGTGCGTGCGTGCGCAGTTGTACACCCATACATGTTGAAAGATAGTATAGCTGTTCTCAAATGTTTTCTCTATGCCTCTCCCTTCCGAAATGCTTCCAAAAGACAAAGCCAGAATGTACATTCTTTTTTGTCTTCTGATCTATCATATATTACCTTGAGATTATAAGAACAAAAAGGCCTAATTTCTTGAAAAGAGAAGAGATGACAGGGAGTAAAAGTGAAGACCATGAGAAGAATTACATAATAAAATAAAAATATGATTTAAGTTGCATAGACCTTTTATATTTCTTTATCTGATGGCCATAATAAAACTAATACTTAATAATCAGGCTTCCCTGAGTGTATATTTAAAAATTAACCATTGCAAGCATGTATCTTGAAAAAAAACACCTTGATTTTGTGGAAAATCAGAACTATATGACATCAAAAGGTAACTAGCCACTGGAATGCTGTCTTGGAAACCTCTTAGCATCTTGCTGTAGGTAATTAGCTGCCCCCTTCTCTACAACAGCATTCTGAAAAATACATTAACACAAGACCTTCAAAATTTGGCAGACTATTATAAGCCAAGATTTTCCAAAATAAGTAGAAATATTATTTTAAAGGTTTTTGAATGCCTTTTTGCATTATTCACAAAAATGTGTAAATTAATCCTACGTAAACTACAAGTGGAAGTATACGTAAAAGGTTAGATAACAGCCCCAGGCAGAATAAGATGGCAATGCCAAGTGAATGGTAGAGACTGTGTTTCTCAAGCATAAGTCTGAGAAACCTTGAGCTTCCATAATTTCTTTGAGAAATGTACTTAGTCATTCTAGTACCTGAATTTACATCTATGTTTACAAATGCGTTTCTTCCACATGAAGGTTAACTGACAGCACAGCTCACTGGGTACATGCAGGTTTCATAGAAGTCCCAATAGAGAAAAGTAATGGAAGAACTGAGTCATGAAATGTACTGTAATATTGTCATGAGGACTCAAAACGACTTTGAACCATAGCAGGATTCCATCTTCACTGAGCCATAGACAGCCAAGGAGAAAATTTCCATTTCTGACTCCAGGAATTATTAGATTAGGTACCCATTTAATGTAAATTTCCCTAACACTGTCATCTTAATCTTATTTCCAAGTGAGTAAGTCAGCTTTACAGAGCAATCAAATAATACTCCAGTAAAGCTGATCTTTAAAGATTACTCATCATCAGAGTTTTGGTTAAGTATAAGGCTTGATTAACCTTAATTATCAAATAAAGCCTTGACATTACTAATGTCAGTTTAGTTGTACATAGTTAGATAGGCGTTCTCTGTATTAATATTATTATAGTTAAAACACAAAAGCTGGTTTAAGTTAAAACTAAGGCTTCGTTTTTCTCCTCTTGATTAAACCCAACCTTAGAGGTTTGGTTTCAGCAAAACAACATAATCCATCACATCGAAATTCATATTGTCAAACTGAATTTTATTGGCTTTGTGGTTTCGGTGATATAGTTGCATTAATGCTAAAAACATAAGGATAAATGTGCTCATGCAGGTAGAGGCCTTGCTCCAGTCCCTGGTATGTGAGAAGTATTCAATAAAGGTTAGCTATTATTGTTTTGTGGAAATTTATAGTAAATTTTTATTTCAGTGCATGTTTACGGTCCATTTATTAGTACATCCCATTTAAGATAGCACTGAAGTTCCCAATTCTTTTCCTTGAAAGGCCTCTAAACATTACTCAAGTGTAACAAGTACCAAGATGGAAAATAACTGCCAGGAATTCAGTAGTGACCAGGAAAGCTTCCTGGCAGAGAAGAGACTTTGAAGAGATGTTATCTCTCTGTGGAACACCAACAAAACTGCCTCATTATTATGACAAAAGCTTTAAATGGAGGGACAGAAAAATAAAGTGCCTTATTCAAGCCCATTCATCAGGGCCTCTTGCATTTTTAGTTTCCAGTCTCTAGAATCTCATGAGTTCTTTTTTTCTCTGTAGCCCAAGCATATATAGTACTTATTATTCTTTTGTCTTTACAAAATGTTTTGGGAAGTAAATAACAGTTGATTATATTTGGCAAACAGTACTTCTTACTGTATTTTGATATAATAATTTTTTTTTTCCGTTTGCTTTGGAAATTGACAATTATGATGACATTGAATAGAGGCTAGAGGTGGCATTAATTATCGGGGTAATCTAGATATTTACATGAATTCCAATTTTGATGAAGCGTCAAACTCTTATTTGACATACACATTATCTCAATTGTGAATATGAAGACCACACTGCTGTGAAAATGCTGACAGAATAGCTCTCAATCTGCTTGCCAAAAAAAAGGGCATTTTTTAACCCAAGAAGTGTATCATATCTGTTTAAAAGCTACACAGCACATTTTAAAGGAAATCTATTTTTGTGCTTAAAAAGAAATTGCACATAAAATATAAGCTGTGAAAGACAATCATAGCTGTTGGAGCTCGCCATTAAAAAATCATCACAGCGAAAACTGACTACAAACACTGGAAAGATTTGATTCCTAACAACAAAGTGTGGGAAACAAAACAAGTACATAAGTAATAGTTGCTGAATCTTTCCTTTCTGAGCTTTTTAGCAAAATATCCAAGAGGGCCTTCTGTATGCAAGGTAAATTAATTATGACTGGGAACTTTAAAAGATATATATATATATATCCACACACACACACACATATACATATATATATCTATGTACATAAATATTTATATATACACACACATATATATACACACACATATGTAAAGATATATAGACACATATGTGGATATATGTTTATATATGTGTGCTGTATATATATATATATGTGTGTGTGCTGTATATATGTATATATACAGCACACATATAATATACATGTATGTAAATAAATAACAGGTACACATAGATAAATATATACTCATGTATATTGATATATGTGGCAAATCTGGTCTTTTTTTAGGAATTTAAAAATCTACTTAGAGAAATAAGATTGACAAATGAAGCAAAAGAACAGAATTCAAAGTGAGGTGTAACTGCAAATTGTACCTCCATTGCCCTCCAGCCTTCTGGGTGACACTTGCCTTTTACATCCCAATACCACTGGGAGATCTTTAGAGGTGGAGGGAAAGAAACTTCTATCAGGAGCCCCACATTCTTGGATTCCTTATTCCCAGTCTTGATCCATCCTGTGTCTGTTGCCTTCTCTTTACTAACTGCCCCCTATTCAAACCCCCAGCCCCGTGAGTCATTCTCAGGGTATCAAATAATATCTGTCGTCAGGTCTCTCACTGTCTTACTCCCTCTCTCTCCCACTGTCCCCTTCTTTCTCTGTGCTAACGCCATTCTCTGCACATCCTGTCTGGAGCCAGGGAGACCCGCATTTACTCCCCCAGCTGAGTAAGAACTTATTTCCCTTGTTATCTCTCTCTCCATCCCAGGGGTGGTCACCACTCAGATCCTGACCTACTGCCATGATTTCACAGATCCTTCTTCCTTTTTTGTTCAGCGCTTTCTCCCACCTCTTCTTTTGGAGTCCTCTCTTTCAGAACTCCGCAAACTCCCAACTCCCAGTACATGACTGGGGATGGGGGGCAGCGGCAGAGAATTCCCTGATATTGCATTAGACAGAACAATTGTCTGCATAATGAAACCTGTCTTAACTGTACCCACTCCAGACAAGACCCTGTGACCAGCTTGGTCTAACAATCCATTAAAACGTTTTCTCAGCGGCATCTACCCCTTAGAGGAATTCTGCTACTCTCCTAGAGCACAGAAATAGCATTTTTTCTTAATATTATGTAAGTAGCGGTTAAGATTGCAATAGACTATAGGAGCGATACAGTATTCTGTATATTTTCTTGGTAATGAATAAAAATAAAGTGTGAACAGAGAGCTGGAGTGAGGTGGAAAAGACAGTTGGCTGTGTAAGGAGGAGTCAGATGGCGGGGAGCCTTGAACACCAGACAGAAATGCTTTGTTTGGGAGTAACTTCTTCTTTGACCCATATAGTATTCATAATTGTATTGTTTAATTTTTTTAAATCTGGAAATTTTCTTGTTATCTTTTTATTTTTGATTTTTAGCTGAATTCCACTGTGGTCAGAGAACACACTTTGTTTGCTGTCAATATTATGAAATTTGTTGAAACTTGTTTTTATCACTCAGCATTTGGTAAATTTTAGTGAGTACTACATGTATGCTTGAAAAGAACATATTCTCTGCAGTCATTTGTTTCATTGTTTTATAGATGCCTAATGGATCAAATTTGTTACCTTCGTGGTTTGCATCATCTATATATTTATTCATTATCTTGTCTGCTTGTGTGATGTTACTGAGAAAGATATGCTAAAATCTGCCACTATATTTATGGGTTAGTTTATTTCTATTTTAAGATTCATTCCAATTGCAAGGATGTAAAAATATAAAAAACATGTGACTTGGAATCAATGAAATATGGGAAAATATGACACATCTGGATGTATAAATAGTGTGTAGATTTACTCCCAATAGAATAATAAAAGAACTTGTGTACATTCTGGCCAATGGCTAGAATGGAAAGATGCCAGGATGCCTAGGGTTGAGTTAGGGTTTTTTTTTGTTTTTTGTTTTGGTTTTTTTTTGGTGTGTGTGTGTGTGGGGGAGATGGAGGGATGACTAAGGACATAAAAGAAAGGAACCTCAAGTTTCCTTTAACTACCCTTTGAGCCAAGGACAAATCCTAACCAGCTTGTTCACTGCTTCCTCACCTGAGGAGCTCACCCGTAGCCCCTTTTCTAGGGGAAGGAATCTCAACCTGGGGTTCCATGGACATCTCAATATATGCATGTCAGGGTGCCCTCTCAATTACCTCAAAAACATAAACAAAATTTTGTGTTCATATGTATATGGGCATTTATCTGGGGAGAAGTTCCATCCTCTCACCAGATTATCAGAACTGTCTGTCATTCAAGATGCAGAAGGACCACTGCTCTGGAACCAATGAAACTTTCAGACAGGATGCACTCAAACCGAAACGAGAGAGGACAGGGAGGGCACAGAAAGGCACAAAAACCCAGGAACGTGCTTTCTTTTCCAGAACGTCCCCAACCCCCTCAAAAGCCTGTTCAACTCTTCTAGATGCTTTTAGAAACTGTAAACCCATTCAGTCCTCCACTGAGGCATTAGTTATCTACCATGTTTTAAAAAATGAATATTATGAGTAATTTATCTTTATCATTTGTGCTGTCTCATCAGCTCTTTACCAAATCTCTCTCTCCTCCATGTCCCTGTTTTTTTCCTGAGGACAAAGTCTGTGACAGGATGTAAGACCATCACTGAAAAAGAGAAGCAGCCCCTCTTTTCAGGGGCTTCTGACTGAGCATGGCCCCTGTGCATTGTGATGTGTACATTCCACACACCAGGTGCTCTGCAGCTTATGGGCCATATAGCAGTCCTGTGATTCCAGAGTGATTTTTGATCCTGGAAACCTTTCTGCTATGACAACAGTGCTAAAGACATGGCTTAAGGTTTATCCTGGACTGTGACCTCATACGTTTTTCCCATGTTTTATTTATAAATACTTCAGGATAACAGTTGACAACAGGGCTTTGCACAGAAGAAGACCATTGTGCAAGGAGACTCAGAAACAGGAAGGACTAATTAAAGTTCAGTGACCTTTCCCAGGTGTGTGTCTTGTGGACCCCAGGCCTAAAAATCTGGATTAGTTGACTCCTTTCCCCAAAGAAATCAAGGAAAAAAGGTATTCCAAACATATCTATAAGGCTTAGTAGAAGTCAGGAAAAAAAAAAAAGAAAGATTAAAAAACGCTTTCTCTGATAGGGTCATGTAGAAATCCAATATAAAAAAGGCACTTTTTAACCCAACACACGTGTAATTATTATATAGCTTTTTCAATACAGGTGAGCAGAAGTCTGCAGGAGTGATTCAGGGATTTTTTATTTTTTTTTAGATTTTAAAAACAGATTCAATAAGTAGATAGTCTTTTTTTCCCCATTTTTGGTTATTGGTGAGTAAAGATGTGATGCATGGAGCTATAGCAGTCATTATGTAATAATGAGGCAGAGCAGACATACAGATGGCAGAGCAGAAAAACAGAAAGATACTCCATTTGTATCACACATTGAACCACTAAATAAAACAATTCTTAAACCTTTCTCCTTCTGGAATTCTTGTTAAGTGAAATTATAGGGTTTTTCATTTGTTTTAGTTTAAGTCAGTTGAGTTGGGTTTTCTTCTAAGAGTAACTAAAAGCTTTCAAAATTATTCAATCATAACGTGCAATTAATTTCCAAAGTGTTTGCATCAATTCTTCTCCTATCAGGAATATGTTGATATATCAGTTTTATTACATCCTCAGTGGAGGTTGTGTGCAGCCTCAGCAGAATCAGTGTGTGTGTGTGTGTGTGTGTGTGTGTGTGTGTGTGTACATGTACACATATTGATGGGATATATCGAATGTTTGCTAAATTAAAAATATTGCCTTTTTATTTTTTACTTACCATAAATCAAATTGGGCTGCAAAGAAGACTTCAGTTTTGAACATATTCTCTCTCCACCCCCACCCCACATTTTCTCATCCCATCTCTGTAAATACACTATCCATTTAGGTGTCCAAACCTGAAAGTTTTTCTCTGTACGTTCCTTTCTCTTTACATTCTTCATTTAATCAGTTTCCAAGTCCTCATGCTTTCATTTCATTTAATCTTTTTGCTATATACTCAGAAACACCTCGTATTATCCACTCATTCTCTCTTCTGAATTCCTAAAACAGTTTCCGAACTGTTCCAGATTTTTATGCCTGAGGTCCAGAAGACATACACCTGGGTAAGGTCACTGAACCTTAATTAGTTCTTCTGTTTCTGAGTCTCTCTACTGATAATCTCAGCCCTCTTCCAACCCTCCCACACATTTTCAAGCAAGCTTGTATGAATATGGGTCTTATCACATCCCTCCTTTCTTGAAATCCATCACTGAACCCTTTCTGTGTTCAGCACGTGATCTAAATTCTCACTTGGCATTTAGGGCACTAAGTACCCCTCTAGTTCATCTCCCTCCCAGTCTGTTCTCCCACCATCTTTCATTACTAACATGTTCCAAATGCACCATGTAGTGTCATGGCTCCTTGCTTTTGAACAGTGTTTTTCTAGAATGCCCTCACCGGTACCCCTTCTCCTAATTGTTTAAAAACTCAATTTGGTTATTACCTCTTCCAGAATGCATTTCTGCACCTCACCCTAATCTATGTCCCTACTGCACTTATCTCCATTACTGTCTTCTTCTGCTAGATGGTGAGCAGGGATTATGCTTTATTGCCTAGTACATACTAATAACAACAGTAATTATACGGATGACATTCCTTACAACATGAAAGTAATGGCTGCATAGCTGCTTCTCATATGCTCAATTTAGCTTATTAACTTATTCAATTTAACTCTCATACCTACCTTATCAGGTAAGCGACTACTATTCATATTATTATTCTCATTTTGTATATGGGAAAAGGGAGGTACAGAATGCTTAGGGAATTTTCCCAAGTTGCACAATCCTCAATGACAGAGCAAGAATTAGGACTCAGGCAGTGGACTCCAGAGCCCATGTTTGTGTCCATGTTGATAAATGGCTTCTCTGGTTATTTGATAAATATCTAGTGCATGGAAATTAGGATGGGGATAGGGTGTTTGGGAAGATGTTCCTGACCCTTCCAGCCCTCTTGAAAAGGCAGAATGGTTAGTCTGGCCTGGGGTCCCTTTCCCACTTACGGCTTCCTTCTCATGAGCCTTTTGCTCTCCCTGATGTGGCATGTATCTTCCTTACTCTCTAATCTTTTGAATATAGTGTTTTCTTTCTCAAGAAATAGTCTACTATCTTTACAATTATCATACTAATAATGCTGCTGATGGTTGCTAACATTTATTAAATGCTTACTGTATCCTATTAAAAAAATTGCTACTGGGAGTAGAATAAAGACTGTATCACCTTGTAATTTTTAATAAGAAAAAGTGCATATATTCATGCCTTATAGATAACTATACTTGCTTGCATGCAAGCTGCCCTGTTTAGGATTTTAAGCTTTCTCCTCTGTGATCAGGACGTAAAGGCTGATTGGTTCATTCTCTGACTAGGCCCAGCCTACCACCCTCGAAAGCCCCTACTTAAGTCTCCCTCCCACCACCGCATCAGTCCCACACCCAGGGCAGCGATGATGCAATAGAAAGGTAATCAGGCTAGGACTTGGAAAACTTCGGTCATCCTTTAGTAGCTGCGTTACCTTAGGGAAATACTTTAATCTTGTTTTGCCATGGTGTCCACATCTTTTAAATGAGAGTGACAGTTATTTCTGCCTCACCAAGGTAAACTTCTCTGGGGTGTCTTCCCTGAACCCCAGGAAAAAAATTGTCTATCTTGTTCCCACACATGTCTATTGTAGTTGCTTGTTAATTTGTTTGTGCTATCTGCTAGACTGTTAATGTCTCTACAGGGGCTGAGTCATAGTTGTGTTTGGGTCTCCTGTCCCCAAAACATCTGTTAGACTGAATTTCCACAGCTACCCCCCACCCCCCCGCCTTTTCCTTGAGTCTCCCATTTGTAATTTCCTTTCATCCTCAAAGCCACCCATGACATCCATTTGGATCGAAAATCACTTGAGTAAGACTGATGGGGTAACACAGGGATCCTATGTATCTTAGATGGAGACCAACAAAATATTTCTGGTCATGGTATTCAATCTTTGTCCCATCTAATAATAAGAAAATGAGCATCCTACGTCTTTGGTATTGAATATACAAGGTCTTCTACTGAGCATCCAGCCATAATATCTATGACATCATACAAGATGTTTCCATTTCTAACGCAGAACTTGGACAGGGGAGGGAACTGTGGGTTGATCTCCAGTCGAGTGGCTCTGAATGGGGGATCAATGGAGACATGCTAATGAGACATGTTCAAGCCTGTAACTTTTGGTGATAGCTGGTTCCTTGGATGTTACTGTTTCCCATCCCTTTCCTAACCTCGGTCTACTATGGCTCAGGTGTCCAGGGACTTGTTTGAGCTGAATATTGTTTGGAACGTCAAAACAAGCATGCATGCTTTAATGATTAACTTTCTCCCTTTCTGCGGGGATACTACTCATCTGGATAATTTCACCTCAGAGTGTAAAGAAATAGAGGTTGAAGTGTGTGCACTTCATATCATCAAAGAGAAGAGGAGAAGGAGAAGACAGTCTAAGTGTGAGCAAAAGGAATTACTCATACAGATGTGCCCTTTGACTCCCATTTCCTGCTCCTGGCCAACCCTTTAGGGATTATTTTCAGAGAGATCTCCCTTTTCCTGTGAGGCCAGAGATTTTTCTAGCTACAAGGCTATTGTGTGTGACATGTCTAGGCAAGCATGCAGCAAAACCACAGAGAAACAAGGGATTAAAGAAGTAAAGCTGGGCAAACTCAAAAACGCCTTCTGCAGAATTTCTCTCAAGCTTGAGGTAAACATCTCTACCTAATCTCCTCCCTCTTCAATTTCACAGTTTATTTTTCACTGTGTTCCACTTGTGGCAGTTCCCTCTATGACCGAGAAGGGGAAGCAATTTGTTCTCTACAGGAGTGGCTGCCCCAAGTAGCACAACTCTCTGTGTTCAGGACTGAGAGAGAGAAAATGCCCGTTGCTGGGTGGGATGATCTCAAGAGGCAAGAACGCAGTGGCCTCAGTCCTTTGAAGTGAGTGCACTTTCCCAGTGGTCACATTGGGACAACTTTCCTTCAGAGCTGTACCCTGTGAACTTTTGATACGGGCACCGAACCACACTAAGTTAGGAAGTAGACAGCTTTTGCTCCTTTTCCAGACATATCAGATTTACAGGAAGCTTCCTTCTGAAGATTCCCATCTTCCTCTTACCTACATTCAGCAATATCTGAATGATGCTTCTGCCGACCAAGTGCCAAGTGCCATCTTGCAAAGAAGAGGCCCATAAGTCCTCACAAATGACTCTCAGCCTTGGCATATGCAGCAGCCTCATCCAGATTCCAGCAAAGAGGAATTGGCAGGGCATGAATAAGGGCAGAAGGTAATTGAGGAGCTGGGGCTGGTTTTAAGGCAGGACAGAGCCCAGCTCCACGAGCTGAGCTGAAAGGAATTTGCTGCGTGTGCCAGATGTCATAAAGAGCTGCTGAGCTAGTTGAGCTTTCTAGTGCTCAGAAGCAAATCAATCAGATGAACTGCGACTGCGGCTCTGCTACAGACCATGAGCTAATGTGGGCCCTACCCCAGTGAGCCAGCGCCACGGGCACTGGAACCGGCAGTGGACGGTGGTGAGAACCCACACAGCTAATGCCTAATGCCAGGAGGGAGAGATGGAAGGGGCTCTTCTTTAACACTGAGAATAGCCCCAGAGTGAATACAGCCTTCAACAGCTGTGGTTTCATTCTCATCACCGCTGGGCGAGTTGGGGGTGCTAATTTTAGAGCGGAGAGCTGTTAAAATCAGACCAGACTTGTTAAAGGAGAGTAGTGACAGTACTTAGACCAGCGTCTGCAGTTGACTATGCACGAAAGCTTTATGTCAGAAGAAGAAACAGAAAGAAAGCAAAAAGGCCATGAGAGAATGAAGGAAGCTGGCTGGCTGGTCCCTCCTCGTTGTTACCTCAGCAACTGGTCCATGTGACTGTTACAGTCTTTATCACACAGTGACAAGGTAATAAAAAGAATAGCTCCCACTTACTGAGCTTTTACTAGGGGCAGGCACTGTTATGGGAGTTTCACCTCCATCATTGCATTTAATCCAGACTCAGAGAGGTTAAGTGACTTTCCCAAAGATACGTATAAATGTGGGTGCACATGCATGGAGACCCATAACTGTTGACTAGCGATCAGGTTACAAATCCAGCTCTCCCTGACTTCGACATCAAAAATCTCACCCATTACGCCACACAGTGTCTCATTTTTAAAGCAGGTACTACACAAGAATTTGTGAATTTAGAAACTGTGGCCCTGATGGTCAATAAAATAAAATAACCAAGTCACTTAGTTTGGAAATTAAAAAGAGAATATTCCTTGGGAGTCAAAGAGAGGGTCACGCATTGGCCATATGGTCACAGATTGAAGTTTTCCATTTTCTCTGCCTGTAATAGCCCTGACAGACAGCAAATAAGGAAAACATATTGCAAAAGGAATCTTCCCATCTCTCAGATCACATGGTACAGATTTCTGGTAGCAGCAGAGTTGGCTGCAAACAACTAATAATCTGACAATAGGTAAGTTCAGCCCCTCGAATCCTAGTGAGGTCACTATACCAAGGGATCCATGATTTTATACTCAGGTGGATTGTCCCCTTTTAAACAGCAATCGAGGAGAGGCATAGGGACAGTGATTGTCTTTTTAGGTAACCTGTGAGTTCAATAGATGCCACATCGCTCCCTCCATGCTCAGACTGTTCACTTGATGGAATTATTTGAGATTGTTTTAGAGAGAGAGAGAGAGAGAGAGAGACAGATGCTCATTCATACCAACTGTATAAAGGCAGACAGCCCACGATTACATTTTTACCAGAAAACTTCGAACAAGAAAAGGTCCAAGCTAGCCTAGGGCAAGGAGATCATCTTTGAACGTAAACCATGAGGAAAAGCATTCTTGACAATAGAAAAACTGCAGATCCTTACAATCATTTTGCCCCCATGTTTCCTTTAATTTAAATTAAGATAAAAAGATGGGAAATACAACTCCTTCGAGTGGTACAGAATCCACAGAGCCTTCTAACAAAGCTGTCAGTTCAGACATTTCAGCCTCTTTGGCATTCCTCACCAAAGGAAGAGCGAAACAGGCAGCTGCTTTTGCTCAGTTCTGTTGGAGCTACGTTGGTAACTCTTCTATCGAGAAATTAGCAGGTATCATACAAACACTGTTCTCCTGTGAGCTTTTTCTTCTTTGAACCAATGCACTGTGAGTGCTTTTGTGTTTAGCAAGTCTTTAAAAAAATAATGCAAACGTGTCAAGGTTTATGTATGATTTACTTGTAAAAAGTGAATTTGAACATATTGAAAGTTACCTTTAAAAATATCACTCTATCTCAAAAAGTTAAACTGAGTTGCCATGTGACCCAGCAATTCCACTCCTAGGTACATACCCAAGAGAAGTGAAAACACCCAAAAACTTGCCCTTGAATAGTCCTAACAGAATTATTCACAACAGTCCCTAATTGGAAACAACCCAACTGTCCATGACAGATGAATGGATGTACAAAATGTGTTATGTCCGTACAATAGACTATTATTCAGTAATAAAGAAGAATGAAGTACTGATACATGCCACAAAGTGAATGAACCTTGAAGACATTATGCCAAGTGAAACAAGCTGGACACAAAAGGCCATAGATTGTATGGTTTCGCTTATAGAAAATATCCAGAATTAACTTGCTCTTAGCTCAGCTTCCTCGTCTGCAAGTCAGAAATTCTAATAGTAGCAGTTACAATGACAATTAGAGTTACAATGACAATTAAGTTAGCTAATATGTGTATAGTGCAGTTTTATCTATCATCATCTTGAGTGTCACAGTGGAAACAATGTGGTGACCTATTTTCTGTGGTGCTTACAACCTCGATTATACCATTAACATTTATTTCTTAGACATCATTGATGATCTATATTTATTGATGAGCCATAGAATAAATACATAATTAGATAATTTGCTTATTTTTATTTATGGACCGCATAACGTGGTTAAAAATTATTGGAAAGCAAGAGCCTACATCCGTCCTTCATCCTTCCCACTTGTTTTATATTCCCCAGCACCAGCTACTCTGTATGTACGAGCTGACCGTTTCCCCAGGATCCGAGTTACTGGTCAGTTTGTCCCAGGACTACTATCATGGCATTATGGGCACAGGCACCACTGACCATGGAAAGGTTGCCAACCTGACTGTGGAATGAATCGCAGGAATTTATACTGTGCTTGGAATTGTGGCTTGTGAGTACACTTTCACTTCTGGCCATAAGGTGCTGAAGCTGAAGTTTGTATGTTGTTCTGGGTCCAAAGAGATGCTTGATGATACGTAGCGAATGTGGTTACTGAAGCTGGCTAAATTAGTTATTATTTGGGGGCTAAAGGTCCGTCAGTGTCCTTAAGGCCTAGAACTGGGAATGGCAATGTCACCAGGGGAATCACAACCCCTCTCTTAGGCAAAAATGTTTTCAGGAGGGAGCTCCCAAGCAAGAACAAGCAAAACATGTGCACATGTGCACACAGCAGCCCCTCATTAGTTGGTGATGTTGGAGGCTGAATGGCGGAACAACTGCTCCTTCTGTCTCCTGACCACGGCGTGCTGCAATGGAATGGTGAGTGCTTCCTAAATGACAAACTCTACATTGCATTCCAAGAGACTTCAATAGTTTCCTCAACTGTTTTCTTCTTTAGGGTATTGTCCTTGTTAATCATCCTTTCCTTGCTCTTTTTATTATGGAAGTCATTTCAGTCATCATTTCTTGTTTATTGTAATACGTGGGGTGCTTGAGAAATACCAGGAACAGGGATCTTGTACTAGCTCTTCACTGACTTGGTGAGTCCGTAAGTGGGGTCTTCTCCAGCTCCTTTCCTCTCCAAAAACGGCCAGAAGTGTCCCCCACTCCAAGAACAGGAGGCTGTCCAGAAGTTTTTCTTAAGGACTAAAACCCAAATCCACAAGACGTACTAATTTAGCATTCTTTTCCCCAAATTATTTTGGGATGCTTTGGAACCTCTGTGTCCTAGACCCTTTGGGTTCTCTCTGGGTGAAAATAGCCACAATGCAGGGAGAATGGCTGGGTGTACCTGACTGGGGGTGTGTGTGTGTGAGATACCCACCTGGAGAAGGCTGTGCCGAGGAGGAGGTGGTCCCAGGCTGTGTCCTGTGATCCTCATGAGAACCTCAGTAAGAGATCATGAAGGCATGTAGCTCGCCACTACCACAGATGGGGAGATTTTCAGCTTCGTGGCCCTAATTAGCAATAGCTAATTAATGCTCAAGCACCTTGGTGGGGACTGGGGACATGAAACTGAACTAGAGAACAAATTGGTTGTCGGAAACCGCCACCCCTGCAGGAGTTGGGATGGGATTATATCCCAAGTTTTCTCTGGCTTCCTGCTGTTTCCTGTGAAACAGCATTTCTACTTCCTATATGGGGGCCTTGGTACAAGGCCTATGTGGGGACAGAGTCCCAGGGAGCAGTTTCCAGGCTCTCGGCCTCACGTGGAAAGGTGTTGGTTTGGGTAGTAAATGGCCGTCAGCTCTGACTAGTTGGCCATCAGCTGTTACTGGTTAGCCATTAGCCACTGATATAACTGCCGTGGCTGAGCTAGCAAGCATGGATTGCATTTAGCAAGGGGGGTTGGTTGGCAGAAAAGTGGACGGCAGGTGGCAGCTAGCAAGTGGGGTTAACAAGCATGGATGGCGGATTGCGGATCGTGTGGATCCTACTTCCTGTGTTTCCTCGGCCGCCAGTGAGACTGGGGTACAGAAAGAGCCCCTGTTGTGGTACTGGCGAATGTTTGTTTTTGTGTCTCGACCAGCCGCCATCAAGAATATAGTGGTATGACTCCCCTATTTATGGCTCCGTTGTTGTTCCTTTTTGGCTTCACCATATTCTGTGTCTACCCGCCGAGAGCGGGAGTGGGACCAGAGACACTGCATGACAGCCTACGATCTCATTCAAGCCTATAATAAACTCCTGGAAAACTGTGGCTTTTATAGTTCTCTCTTTTTGCTCTCATGTCAAGCCTGGAGCATTGGAGCACCGTACTCCTCAGAAAAACATCCTTTTGCCTAGTAACGGAGAGCACATTTGGTATGCTAGCCTTCTCTTCCTTGTTTATGTTCAGGGTAGTGATAAAAGCACGGAAAAAAACATCAGGGAAAATCAGTAAATTTCAGTAATATTTCAATACATCTGCAAAGGGCAAACAGTTTAGAGTTTCTCCTGCCCCGTCTGAAGTTGGAAATTCTCGCCACAGTGGGAAGCACAGCTATTTTGACTTGGCAAACCAAACCAAACAGCATGCACCTGCAACTGTACAGCTCTGACGTGAATAGCTGTGGCCAGAGGGTCAGTCTGTTCTCAGTTTTTCATCCAGAAACCACATTCTGCAAATGGAGAGAAAACCACTGTTGGATTAAAGGAAATCCATGCCATAGAGACTAAGCACACAACTTTAATTAACTCATCATTTTCTAATTAGCATCCCCAGAGCCCCATGCATGAACAGCTTATGTTGCAGAACGTGCCATAAAATTTTTCCAGTTTCATAAAAATAAAGTTTTGTTTTCATAAATATTTATTTTAGAAAGTTTGGATAATATAGAAAAACATTTTTAAAATGGTGAACTACCCAAAAATCACCATTCATATAAAATCACTTCATCTTTGGCGTGTTTCAATCTTTGGATATATTTTAAATTATGCGTTTTTATACATAGTTAAGATTATATCATCTATAGAAGTGTCTTTCTGCCTTTTTAAATTTAACATTTTATGTTAAGCATTTTATCATTTTAGTACAAACTTTATAAAAATTGCTGTTAAGATCTGCATATTGCGCTGAGTAGAATACTGTAGTTAATTGCTCCTTTATTGTTGAATTATTCCATATTTTCCAAAATGATCTCAAATCTTTGCCATTGTAAATAATGGTAGCATGAATTAATTGTGCATACAGCTTTGTTATATGTATTAAGAATTATTTCCTTAGGAAAGATTTCCAGAAAGAAACACTAATGTGGGAACTCATATTGGCTTCTGATGCAAAATGCCAAATTGATTTCAAAAATTTTCACTCTGCTATCTGGAATGAGGTAGTTCTTTAATTAATAAGTCACTGATTTTTATCTAATAGTATAGGCAAAAATGTAGTTGAAAGGTATGTTTACTTTGCATTCCTTCGATTTGTTTTTCTTTACCAGTTGCCTATTTTTATTTTAGAATGTTTTCTTGTCAATTTATATGAGCTCTTTTTATTTACATAAAAGACATCAACTTTTTGCTCAACATTTTGCTGCAAATGATTTTTCTACTTTATTGTTCTTCTGTCCATTTCAATTATGTTTTGAGATAATAGAAATATGATTTTAGTAGGGATATGATTGATCTTTTCCTTGGTGATTTTCTTTACTGATTATACGCTGAGAAACTTCTCACCCTCTAGAAATTTTCTAAATATTATCTCTATTTTCTTTAGGATTTTCTGTGGTCTGAAATTTTTTGTATCTCTTTAATCTATTTTAAATATACTGTAATGAATGTTGGGCAGTTTAACCAGATTTCACATAAACTATTCTGCAATTGCCTAACTAAATTCCACTTTAATACATCTCTTCTCCACTGGATGTTTCCCTGGTCTCTATGAAGCTGGTGCTCTATCAAGGTTTTATACTCAGTTTTTACTTTGTTTCATTACTATTCTTACAATGCTTTCTTTTAAATGTTATATACTATACTTAAATAATTTTATAATATACTTTGGCCTGTAGTGGAATAAGTTCTCATCTCTGTCAAAAATTTCCTTAACTGTCATTGCTGTTTATATTCCAAGTACATTTTAAAATTATTTTAAGTCCCTAAAATTCCTGATGACATTTTAATTATGACTGCATTCAAGTAAGAATTTCAAGTGGGCTAATTTCATCATCAAAGAGCATGGCGGGTCACAGCACATATTCATTTTTTTCATTCATATGGTCACCTCATATTACTTACTGTTTTTAAATGCATAGGTGACTGTATTCTCATTTTGAAAAAAGGGATGAAAGGGGAAAACTTTTCTTTTGCCAGCAAATTCCTCTCCGGAAGTTTATTTGGGTTAATTTAAAATTTTTACTATGCTAGAAATGATGCCAAAATAAATCTGTGAGGATATCTTTGTGCTTATTTGCAAATATTTCTCTGAGATAAGCTCCTAGAGTGTGGGTGAAAAGGTATTCATAATTTTAATTTTGATAGTTCCTATCAAATTGTCCTTGAATAAGGCTGCACCAATTTATACTCTTATTAACAGTGAATGAAAAATTCTGTTTTCTCACACTGGATCTTAATAAAAATTTAAAATATTTGGCAATCTAGTGAAAAATACAATCGCAATGTTGTTTTAATTTGTATTTAATTTGTATTTCCCTAATTACTAGTGAAGTGGAACATATTTTCTTGTGTATGTGACCATCTTTTTCTCTGAACTGTCTCTTCAAATTCATTTCTTAATTTTAAGTTTGGCTTGTTTTATTTATCTCCTTATACATTGCATATATTAAGCCTTCATCTGTTAGGCTTACATATTTTTCAGATATTTTCTCTTAATCTCTTTCTTGTCTTTTAATATTGTTTTACCATCATTCCTTGTGAAGAAGTATTCATTTTCTTAGGTAAAATGTGTCAAAATTTTAATTTTGTCTTCTGATTTTTACAATTTTCTATTTTATAATTTTATAGATTTAAAATATTTCAACTTAAGCATGTAGAATCTTTTATATGTGGTATGACAGAAAAAGCTAAGTTTGTTTTTCATTTCTGAGTATCCAGTTATCCCACTTCCAATAAATGAATACTTTATCCTTCACAGGAAATGTCTCTATTACCATATACTAAAAAGCATGTGTGTATCTTTTTGTGTGTGTGTGTGTATTTTGTCCATGACCTATTTGTCCTTTCCTGTAGATGTAATGTTGTATTAGTTACTGCATTAATAATTAAAACAATGATCTGTAACACAATAAAATAAAATAAATAAAATCTAAAACTAAAATAACTCATTAATTACTGTATATAATATTTTAATAGCTTATAAGGAATGGCTCTTTTGTTGTTTTTCCAAAATTTCACAGCCAATTTTTCGTATTTTCTCTCTTAAGTCATATTGTAGAGCCCTTCACAACTGTTTTTTGGGGGCTTTTGATTGGGATTGTTTTGTACTTTTATGTTAATATGGGGGAAATTGACCTTTTTATAGCATTATATCTTCTAGTCAAAGCACATAGTATGTTTGTTCATTCACTCAGGTCATCAAGTTCCCTCAATAAAGTTTTACATTTCTCTTCATATTGTTCTTGAATACTTCTTGTTAGAATTATTTCTAGGTATTTTAAAGATCTATTGTACTGACAAATTATATTTTGTTTTTCCATTGCATTTTAATATTGCTATTGCTGTGCGTAGACACTTACATATAGACCTTTCACTAGATTTGGGAAGGAACTTCTAATAATTTTATAGTTGATTATTTCTAAATTTTTGATAGATCATCATGCATTAGAATATAATAAACAGTTTAATTTCTTTCATTCCTTCCTCATTCTTTTTATTTTCTTATCACATTGGCTAACTTACTTGTATACTATTAATTTGTAATAGCAATAGCAGGCATGCTTGCCTTTAATGAGGATGCTTTAATGAGGATTATTAACAACTAATATGATAATGTTTGCTTTAGGTTTATTGTAAGTATATGTGTTAGTTAGAATGTAGGTTTAGCTGCTATAATAGGAATACCCAAAGTAACAATGGTTCATAGTAAGTCTGCATGTAAGCAGTATAGAGTGGTATAGTGGCTTATCTCAGACATTGTCAGAGTATATCGTTCTGTCTTGCTGCTCTGCCCTGGAAAAGACACAGCTTCTACCTCAGGGGTGTCCAACTTTTTTCAACGTTTTTTACCAAGGGCCATATGCGATAAAATACACAAACAGCAGGGCCACTCACTCGAGGTGAAGTACGTATTGCCTCACCTGGTTTGTTTAAGTAAACTAAATATATTTTTGGAATTTGCTACGGGCCAATTAAAAATGGATTGTGGCCCGCAGTTGGCCCGCGGGCTACAGTTTGGACACCCCTGTCTATCTCATGACCTCACGTGGCCATTCCAGCTACCATCATCACGTGGGTATTTCAGCTACCGGGAAGGAAAGAAAAGCAGAAGGGGAGGGCACAGTCCTAGTATAACTGTAGTAGTTGTGAGGCTAGACATTTTCAAGGTGACCATGGATCTGGGAATAGGGGATGGTAATAGGGCAAGTTATAACATCATAAAACTCAGTTTATGCTCAGCAAAATAAAGACCTTCCAAAAGGTCCATGCTCTAATCCCTGGATCCTGTGAATGTTACCTTATGTGGCAGATGTGATTGAGATTATGGACTTGAGATAGGGAAATTATCCTGGGTTGTCGAGTTGGGCCCAATCTCATGTCAAGTCCATAAAAGCAGAGAACTTTTCCTACCTTTCATTGGAGGGAGATGTGATTATGGAAGAATGTGATTAGGGTCAGAGAGATGCAATGTGACTGGTTTTGAAGATGGAATAGGAGCCATGAGCCAAGAAATGTTAGGCTGGAAAAGGTAAAAAAAAAACAGATTCTCCCTTCGAGACTCCAGAAAGGAATGCAGCCCAGTTTATACCATGATTTCAGCCCAGTGAGAACTGTACTGAACTTCTATAAACCTGTAAGATAATAAATTTTTGTTGTTTTAAGCCACTGAATTTATGGTAATTTGTTACATGGGCAATAGCAAAACTCACATACTATTATTACTGAGATTCAATCATTAAAAAAAAAAAAATTAATGCTGCTCAATGTGCCTCACATTTATTTGGTTAATAACCAGGTTTCTGAAAAGGTTGATTTTGACTATTATTTTCCAACGTTCTCATTGCCTTTATAGAGGAATGGTCGTCCTTACGCTGCCATTCTGGAAGATCTTTCTCCCATTTCCTTTTGGCATCTGGTATTGCAAATGAAAATCAGATTTTTGTTGTGCTGTGGATCTGTTCTGTTTTTTGTGTTTTTTTTTTTTCTTTTTTCTCTTGGGAAGCTTTTTAGACTTTTTCTTTATTACTACTCTGAATTCACTACAGTGTGACTAGTTTGGAACTTGGTTTGCTTTTAATGCACTTTGCTAAATGTTTGGTAAAAACTTTCAATCTAAGAACTCATGTCTTTCTTAAGTTCTGGAAAATTATTTTTATTTGCTTAATAATGCTCATTTTCATTCTTGCTATTTTCTTTAGATTTCTGATTAGATAAATGTTAAAGCTCCTGGATATATTATGCATGTCTCTTAATTATTCTTTCTGTCATTTATGTTTTTCCTCTTGAACTTGGTTTATAGAAGTTTTCATTTCAATTTTCTAGCTCTCTATTTCATTCTTCAGCAGTATACCTTATTCTGTTTTGTCCGTGTATTAAGCTTAAATTTCAACAATCGAGTTTCTAATTCCAATGATAGCTAGATACTCCTTTCTTAAAAATATAATGCTTTTTATGTCCTTCTAAGGATAACACAAATATTTATTTTATTATCGTCCTACACTGGTTGTTCTATTAACTTTGTTCCCTCCTTCATAAGTTCTTCTATGAGTTGTGTTTGGTACATCTTTCTTTGTGTTCCTTTCCCCAAATGTTTGGTGATTCTCGGTTGTATGTTCATCTCTAGTTTAGACTTCCTGGAAATGGTTCTTTCATGCAGTCTATTTGGGAAAGCACCAGGACTCACTGTATTACTGCTTGTTTTAAGTGAAATCAGGATAGTCAGGAAGCCTAACGTAAGGGAGGATGGATGGTGCAGTTCTTGGTTTTCACCAGTCTTATAGGGCACTGCCCTGATTCCCTAACACAAGCTCCCACACTCACTGATCTTGCCTGGAGGCAGATTTTCCTCTTACTGCTGTGTCCAAATGGTGTAAGGGGTAAGGTGGAAGACAGTTGTGTTTCACTTATGCTTTCTGATACAATATTACTTGATATATAAGAGTTTATAACTCTAATACTTACTATATAAGTTGTAATTGCCATCAATATAAAGTTACCCTGTTACTCCTTTTCAGTGACTCTTTTAATATTAATGGTTCTCTCAGACTTCCTTTTTTCTTAGCCTTTGCTTGAAGTATCTCAAACTTCCTTTAATTTTCAAAGTTTTAAAGTATTTTTTGTATGTGTCTTTGGTGGGGAGAATATCATTGAATTTTATTTTTATTACAATATGAATATTATGTCTTTCATGAGGAAATTCAAACCATTTTCAGGGGTTGGCTTTATTCGTATGTTTGTCACCATAAGAATGTCTGTCTCCTTGGAGGCATTCAACAAATATGTGTTAAATGGCTATGGAGGAACAATTTTGGGTATTTCGGTTTCCTCACTTTCTCTCTCAGCTTTCAGTAGAAACATTTAAAAATTCGCTCTTTTGTAGACATCTTGCTTATAATTTTATTAGTAGTTAATTATAGGTTTTAAAGAAACATTTTTATGCATATGCTCCCAAGCTTTATTAGGCATCAATTTATACTGTAATAATAATTCTGAAATGTCCAACTGATTTTCAAGTCTATAGCAGACTATGAGCAATAGCTAGCAGTTTGCATAAGAGATTTAAAAGTAAAGAGAACACTCTCCTGGATATGGCAGCAAAAAGCTAGGACCACACATCTTTAAGGGTCTCGTGTTTCAACAATACAAAAAGTTGATACAACTAACTCATATATCAAGAATAATCCCTATACCGAGGGTGCCAAAAATGTATACACATTTTAATAAAGGGAAAAAAACTGTATTAAAATTGTAATACTCGATGTCTACCAATAACAAAAGATGAATGCAAGTCATGTGTACACATATTTTTGGCATCCCCAGTATGTATGTTAACAATCAAGGGATTGCATGTACTTCGCAGAAAGATCACTTACAAAATAAATTAAATTTCAAAGACATGTTTGAGAAGGTAGCTGTAAGATTCAATGATCTAAAGTATTCATTATGTGGAAATGCCTCCAATGCCCTAATTATACTACATTAGCTACCTGTTTAGGTATTATTATTAGTTCCGTGTGGACTGAATCTTATTTTAAGCTGACTTGATTCTGGCACTGTTATGTATCTCTAAATTCCATCTTGTACATCTACAAAGAATAGGATTATAGTACTTAGTGGGGCAGTACTATGCATTATGGTAAAAATTAAATGAAATAATCCATATAAAGGCATTTATACAGGGCCTGTCATCCATTACCCCCGCTGCTTACTAGGTATATGACTTTGAGAAAGTTCCTTAACCTCTCAATGCCTCCGATGTATCATCTCTAATATGGGGATTATAATACTTCTTACCATATAGTGGATTTTATATAAATCGCTTAAAGCAGAGCCTGATACCTCTTAAGTTCTCGGTCATTGTGAACTATTATTAGTAATTAAATGCATTAAGGGCCATAACATGTACACTCTGGCAGCAACCCTCAGAGAAAAGTATCCTTTTTGCACACCAGTCAAGGAAGCAAGAGCTATGATATGGTCGGCCCAAAGAGTAGAGATGGGCTTGAGTCAGAAGACTGGGGTCCAAGTCCAGGTCTGCTGCTTTTACTATGAAACCTTGAATATTCTCAGTGTCTATTTTTGTATCACAAGGAAAAAATACCTAATGCAGATTTGATATGAAAATTATATGAATTTTTATATATAAACCTGTTGTGTAATATAATATCAGAACTATAATGCAATATTAAATGCTATCAATGATGGTAGTGTCAATACTATTTAATGCGGACTACTTTTTTTGTTAAATCACATTGGCATCTCCTATTCTATTAACTTACCAAGCCCCATCAATGTTCAGAAAACAATTATGTATCCATGCCAACATAACCTCCCTCTTCTGTACTTCCCCATTGCTTGCATATATGTGTCATTAGCAAATCTGGGTACAGTTACCACAAGGAATAGAAATGAGACAATATTTTGTAAGTTTCTAACTCTCCCTTTTGTCAGAACAACTCTGGCCCAGCCACTGTAGCTGTCAGGGTGATTTATTATGTTCTTCACCAAGCTGACAGCCAGTGGAGAAAAAACTCCATGCAAGAAAAATTTCTTATAGTTATTCTACTTAGTTTAATACCTGATGAACCAGGTTATAAGAACAATTCTTAAAATAGCCTTGAGGAGAGTATCTCTACATTTCCCAGTTGAAACACTCCATAGAAAATGTAGGGTAGATGGTGGGCTTGCTGTGAACTTGATTGGTTCACAGAAGAGCTTTGGTTGGAAGCCTGGTAAAAACAAAACAAAACAAACAAACAAGCAAACAAACAAACAAACAACCACCAGGCTTTAAATACTGATATTCTTTTACTTGCTTTCAATCCTTTCATCCTTACAATAAGCCTTCCTCCCAGGTATCACTGTTATCATGTAAATATGATTGTAAATAAGATGGGAGAATCAATCCAGAAAGACAAAGCATGATTGCCTCCAAAGCCACTGAATTTGGAGATAGAAATGAAAGGGGACACGGTCCATCCTAAGTAAGGTTGCCTATGCGTCATGTCTTTCTGAAACCTAGTCTGACCACTGAGGCCATTGCAATCTTCTACTTCGTCCATGTAATTCATATGACCCCTGTTATATTGACTTATTTTGTATTGCTTGTTAAGACTATGTGGTTTGTGTATTGTTCCTTCTCCATTACATAATGTCTTCAACCTCTCCCATTTTCTTTGGTCTCTTCCTCCCAGCCTATAAACATGAAAGTCTCTTCAGATAACAAACCAACACACCAAACAAAATCACTTCCTTACCTCTTCATCTACTTTCATTACCTCCTTAGGTGGCTCAGTTTCCCACTTCCTAAAAGAGCAGGTAACACTCCTTGGCACTCCTTGGCACTCTGTTCTCTTTTCTCTCTTGCTTCTATTCAATGCTCTCTCCTTTTTCTGCTCAAACTCTTTGATCAGATGTTTTGAGGCTCCTCCATTGGCTCCTCTCTCATTGTCTTCTCCTTACTTGTTGGTATTCCGTAGGGCTCATCTACGAGTATTCTTAACATTCATTCCCTGTGACTCTTCATTCACTCCAATATTTTAAATATCATAACAGTTCTTAACTGCATATTTCTAATGAGACATCTTTCTGAAGTCTAGAATCATGTTTCTGACTGATTATTGTATACCTCAAAGGCAACATATCAACAACAGAATTTATTTTTTCTCCAAAACATTTTCCTTTATTCACCCTCTTCCTTAGGGAAACTCTGGGAATTGTTTTTAATTCTTTCCTCCCTCTCCTTTACTTCTATGGCCTGGTTGATTCTACTCCTATCTCTTGAATTCATCTAATTATTTCCATTCCATTTCCTATGGCCTTATTGTTGTTCTCACTACCTTTCCCCTGAGTTACCAGAACCTTCTTGATCATGTTTCTTGCCTTCATTTTCACCTACCTCCAGTGTCATCCTCATCTACCCCACACATCATCATGGTCAACTTTAAAAACAAAATGACACAAAACAAAAGAGGAAAATCCCTTAATTATGCCATTCTCCTCGTAAAAACCTTTGAGTGGTACTCAAAGCAAAGTTTTAATTTTGGGGGCAAGGTCAAGGCACATTTCAATGCAACTCTTATTTGCCTTGTCAATCTAATTTGCATCATTCTCCCCATGCAACCTTTGGTTTCTGTTTGTACCCTTTCATACCCACATGCTTTTGTACATTCACATACAGTTTCCTCTTCCTGGAGTGAGTATCTTCCCCTTGTTGTTCCGCCTGGAAATCTCCATATTCTCCTTCACAAGTGCATTAGAGCATTATTACTCCTAGGAAAACGTCCCTAACCCACAGTTGCGTGAGACACTGTGTCCTCATAACCACTTACACATATCTTTATTAGCGGCCTTGTAATGCACTGTAACTATTATTTTCATGTCTGGCTTCCTTGCTCAGCTATGAACCTCCTGAGGCTACGACTGTCATATTTATCTTTGCATCCCCACACCCTAGCATAGATTCTGTCACACAGAAGGAACTCCATAAATGCTTGTGGAAAAAAGAAAAAAAGAGTAAATAAATGAAGCCTCTTCCTTTCTGAAAGTATGGGGCATGAGGCAATCACCCTGTGTTTTGCTATGCACAAAGCACAAGACTCTCATGAGTAGACTGACTGTTTTACTTTATTATACTCCCTTTGACACTTCTGCTAGAGAGCACTTACTCCAGGGCAAGTATGAGGATTCAGTATTTTTAGCTTCTAATGACCTCAGATCTCTTCCGTATGCATATGTGTTAGCCATGGAGACCAGCCGTGTGTATACACTTTCAAGGAATTACCTCAGAAGGAAACATTGGAGCAGCCGTCATCCGTAGGGAGTGGGAACATTTAACATGTTGCTATTGGGGAAAATGTAGGATCCCTCATTATTAGGCATTCCTCTTTGAACAGTGCTTCCCATCTGGGTGGTAGAGTTGAGCCTTAGAAAAATGTCTTTGATTCTTTGGGGACCTGTTCTTTAGGTCACCATTAGATCCAACAACAGGTTCGTAAAAGCAGAAGAGCAGGTGTTAATAAAAAAAGCAGAAGAGCATTTGTGTTAATAACCCGACCAGTTTTACCATACATCTGTGTTCCTGACTCATACAGATGACCTAACAGTGCCTGAGGTTTATTCGAACACTCACATCTCTGCTTTGATGAGCCAACACGCACACATGCTAACTCCATTATGTGGCGGCTTATTCACAGGATGATGTCTTAATAGATAATGAAGGACCTGATTTATTCCATTACCTGTCAGTGGCTAATTTTTGCAGAGAAATTTGGATTAAATTGCTCATTTCAGCATCTACTTATACAGTATCCTATGATTTCACGTGCTCTAGTCTCATTTCTGCAACTGTATGTTCAGTCCCTTGATTAACGGGGCCACATATTCATATATGTCTCCATACTCCATATGGCTAAGTATATAGAAGCTTCTTGATACTATATATATATATATGATGATGTTCAAATCTGGGAATGATAGCATTAGTTGCAAACTCAGTTTCTTTATGTTTTTCTCAGTTTCATACATTTTATCAAATGTCTACACTAAAAATAGCCATTCTCACGAAGAATGATTATTATTACCAAAGTTTTTCCAACACCTATTTAAGTGATTGCTCTTATTTAATGGTGTTAAGTCAGTGGCTGCATGTGTAATTGTCTGCATGGTGAAATGAAGCAAAGAGAGCTGAAGCTGAGAGGGAAGTGAACTCTGTCCACTGGAGACTAATTGAAGTTGATCTTGATCTGATTTGGCTTCTCTTGGGGCTCCTTGGAAATAGCAGCCCCAGAGGCAGTCACTAGTGTCCTTGCAGATGTTGATAACAGAGGCTTCCTGTAGACTTCAAAATAAAGAAGATGTCTCTACAGTGCAATGACAACCAATTATAAGGTGAACATTTGGCTCATGAGATGACGGTTTTAATGCCATGCATCATGCTGGACTGATTAAACACCTTTCCTCTGCCCTGAAATAACCAATTTACTGTCTGAAAAGACAGTATTGTAAAAAGCTGCTATCTGTATAAGCCCGTGGCCCCACCACCCTGTACAATGTAGAAAGAACTGTTTGTTTCAAGAGGGCATTAAACACTAATAGCTTTATTGAAATATAATTCACATGCCATAAAATTCACCCTCTTTAAAGTATATCTCAGTAGTTTTTAGTATATTTACTATGTTGTGCAGCTGTTATCACTATGTAATTTCAAAACAACTTCAGCACCCTACAGCCATTAGCAGTCATTCTCCAGAAACTATTAAGGTACTTTCTATTTCTATGGATTGGTCTATTCTGGATATTTCATATAAAGTAAATTGAATCACTCAGCATGTGACCTTTTGTGACAGGCTTCTTTCACTCAGTGTAATACATCCAAGATTTATCCATGTTGTAGCAGGTGTCAATACTTCATTCCTTTTTATTGCTAAATAAAAATACATTCTAGGAATTTATAGTATTTTGTTTACCTAATCACAATTGATGAACATTTGGGTTGTTTCCATTTGGGGGCTATTATAAATAATGCTACT
Organism: Rhinolophus sinicus; assembly: GCF_057876585.1. Classification (NCBI taxonomy): domain Eukaryota; kingdom Metazoa; phylum Chordata; class Mammalia; order Chiroptera; family Rhinolophidae; genus Rhinolophus; species Rhinolophus sinicus. The sequence goes on from NC_142504.1 coordinate 103,617,841, forward strand.
GTGAACATTCATGTACAGACTTTTGTGTGGACATATGTTTTCAGTTCTCTTGAAGTATATTTAGGAGTGGAATTGCTGGGTCATAATGATAACTCTATGCTCAACATTGTAAGAAACTGCCAGGTTATTTTCCAAAGTATCAGCATCATTTAACATTCCCACTGGCAGTGTATGAGGGTTGCTATTTCTCCACATCCTTACCAACATTTATTATTTGTGTTTTTAATTTTAGACATTCTAGTACGTTTGTAGTATCTCATTGTGGTTTTGATGTGACTTTCGCTAATCAAATGACTGCTGATGCTGAGCATGTGTTCATATGGTCATTGGCCATTTGTATATCTTTTTTTTTTTTAATGAAAAGAAAAAGTGTTTTATCTTTTTGGAGAAATGTCTATTGAAATCCTTGGCCCATTTTTAAAATTATATTTCCTTTTTTTATTGTTGAATGGCAGGAGTTCTTTATACATTCTGAACACAAATCTCTTGTAGGTTATATGATTTGCAAATATTTTCATCTATTCTGTGGGCTGTCTTTTCACCTTCTTGATGGTGTCTTTTGAAGCATAAAAAATTTTTAATTTTGACCGTTATCAATTTTTTTCTTTTGTTGCTTATGCTTTTGATGTCAGATCTAAGAGACCATTATTAATCCAAGGTCAGAAAGCATTGCTTCCATATTCTCTCCTGAGAGTTTTCTAGTTTTCACTCGTACATTTAGGTAGAAAATTTATTTTGAGTTAATTTTTGTATATAGTGTGAGGTAGGGGCAAGAGGATCTTATTAAGCATTGTCCCCTGATGTATATCAGTTTAAAATGTGAACATAGAAATCTGTAAGTTTCCTGGAAGTCCACATTATAAAAAGCAACTTGCATGGCAAACTTGACTTGATTGATTATTTATTGATTGGAATTCTATTCAAGATGAAGGAGGGCTAAAATTCTGTTAAGGGAAACTTATAGGATTTTTGGTAGGACTGTGAACCAATTTTAAGAACTTTTGTAAAATTTCAAATGTGATTTTAAAATCTCACAGCTGGATGAAGAGCTCTGAAAAAATTTCCATGGATGTTTTTTCCAAACATTTTTAACTTGGTTCAAACCAATTATTTAATCTTGTATTTTCTGAAGATTTATTTTATAGGCATTTTATTAATTTACATGGCATTCTTCAAAACTGTCTAAACCACATTGTAGTTATCAAAGAAACTCCGAGTTTCTTCTAAAACCTTCTTCAAACACAACAAAATCATGTTAAAAACTCCAGGGTCTAAGTTAAAATGTTTCCACTACAATATAAGATCCATTAGCTTTGAATGTGTCTGGATACAAAAAACCAAGTTTTCCATTTTGCGGAGAAAATCCTTTTTTCAGAGACTCTTCCTTGAAAGTGTTTGTTATAACATATTTGGGCTTAGAACCAAAACCTTGGGTTTGTAAGTTGAAGTTTTCTTTTGCACTTATCATCAACACAATGCAAATTAAAAAGAATCTCAAATATCTTTGCTATCCTGAGGTCCTGTGAAGGAAAACCCACTGAGAATAAGAGTGTTTGAATCATTGGACATCACGCTTGCTGTTTGTTTCCTTTCTTTTATTCAAGGAGTACAATTAATTGAGATAATATTTGCAGATCACAATGGCTGGCACATCACAAGTCTTCAAAAATGGTTGATTCCTCTTTTCTTTAAAACTTTTAAGGCATGGAAAAAATGTCTTAAACTGGTTCTCATTTGTAATCACTTGTATGGAGAGGAAAACCTGTAAATAAAGGAAAATTTGCAAATGCTCTTTCACTGAGCGTATTACCTATTGGTTATGCAAGGAGTGAACATCCTTTCGGCATAATAAGCAAATATGAACCAATAAGAACTCAGGTGAGGACTTTTTTCCTAACCAGAATAGGGGGCTAGGGTTTATAGGGCAATAAATTAGGCAGTTTGTATCCCCGGTAATATTCTTGTAACCATAATGAGCTTTTCTAATTTATGTCTTTAATGTATTTATTATGAATATATTACATAAGTGGTAGTCTGCCCCAGGACTGGAAATTGAGGAGACTGGGTTTTCAGACTCAGCCTATTCACTAATTATTTGGTTGGTTGGTTATTATCTTATTATTTTTAAAAGGTTTGAGAGAGTAGAGACTTGCTAATAAAATATAGTACAGTATCAAAAATTATTCCATGTCTTCTGTCTTAATATCTATGAGAACATTGAAAACTGGCCTGACAATGAATTATGAGACAATTATGCAAAAACTTGGTAGTTTTACTATAAGTATAGTTTACTTAAAAACCATAGAGACTGTTTACAAGCATTGCTATAGGTAACTAAGCAAGGCAATTTAGCAGCAAATACACAACAAGAGTCATGACAAATATTTTCTGGAGTTGATAAATGGAAGCAAACATAGACAGGGTGGGGTTTAAGTGAGTTAAGAAATGTTTTTCTAATTCTTACCTTGATTTATTTGGAATATAAAAAGGTACTCAAAACTTTTGCATCTCAATCTTAATCTAATGAGATTTCTTCTTTCAATTATGTGTTTAAAAGGCAGTCATTAACTACTCACTGTGTGAGGGATTCAAAGGAAAGAGAAGATACAATCTCTAATATGAAGAGACAATTTTTGTAGGGAGCCAAAAACATATAGGAATAATTTAAACACAAATCTCCAAAGAATACAAACTAATGCAGTCGTTCCTAATACAAAATGGTGAGAAAAGAACTGATTCCAGTTCTTACCCACCTGTTTCAGATGTCGTACTTCCTTTAATGCCCAAATCATATTAGAGTGAACTTCCACATACTTCACTAACGGATGTCTAGGGTCCCTGATTCATTTGTTTCTCAGGTGTCCCAAAGGGATGCTTTCAAAATTCGGTTTTTCGCTGTTTGATTTCTTAAAAAAAAATCATTAATTAATTTTGGCCTAGTGCATTTCCTTTTAACACAATCTGCTGGAATCCAGTAATATATGACATGAACATATAACTCAAAATCTAGGATATTCAGGGTTCCAAAACACTACACAAGGACTTCAACAGAATATACTAAGGGATTCATTCAGGCATCCTGGCATGGACGATGCTTCCACCATAACATAAAGTGGTGAAGATATGCTTCCATGTAGGACCTGCAGCCTTCTAATACCTATTGGACACTAAATGTTTGGAAGAGAATAAACACAAGTCTCCCAAGAATAAAAACTAATTTTTAGAAAAGAAACTTGTCACAAAGTGTTATGATTTTTAGAGAATTCTACCCACAAAAATCAAACAATGCATTTTACAAACAGAATTCTGAATGACACTATTTAACCCATGACATTCACCTCTTTCAACCCAAGCAGCCAAATTTCAGAGCTATAGAAGAAGACTGAAACCTTTCAAGTCTGTGTCTGTCTCTCTGGAGTCTGGACAGAATCGCTTGGTAACTTCCATTGCTTTATTATAGCCCTGGATCCCTTTTAGGCAGAGGAGATGAACTTTGAGGAAATAGAGAGCGAAGTATGACATGCAAGAAGCTACCCCGTAAATATTCTCCTTAGGCTTCTTTGGGCCTTGCCTTCCTGCATCAGCCCGTCATCACCTAATGATCCTCCAGATGACCATCGTGTTCAGCAGCGCAGCAGCTCTCAGTGACCATTTAGGGAGTGCCTGCTGTGTGCTGGGCCCATGAAAGGCTGTGGAGGCAACAGACAATCAAGTCCTTGCAAAGGAGCAACAAAGCAATGCTTCTGATCCCTTCCTCTTTGTCCTCAAGGGCTAAGAATTCGGCACATTTTTGCCTGTACAACTAAAAAAAAAAAAAGAGCCACAGGATCTGCCTTACCATGCCCCTTAGCTATTACAGATCGTACAATCTCAGAGCGGGAAGTGACCTTAGAAATGATCAGATCGACTTTACAAATAAGGACACAAAGGCCCAGAGAAATTGCGTTTTGCCTGAAGTCAGAAAACTCAGTCGTGGGAGAATAGGAACTGGGCTCTGGGACTCCCAAGTTCAAGTCTAGCAGAACTGCCAGTATAACACCCTGCCTCTCCTCTTGAAAAATTTCTAATGACAAGCATCATTAGAATATATTTGATACTAAAATAATATTAGTACTTCTGGTAGAAATAATAAATATTCCATTTCTACATTATTACAAAATTTTAGTAATTATTCCTAAGAAGACAAGGGGAATATTTCTGAAATTTTGATAGTTCTTATATTCTGGGATTCCAGTTTGCTCTCATGATTTACGTTTGAAGCCTCAAATGTTATTATTAAATTATATATTTAATTATTAAATGTTTCAGTCTCATGATTGAACACAGTAATGGTGTTAGGTACTAAAAAGGCAGCATGATCCATCCAGTAGCTTCATGGCAGGGCCCCTTTGAATGAAAAGTCTTCAAATGTAATTCATATTAATAATACGTATGACATGGTAGTACGTGTCCTACCTTCATGATTTTCTTCTCATCATGGAACCCTGAACACTTTTTTTGTAGATATTCCCGATTTTGGCGTGGGTTCACAGGACTTGAACAAACAAACTAGCTTCATATTATGAGCACCCAGTAGAAAGACTGTAGGTTTTGGAGTCCAAAGAGTCTAGCTCAAATCCAAATTATTCAACTTCTCTGAATTGTAACGTCCCCAACACTGAATGGTGATAATGATGTCTTTTTTAGATTATATCTGGAATGAGTACATGTGAAGTGTCTGAGACATACAGGCTCTCGTTCAACGGTAGCTAATTTTAAAGCTACGAAAGAACCACTTTCTACAACCCAAAAGCTTTAGATGTATTATTTAACTTAATCCTTACAGTTCCACTGCAAGGAAACACAGGTTGAGCGAACTTGGGCCATTTGCCCAGTGCCTCCCACGGCACCAGATCATCAAAGAGTGGAACTAAAACTAAAGTTGGCCAGACTCTCAAATCTCAGGCAAATGTGCTATTTAAAACAAACAAACAAACAAACAACAAAAACACCATAATAGCTGAGGAGATGAGGTGGGAAGGGAAGGTAGTGAAAATCTGTGAGCCTTCAACTTTGCAAAGATTCACTACCCTTCCTCCCCTATACCTTTGTAATTCCAAGATAGAATACTTTGGAAATCTTTGGGTTCATCCAATATGCATCAGCTTTTCCGTATAACTACTTCTGAGAAGACAGCAAATGATTCATTTCAAGTTCAAACCACACACGAGAATACATAGTACTAAGAGGAATTAAATTGATTACTAGGGGACAAGAGTAGTATTCCTGCTAATACCCCTTCTCCTCCACCTTTCTGCCTGTTTTCTGGCTGTCAGCTTGTTCATCTTTTACACAGGCGTCTGAGAGCTGACAGGGTGGCAAGATAATCAATAGAAGAGAGAGCAGATGACTATCAAGAGCACAGAAGGCAAAGGTTATCACTATGTGTTTTAACTTCTGTTTAAATTTCATGGGACCCATATGAGGAATGATGAGTATGAAACAATTTGCTAGAAAATACAGAACTAATTAATCTATGACCATATTCCATTATAAGACATTTAAACCAGGCACTTACTCCCTTTTGTAAAAGTTCATACCTCCAATTCTAGCAAGCTGTTTTCCCTCTTTGCAATGTGAAAAACATTTTTTTCCTACGATGCTGAAAATTAAATTGGCTATGTGTACAAAATAGAAGACAATAAAGGCCCATGGCACTAAAAACTCATTAGGGTTTTTTTTTGGTGGCAGTGCACAAAATATTATAAAATAATGTGAAATCCAAATATTCTTAAATAATCAAAAACCAAACGAGAGGGAATAGACTCTTTCAGTACCAGAGTTATGTTTCTTCCAGAAACCCTCTGTTAAAGTTATATTTTGAACCAGGTTTGCTGATATAAGTTGATGTAGGATACAGAGGATAATGAACGGACTAATAAGAAATAAACTATGTTAACTTTCATGTTGACATACAATGTTCAGAATATCGTGTTACACAGATAAATATCATTAGAGAGTCTTCAAAAGGACATTTTTTTCTTTGGTGGCTTCAACTCCCTAATGAGCCTCAGTGATGATTATTTGGCCAGTTAAAATGCTCAGCTTGGTGAATGATTTGGGAGTGGTGATATGATTAGAAGACAGAATTGTGTTTCCTATTGACATTCAGAGGTTTGCACTATGGTCATCTATCTGATTTACTAAATTTCCTCATGGTTTAAAACCCAAGGCAATTCCACCTGCCATCCTGTATTGGCCTTACTCTTAGGCAGAATTAATTTGTGCTAATATGAAGTGATTTTTAAGTTAAAATGTTCTTCTTGCTACAATAGCACATGCCCCTCACACTGGTGAGTTTAAGAGTTTATGAGTTTCTAGCTAACTCATACCATCTTGTTAAAGATCAGTTTGATTTGAGGGATGTTGAAGGTCTAAGTTTGGAACTCAGAGAAGAAAGGTCTCTTTGGGGCATAAGTGCACATCTGTTGTTTTTTCCATTCAGATTCTACCCTTTGCCTTCTGGTCACAGCCACCACCACCAGCCTCTCTTTTGAGGACTTCCTGTCTTCCCGTTGCCAACAATCATGGTGAAACTGTCCATTGAGATGGCCTGCCGTCCTTAGGCCAAGGATGGGTGCGTGACACCAGCCAAGTTCTCTTTGAGATTTAAATATTAACACCATGACAAGAAAATAGTAATAAAAGTCATTGGAGTTGCTTCATCCCAGGGCTGGCATGTGGAAAAGGCTGTCACTTAGTTCCAGCCACTTAGTCTCTAGAGCTGCTCTTATCTTTCAAGGCCTATTATCTCTATATAGCTTTGATTTTTAATAGCTACCCTAAAGGGAGTTATTGGATGGATATGGTATCCTTTCAATAAACTTCTTTTGTTTAAGGTAGTCACACTTGTTTTCCTATGCTAGTGAAGTTTAACAAGACATGTGCCCCGAAGTATGCCACTTTGGTATGTTGATTATTTTGAACAACAGGCACTTGAAAAACAGTAAATGCGGGGAGAGGATTTCTCTGAATTTGTCTTGTCTGCCTAAAGACAGATCGTCCAAAAGGAACTCAGTTGCCATCGATCTCCTCCCCAGGAGTGTCAAGAACTGGGGAAGAGGGACTCTTATCATAGGAGAGGAGACTATATGTGGACACCACCATATCTAGACACTTTGTCACAAACTGTCATACCTACCATCTATTTTTCTAAAGGCTCATTCATCTTTCCTAAAAGCCGTTTGCTGTCACCTAAGAGAACTAGGTCCCCCCTCCCCTTATTAAGATCATATTTAAATGTGAATTCTAAGCCACCTTAGGCTTACTCATTTTTTCCCTGGGTATTTCCATGTATGCATGACATATACATATTAATAAACTTTTGTTTGTTTTTCTCTTATTAATATGTCTTCTGTTACAGGGTTCTCAGCTAAGAACTCAGAGGGTAGAGGGAAAATTCTTTTTCCTCCTCTACACCAGCAATAAAAAGTCCTAACCAGCACAGATACTCTTTAGGAGATGCTTTCAGCTCCCTTTCCCAGCTTCCATCTGAACCCTGGTCCCCAGTTTCTCTTTTATGCCTGAACTCTGTCTCTCTGTCAGTATGTTCATGTAGGTGCTGATTCCTTGGCTCTGTCCCCACAGACCATAGCCCTACCTACTGTCCACCTCTAGCCAAGTCTGTTCCACTCTTGACCTCAATCTAAGTTTCAAGAACCTTGGCCCAAGTACAGTTTCCCCCGGCTTGCATCTTCCAGGAGGGATTTGGGACAACTGATTTGATCCCTTTGGGGCATGACAGATTGTGAGCTGAATATGACCACACTACCACCATGCCCCATGCACTAATATACGCTAGTATAGATCAACATACCTTAAGACACTCCACAAGGTCTCTGAATCCTTTCCTTAAGGGGGCTAGGAGGAAGAAAGACTGCTAAACAAGTACTGGAGATGTGACTAGGAGGTCACGCAGGTAGGAGAAAAGAACATGCTCATAGCTTTATATGCAAGAGTAAGGACAGACACATGCAACTTGCAGATGGCTGCAGGTCAATCCAAGGAGACATGTGCAAGCAGAAGAGAGGAGTCAATGGTAGTAGAAGCCAGCAGATACGTGTACCACTGAAAACCAATTGTCTTATCATCATTTATTCAGGTTCATGGATTGCCATTGTTAAATGTTAATGTTAAAGTAATTAGAATTAAACAATCCATGTTATCTTAAACATGCGCTATGATTTATATCAGCCATCTTAAGATAAATTATTCTGCAGTAATAAATTATCCTCAAATCCTGTGGCTGACAACAATAGCAGTTTAATTCTGCTCATGTTACATGTCCATCATCGATTGGCTGTGGCTCTGATCCACATGTCTTTAGTCCAAGACCCAGACTGACCGAGCAGCTCTTATGTATCTAGGATAATACTGAGCTCATGGCAGAAGGAAAGAGAACATAGGAGAATCTCATGGCGGCTCTTAAAGCTCATGTTGAGAATTTACACATGACGTTTTCACTCACATTTCACTGGCCAAGTCACATGGTCAAGCTTAAGATCGAGAGGGTAGGAAAGTAGAATCCTCCCCAAGGAAGGGTCAGTGGGTGTTTTGAGTCATAATACAGTATTCCCCCACAAGTGCTCTGTTTCACCTTTCTCATTAAGTATATCCTGAGAAGTGCAGGTGCCAACAGGCTTGAAAAATCTTGTTACTCTGGAACTGTAAGGAGTACAATATCTAGAGCCTAGTCTTTACAACTCCTTAAGCTTTCGGATCTTTCCCAAGTACATCACCGGAACTCCACTGAGCCTGTGTTCTGCAGGGGAGCCTGCTTACAAAATGGCAGACACGCTCCCATGTCTGTCAGTGTTTAGAGTGGATAACGCAAGCACAGCATTTCGCCAGAACCCTGGTTGCTGAGTTGCAAAATTATTTATGGCTTTGCCATTTATGGCATGCTGCTCAGTTTCCCATGAGTTGCTAGGAAAGATTCCTGATAGCTACTATGAGCCATTGAAACCTATGAGACTTCATTTATTATGGCATAATATACACATTACCTCACTTGTGTTAGACCATATGGAGATCTCTCTGTTGAATTTGGCATAGTTACTGGGGTGAAACGGGAATGGATTCTGTTCCTCGTCCTCTTCAATTACACTGTATGTTGGATCAGGCAGCCAACTTCAACAGATCATCTGGGCGTAGCAATCAGTCCTCGGGACAACATCACTGCCGTCACCTATGCCAATGTGAAGAAGAATAAATGTGATATTGAAGAGTGTCTGAGTGGTGGGGAATAGCATAGTCTCAAGAGTCGGTCAATAAGGCTTCTTGCTGACATTAAGCTCGTGTTCGGATGTTGAGGGAGAAGCAGGGCACCCATTTGTCACTCACTGTGGCCTTTGGAAGGAAAGACAAGAAGCTCAAGAGAAGTTGAAAAGCACAGCCGGTTCTAAATCCAAGGGAAACTAGAAGTGACCATTTCAATGGGGAAAGGTTCAACTGGGGAAAAGCCACAGTCCACGACCTGCCTTGCCAATTTGCCTCTTGCTTAAAAAAAGGGAACAAATGAATACTTGGACTCAGTGGGCACTGAAAGAGGGAATGTTAATCCCTATCATGTAGGAACAAGGGGGAGAGTGGCCAACATACGGGTATTTCCATGTAGCTTTTGTAATTCTGGGGTTGGTTTATATGATACAAGATAGGGATAGGGACTTGGTGTGTTCTCTTACACATGTGAAAGGGAATCCTTTGAGGGCTTTTCTACTTGGATTCCGGTGGGGAGCACTCATCCTTTTAGGAACTCTCAGGCATTTTACTAATTCTTACAATGAATTCACCGAAAATGAAAGCAACCACATTAAAATCGGTCTGAAAATTCACTTGATAACCTGAGAAAATAATCCTAATGGTTTTCCCTTTTTGCAATTACCATTTTAAGAATCGTTTACCATTTCCCTCTTTACATTGCCAGTCCATCTGTCTAGGACATTTGTGAATCTTGAGAGAGACCTACAAAGCAAAGCAAAATGCAGAGTGAGAGGAGTTAGCAAGTACTTTAAGAGGCTTGCTATATAAGCTCCATCCGTCCTCATATTTCTTTTTCCACTTGGATTCTTCAGTGTTTCTCATCTTCATCAAAATGAAACATTAATAATTGAAGAGTTCCCATTGCAAGATATTATTAGTAATAATGAGCTGTGGGTGAAACACACCCTTCCCTTCCAAAGGACCAACTCTAACTTTGCTATGGTTGACTACTATTTGAAATAAAATCAAAAGATCGGTGCTCACCCTCCTCCCCCCCTAAAAAAGTCTAATTAGTGTTCGTCTATTGGAGAGGAAGCCGAACATGCTGCTCCACCACTGCCAAATGAAATTAAGGCCCAATTATTGATAAATGAAGAGTGGTTTGTGCTGGAGCCTGGCCTGGAGTCTCGGAAATACATCTGTCATTTGGCCTGTACAGGAGTCATTCATGTGTGACATAGCATCCTGTGCATTTATCATGCATCTGTAGATTTTTGTTTTAATTCACTTAGCTGTCTAACCAGATTCGGTGCTGGATGCCGCGAATGGAGTCAGGATTTGGACTGACAGATGCAATTCTAGTCTGAAATGGTGTGTGACAGGACTAGCTATCCTGCATATTAATTATTATCGAAACCATTATAGGCAGTTCTTTTACACTAATGGCTGATGCTGTTATCTGTTTTGTGGCTTCTATGGTTAACAATTGCCCAGTTGCTCCAGGGCAGGTAGGAGACACGTTGGATCAATGGACCATTGTTGTTAAGTGCACTCACCATTACCATGAAAATTAGAATGGAAGTACTTGAAAGGCAAGAATGAAAATGCCGGTCTTACCATTATGCAAATTGCAATTCTACAAATGAGATAAGTGGGAGGAGAAACACTTTTCATAAATCTTAACTAGGTAAGAGTTTATTAAGTTCACTGTCAAAAGCAAATTGAAAACAAACATTTGTTAAGTTGATAAAAAAATAAAAAAGAAAGAAAAACTGTCTGCAGGGCTATTCCCCTACCTAGCTCTGCACACAAAGCTTAGTTTGGTAGCATGCTAAGGTTTAATTTAAAATTTCTGTCGTTTTTATCACTCAGTTGTATAAAATATTGAAAAAAAAAACTGTCACCTTCAAAAAGAAGCCACGAATGCAATTTTAGTCCAAAATCCTGAGAAAATATTGTGTTAGGAGGACTTTAATGAAACCAACTCCAAGGGTAACCATCTTGCCTTAACTTCGATGGTTTTCATTCATTATTTACATGTTTCCCATGTATGCTGGTCACATGTCTGATGCACTTCCCTTTTGTATTACAATCACCTAATGAACTTTGTGAAGCCCTGCAAAAAAACATTTCAGTCACAGAGCATTGAGCGAAGGAAAAGTTGCTGAAATATACAGTGTTTCTTGTCATTTGCTCATCAACCTCATGTGATAAGAATTGTGTGATTATAAACTGTGTGAGTCCTATTTCAGGCATAGCTCAAATTACACATTTCCATTCCTTACAGAATTTGCAAAATACAAAATGGTAATACAATGAAATGTAATATTTTGTTTTTAAATAGAAAATAAATGGTAGAGTTAAAGCAGTGACTATGAATTTTCATCTTTTCAAAAGATTCGTCTTTGTTAAAGGATATTTCATATTAGTGTTTCAGGTCCGAAGAAGCTTCCACTTTCCTAAACAATTAAAAATGTGCATCTTAGAGTAAATGCTTTTTCATCTCCTGATGTTTGAAAATGAGGTGCTTGCAAAGAACCTGGCTTCAATTTAAAAGTTCAATAGCTTGATTATGATAGTGGGTTACAAGATTTTCGTTGTTAAAGATCATTTTGAATAAAGAGCAAATTAGGAAGCAAAGATATATCTTAGTATAAATAGATCTTAAAATATTAATAGTCATAATATTCAGGAAGTATAAGTAAATTTTGACTTCAGAGTTTGGAAGCTATTATCATTTTTGGTGTGATTAAGCTCCTCCAATTTACAATATTTGCCTCTCTGCTTTATTTCTTTCAATGGTTTTTTTTTTTTTCTTTATAAGACTCCAAAAACTTAATTATGGCTTATGCAAATATCATTTGAGGGGAAAGAAGGTAATATTAAATCTTTAAAAGCATTGTTAGGTTAAATGCTAGGAAAGCCATCGTAGGTATTAAATGGCATTCAGAGGAAAATGGAATGGAGGTGGGGAGGACACTTGAAGAGGTTTCTCATTTCTTTCTTAAAGCTATCTACGTAGGTCAACTCTTCCCAACGTTTTAGCAAAGGTGAAATTTGTAGAAAGCCAAAGGGGGGGGGAAAGAGTTTTTGCTTCTGAATCATGTACAGATTGAGAGCCAAACTAAGTGCATGTAATGCTGAAACTGCTAAAAAATGAATGCATGAAACATGCAGCTACTTTCTTTACAGGCATTATGTAAAACCTCTTTTTATTTCTTTATTGAATCACCTAAATTTTTCCCATATTGATAGGAATCTCCAGTTGTATGTAAAAAATCTACACAAAAGTACATAGGTGAATTAGAGTAACAATCCTGTTTAGCTAAGCTGGTAAAATTAAAAATGTTATCTAAGAAGACATGAAGTTGGAAATCAGCCATATTTTTGAGCATCCATAGCCTACTGAGCACTGAGATTAAAGACGGAAGACTGCTTAATAGTATGAAAGTATCAAATGATAAAAATAATGCTTGGGAAGTAGAAGAGTAAAATGACAGGAAGTAAAAGAGGAGAATGGTGAGAACGGGAGCAGACAGAAGGGGATAGCTTATGTTGCATAACTCTAGATTAGTGTTTCCCCTATTTTCTTGACTTTGTACCCACCACTATGAGTCTATGAGCAGTCATGAGACTGGTGCTAAGAGGTAAAACAAAGTGCCGGGGAGAGAAACTTTTCTTCTACCCTCTTAGATTTAGTACCTGGGGGCCTGCAAATTAAACTAACAAAAAACAGATTAATAGGAGAAAAGGCACCAAATTTTAATTAATATTCGTATGCATGGGAGTTCACAGAATAGAAGTGAAGCTCAAAGAAGCGATTAGGTTGGAGGATTATATACCCTTTTCAACCAAGGAAAAGGAGTTTGGGCTTCAAGGAACAATACACTGGGGGGAAGTGACTAGTAATATCTGAGGGCACTAAAGGACGGTAAGGGCTATTTTAATAAGGTCTCTGCAAATTATTTTCTTGTTACCTCCCCATCTTCAATGGTGAGTCTTTCTTCTCTCCCTGGTTGGGTGGAGGGCATTTTCCTTAAAGAAAAATTTATGTTCTGCTTTTAGGCAGAATAAGGGAAGGGCAGATAATTTTTCTTGGGTCTGTTGATTCTGTTGGGGAGCAAAACTTGCCACCCCAAAATGTGTCTCTTCGGCATGAGGGTTATTTGAAGCTGCTTATTTTTAAGAAACAGAAGACTCAGGAAGTTTTCTCTTTATCACCCCTTAACTGTCTAAAAGAGTTTAGATAGCAGTCCTGAGCTATACCAAAGATAACTTATTTTTACATTAGAAAGACTTCTTCACATGGCAGGCAAACATTTGTTTACCAAACATTTGCTCTTTCCATGTCCCTGTGAATTGTCTTCCCCCGCTTTGAAATCCCAAACTCTTGCCCCCTTCTCCTTAGCTCAAAACAGTTCATAAGCCTGAATTGCCTGACAACCATGTTTTTATGGAGCCCCCAACATACAAAATTAAATTTAGGTTTTTCTTCTGTTAATCTGCCTTATGTTAATTTGATTATTAAACCAGCCAAAGACCCTAGACGAATAGAAAGAAAAATTTTCCTCCCCAACAATTCCCAATTGCCTTCAGCTCAAAATAACCCTTATGCCAAAATGGCATATTTGGGGGTGGTCTATGCTGATCCGCTTCAAAGGGGGACACAAAATATTGTATTTGAGAAAATAATGATAAAAACCTTAAATTGAATGGCCTGTCTTTTGTTCTAAGATTTCCTTTCCTCCATTTTCAGCTTTTAAAATAACCTTTCTTTCATGAAAAGATATTTGTAATTGGCGTTATTTTTCTCTAATGTCTTTCCTTGGCAAAATAAAACCTCTGTGACTCAATGTCATTCCTTCAATTATTTTTTACTTTATTTTATTATTATTATTATTTTTATTTCAGTGAGCCATGATTTCTCAAACACTTGGAAACACTGCTCTATGGTAGTGTCTCCAGGGGAAATATTAACATTAGTCACCATTTCGTGGGTCCCTCCTATGCCTCATACAATATTCAGGGAGATGCACGCATATTCTAACACTAACACTAATTCTAAGGGGCAGACACTATCGTTCTCGTTTAATAAATGAGGAAAGCAAGGCTGACAGAAGTTCAGTTGCTTGGCCAAGGTGGCATAACCACAGGGTGACCTTATCACCTAAACAGGACGCTCTTTAGAGGGAAAGGGGGTAATAGTTACAGTTACACTAGGGCAACCTGGAACATGCAGTTGCCCTGCGGAGCTACTTTTTAAGACAGGATTTAAATCAACTTGTGTCTAAAGCCTACTCTGCATGCTCTTGTCACTGTATTAGGCTGCCTCTAAAAGTTTTGCAAAAATAAGGATATCAGTTTTGGAGAAATTGAATTCAGCAAACTGTATGACACCAGGGTATACAAAATAATAATTCATTCAGCACTCTATTGAAGATTACTTGTGCCACAAGATATCTACCTCCAATAGTGATTTTACAAATCGTTTGAAAATTAGGAGGTTCTGTGCAGAGGACAAAAGCCTGTATAGAGTTATATTAGTACCTGCTCTTAAGAGAGGAATAAAATTTCCACGTGTAGATGTTAAATTAATGTAGTGGTTTGTGGGACTGTGACTTCATCTAATGGAGCACTCAGGACGAGATATGGATAGCTCCCCTGGTTGTCATTATCCACAGCCCTGCCAGGCAACCCCTGAGATGGTTCTGGGACAGACTGAGCCTAACCCTGTGGAAAGGAAATAGGAATTTGACAATTATTTGCCTGGAAAGGAGAGTTTTATCCTATACAATAGTTAATGCCGCATGCTTTATCTGGGAAAATGCAGGCAAAAGCTGCGTGTCTCGAATAGGTCATGGAGATGGTGGGAATAGAGCTCAAGTACAATAAATCAAAACGATGTATCATCACTCTCCACCTCCCCAGTGTTGTCATGAATGAATGCAGTCAAACTGCGAGGTCGACTCCCGGCTCTTCCACCTGCACTGTGACCTGGAACTTTTCAGTTTTTAGAAAGAGGCTCTTCCCTTGCCAGAAAGTGCTTTCTGTTGGTGAAAGAATATGTAAAATAGTACCAGGTGAAGAACGACTTTTTCACCCAGTCTTGAAACCATCACAAAGAGACAAATTTTGCTGCTTTCGCTTCGTGTGTGAAGTTTTTTTCCACACAGCTCTATTCATGGCTGAAAACAATGTGGCCAGTGTTGGCCAGCAAAGAATAGTGCCATTCATGCACCGATACCCTGCACAGTGCCTGCACTTGTTAGTCTTGGCTGCCCTGCGCTGCTGGCTGCTGGCAAGAAAGTCAGGCTTATGTGGTTGGATGGAGCAGGGCGGATCAGAGGACGAACGCTGGCAGCCAGATGCCCAGATAACCTCAGCTTCTCTAGAAAACGTTGTTGACATAAGCCTGTGCTTTAAGGGGTGTCTGGAATTCCAGGAACTTGGGCCAGGTGTGCGGGCAGGTGCGTGTGCCTCCATTCTAGCCATCCTCGTCCTCCAGCTATAATCAAATGCAACCCCATTCGAGGTTAAATCCCTGGTTTGGGAATCAGACACCCGATCTGGATTCCGGCTCCAGAGCTGACTGGTAGTAGAAACTTGGGCAAGTCTCTTACCCTCTCTGAATCTCCATTCCTTCATCTGCAGAGACGGGATATTGATGCCACTCCCCTCATGGGGGTAGCATGGAATTCAGTGACATAGTATGATGCTATGATTAGCATGGAATAAGGGTTAGTTATTAGTGTCATTAGCAAAAGGCTGATGTAGCAATTCTCGTCGTTAATGAAAGCCTGGTTTCCAGCGATCTCTCTCGGCAGAAAGTTAACCGCTGTGAAATCGTGGGCACCAGCAATGTAATGATGGGTGGCCGGGGGAGGGAGAGAGAAGACAAGCCTCAGAGCTCTGTTCTGTACAGGGAAGGAAATGTACGCTGGCAGAGGCCACTCCATTTCTGTCAAGGACAGAGCAGAAGACGGATTTGCTTTCGTGTGGTGTCATCCCAGAAGGATGGTTCTGCTAATGCACGCCACAGACGGCCTCGCCATCTTCTGCTCTCTCTCTTCAACCTAGAGTGCGAGCAGCAGAAAACGTGGACTCTGCCTTTAATGTTCTTTTTCCTTACCTGAGATGAAATCTCACAGCCCTTGTTTGACGTCTGTGGGGAGCAAACTGCCGAACACAGGCAACCTGTGGAAAACTTAGAGACTGGTGGATTCTGACATGGCCAAGGGCGGGGAGCCCACTGATTCTTCTCTTATCTGTTTGTTTGTCTGTTCGTTTGTTTATTCATTTATTAAATTTATTGGTTAGTAAAATTATATAGGTTTCAAGTGTACATTTCTATAATACATCGTCTATATATTGCATTGTGTGTTTACGAGTCACAGTCAGTTCTCCTTCCATCATCATGTATTTGATGCCTTTTTCCCTCTTCTACCGGCTCCTTCTCTAAATTGCCCCAGTGCAGAGCCCAGCCGACTGCTGGAATCAACACATATTACCAAGGTCAGTGTAGCGAGGGGACTACAATTCAAAAATCAAGTAAAGTCTAAGATCCATGTACGGCTGGAAAGACAGTCTTTTAAGTTCCTTCCAACCCAAGATGTGAGATGTGAAGTTTCCCTCTCAGTAAACATTCTTTAACCACCTTGTGTCTTCTGTGAAGTTGCCACGATGAAAGCTGAACCCATTTGGCACCGATTTACTTGGCACAACTTACATGCCCACACACTTGTTATTATCATTCCAGCACTTTAGACTCTGTTAATATACTATATGAAGCATACAGAGTACTAATCACAAGGGCGATTTTCTATGCTATGTGTATTATAAAGAAAAGATAATGTAGTTTGGGTGATATGTAGACATCTTATCCCAGTGGTTCTGTGAGCAGCAGGCTTCACTGGGTGTAATCACATCATTAGGAGACATTATTGCGGTTCATAAATGGAATTAATTAAAATTTTAATTAAATTTTCAAAAGATAATTTAATAAAAGTAGGATTGATTAGAAAATTATCAATGAATTTACAGATTCATTTAAGACATTTATCTCTGTCACTTTTAAATTTCATTGAAATCTGTTAAGAGTTATAAAGTAGGGATGTCCACAGTGACATTTAAATAGTTACCATATTATTTCAAGAAGCAAATAGTTTCTCAGGTGTGTTTTACTATCTTTCATTGAGTAGTGGCCTGTATCAGTCAGCTCCATTGAACATGATCCTGAAACAAATTAACAGAAAAATGTGAACTGTCCATGTTCACTCGGAAACCAAAATATGTATTGCTATTTTTTTTGTTTTTAAAGAAATACATACTGTTTATTTGGCTGATTACATTTGTCTTGAAAACATAAATAAGGATTTCAGAACAAATATATGACTGAGGCAAATTTTCTGATGGCCTAATTGAGTGTCAGTCATAGAGTTGACATAGAATAATTCCAAATTCTAGCAGAAGATGGACCATAGACTTAAAATTTGTAACAAAATAAAAGCTTTGGGCTGGAAAGCAGGAGATCTAGTACACATGCTAGATTTGCTATGTACAAAATATGTTAGTATTTAGGTTAGACCCACTTTCACTGCAACAGCAGCACATGCAGTTTTTCACAGTGTTTGATGATTTTTATTTTACCAGTGGACCTGGTGTCAAAGAGGGCTTGAAAGTTATGCATTCATTCACTTATTCACTCATTCATTCATTCATTCAACAAATACAAAGCTACACTGTCTATTGCATTGGCTATAAAGTCATGAAATAGAGTGAAGAGTCAGCAGATCCACTTAACTCTACTCTCAAAGTAAATCCAGAATCCATTTACTTCTCACCATCTCTGAAGTGACTATTCTCAAGCCACCAACCTTTATCTGCCTAAACAATTGCATCAGCTTCTTAACTAGCCTCCTTGTTTCCACCGCCATTACACCAGAACAGTCAGCCATAGTCTTCTGAAAGGTAAGCAAGAGCGTTCAAAACCTTCCAGTGACATCAAACCTCACTCAAAGTAATGCCCCAACCCCTTCCACCTCCTGTGTTGTCCTGCCTGGCTTCTTTTCTGACCCCCATTGCCCATCCGTCCATTCATTCCCCTCTCCTTACACACAATGCATGTGGCATTGAAGGAGGCTGGGTTCTTCCTCTAGATGCCACCCAGGATTTGCCCCCTCGTCTCACTCAGGTCTCTGGTCAAGTTGCCAGAGCTGGGAGGCCTTCCCAGCCCACCCTGTCTCATTCAGATGTTCTCCTTTGCATCACTTACCATCTCCTCATCAGCCTTTGTTTTTCTCCGTAGCATTTATCATCACTTGTATGTGTTATGCACAGTGTGTATTATACACAGCATATATTTGTTCATTTTCTGTCTACCCTCCTCCTGGAAAGACAGAGAAAGCATGTGAAGAGATGCAGCCCAGAATCTTTCAGATTTGATGAAGCCTCGGGTTTAGCAGGCCCATATGGGATTAGGCAATACACAGACACGTCTTATAAAACTACCAAAGACCAACAGAAAATCTTAAGAGTGACGAGAGAGAAAAGACAGATCACCGCTAACGGAACAACCACACTAACATGAAGGGAACACAGAAGACAAGGCAACGGCATCTGTAGAGTGCCAAGGGGCATAACTGTCGACCTAGATGTTTATATCCAACTACTGTCACTCATGAAGAAGAGTGAAATAGATTATCAGGCAAAAGCTGAGTGCTTGCCGCTATTGGACCCATTCCAGCTCAGAATAAAGCTGTAGCTCAGGAAAAAGGCATTTAAACTGCAAAGGAAGGAGTGAGATGCAAGATCTTGAGCAAAGAAACTGGTAAATATGTCAGTTTACATAAACAATCCACGATTATATAATGACTAGAGGAATCATTTGGTAGGTTTTAAAATTAGGGTAAAACTAAATATTGGAAAAAATAGCATGTAAGGTGGGAAGGGGTGATCAGAGTTGAAGTGTTCTAAGGCTTTTTCTAAATTAGAGCAGAATAGAAAAATCAATTAACTTTAGACCCTATTAGATCGGGACCTATGTTAAATGTTTAAGAATAATAACTAAAATGATATAAATAGAATAGATATCTTCCAAATCAATAGAGGAAAACAGGACAATAAAGAAAACTCAGTTCACTTCAAAAACAGTATCACGGAAAAAGTATGTTAAGAAAGAAAAAATAAGGTGGAAAAAGTTGAAGTCCATGTGCAATTAAAATGAATCCAAACTGACTAAGGTACTACCAGCAGTGGCAGCAAAAATGTACTTCATCTAGAAAATTAGTGGTATGGCTAGATTCAACAGTCATCTAATGTATTGATTAGAATGTTCTTATCAGCTGTAACATTTGTGATTGTATATAATAGATATACAGATAATAGATATTTCTATACTATTATATATATATACATATATATACATTTATGTAGTTCATGAATATATATTATATATTTATATCTACCTACCTATCTAATCTATTTATATATCTCAATCAAGCAAGCACTAGATTTCCCAATGTGGAAAATCAATGTGACCTAAGGATATGGGTCCACAGAAAGGCAAAGTACCCCAAAATTAACATGACTCACCAATGGAAAGAGGGTGCTCAATGTAAAACTCCAAGGTTTGAGGGACTGACCAGGAGCACAGCATAGTAGGACTGCAAGTTGTAAGACTCATAAGGATAGGGAGATGCAAGATCAAAGCAGTGAAATAAACAGACAAATAAAAAGTGCCAGGAGTTTTAACTTTAGAAGAGCCCTGCATAAGAAAAAAAGCACAAACGGTGCCCTATATTTTTCCAATCTGGAGAGGTCTTGGAAATACTTTGAAATCTGTTCCCCCAGGTTTGTTTTGCTTCCCCATTATACCTCACAAGGAACACAGAGAATGATGTCCTGTCATTTTGATGCCTCTCTCTACTCAAATGGCAGAAACCAACCAGGTGAGTTGTCATAATGTAGATGAGGCTGGGATAAAAATACACCTTGGAGAGCTTGCTTCCTGATGACAGACTGAGAGTAGCTCGTTTTGATTTGAGTGATTTGGAGCTTAAATTCAGTGCCAACCCTTATGAGTGTCTCGAGACGCTGGGTTAGGAAAGCGATTATGTCAGGAGTATAAGGTCTTTTGTCTGCCTTCCCTTAGAATTGTCTTTGATTGATGGATGGGTGACTGTCCAGCATCCCGATTTAAACTTCTGAGTGAAAACAAACAGGTGAATTTTTTTATTCAGTATTCGCTTCTGGGTTTACCTTTACAAGAAGTTCGTCCATTTAGAGTCAAGGGTCCCAACTAATTACACCATCTGAGAATGAAGCTCTTCCATGCATCAATTTAATCATTTTGTTTCATAAAAAGCAAAACAAACAAATGAAAAACAAACAAGAAAAACAACCCTTTGCTGCAGTTTCAAAACAAAACAATTAAAACATTCCTCATCTTAAACCCCAAATCTTGGTCTTCAGTTGGTGTAAGTGGTATGAACTAGTTCGTAGCGGGGCAGACTCTCAGCCTGCCATCTTCCAACTTACTCAAAGTGGGGTTCCAATGAGCAGAGGAGGCAGGCCATTGCGCCACCCGACAGAAATGCAAAGCAACCTCCTACGATACCTACGAAGAGAATCTCACTGACGTGAGCATCTGCTGTGCCGAGGGTGCCTCTGATTGTGAACAAAGTGGATAGGACGGCTCCTGTTCACCTTTTATGGTATCTTTTGGTGTTAATGACCTTGAGCTCATCACAGTTCATGGTTGGCATTTGTTCTGTTCTGATTGGGTGATACCGGTCCTAGTTTTATGAATGTTTGGAAATCATCCCTGATTTGTAGAGCATCAATACAATACTATTGTTTGCTCGTTTTTGATTTTTAGCAAAGCAGCTATTTCAGTTTTATTTAGCCTTGCCTCATTCTGAGACCAAGAAGGGAATCCATGGGATTGATTCTAAAATAGATTTGAGTGACTGAAAATCATTTCTTCTGCAGTCATGAAACCTCTCATTTTTCAGTGGGGTCTAAAGTATTGTTCAGATCTCATTTTCACCTTTAAATAAATGACTTCCCTGGAGACCTTTAGTCTCAGAGTAATCTCTCTCAACATTTCACCGTATATATACAATCATGTCTGAACCCAGTTTAGGCTCAATTGAAGAGTTGAAAACACTAATAAAAAAAATACGTATTTATCCATGCCTACTGTAGGCTGGGCACTTGCCATTTCATGTAATCCTCACACAACCTTTTGTACAGCAGAACAGCACACAAAGCTCAGATTCAAATTCAGGTTCAAGAGACCCACAAGCCCAAACACGGTGTACGCGTTGTAGACAGAGTCTTCTTCCAGGATAAGGCTCTCAAGGATTGGGAAGCAGGGGGACTTTAAGACCACTGCTTTCCTGCTGGCTAAAACATCTTCATGTTTTGGAGCAATGCGTGGGATATTAACACTTCTAGTCATGGAACTTTTCCAGAAGGTTGGGAACCTATATTTTGGGGGACACTGGGACACAGAGGGGATAGGACGTTGGGGTTCAGAGTTGAGACACTAAGGGCTTGCTTCAGGCTGTAGGACTTACAGGAGAGAAGGGGTTAAATCCAGTTCACCCAACTCTCAATTTTTTTTCTGTATTCCCTATGATTTCATCTTGTCCATCTTTAATTTATTCTTACATAGCTCCTAGAAGCCCTCTTTTTAAAAACAAACCTAATCATGTCATTTTCTTGCTTAGATTTTTAAAAAATAACTTTTTATTGGACTCATAGAAAATAAACCATTTTAAAGGGAACAATTCAGTAATATTCAGAACATTTATAATGTTGTGCAGCCATCGCCTCCTTTCAGTTCCAAAACATTTTCATTATCCTAAAAGGAAATCCCATAAGCATTAAACAATCACCACCGTCAGCCCCTGGCAACCACTAATCAGCTCTCTGTATCTGTAGATTTCCCTGTTCTGGATATTTCATATAAATGGAGTCATACAGTATGTGACCTTTTGTGACTGACTTCTTTCACTTAGCGTAATGTTTCCAAGGTTTATCCAAGTCGTAGCATTTTAAGCACCTCATTCCTTGCTACGGCTGAATAATATTCCATTGTATCAGTGTACCACATTTTGTTTAGCCATTTGTCCCTTGATAGACATTTGGGTAGCTTCCACCGTTTGCCTATTATGCACTTTCTGTCTTTCCCCACTCCACGCTTTCCCATTCTAACTTGGAGTTACCTAAGTGAGCAAAATCCTGGAGGAATCTGGGGGGGGGGGGGGGGGCAATGAATGCTACCTGGGAATAGACCTCAAGTTCTTACTGAAATGTTAGTGTTCTCGATGTGTTCCAGCGTGATACTTTTCTGGAAAAGCCAAACTAAAGACTGAGTGTTCACAAATGACTTTTGTGTGCACTTTGTTCTTATCTGTATCTATGTCACCCCACAACAGTTCTAAGAGGTGATATGCATGATACCATCCCAGAGATTTTCCTCCCGAGTGTGAGGCTAGGCCTGAGGACGGTCAGGGAAAACTGGCCTGTTTGGGACATGTTGTACTGTCAGAGATGTAAACATTTTATTCTGGAAATTTTCAAAGTATAAAAATAGAAAGGGTAATTTAATAGGCTCTCACATATCCATCACCTAGCTTCAGTAATTAACATCTGCTGTTCTTATTTTATCTATTCCCCTACCATCACTTTTTTTTATTGCTTATTTGTCTACTTATTTATTTATTTGTTGCTGGGGTGTTTTAAAGCTAATTCTAGACATAATATCATTTTCACTTGGACATGTTTCATAGGTCTATCTAACTTTCGTTTTTTAACATAACCACGGTATTATTACCAGAGCCCCCCCCAAAAAAAAACACCCAGCAATTCCTCAGTATTATCAATTTGTGTTCAATTTTACCTCATTGCCTCAAATATGCCTTTCTTACAGTTGTTTTGTTCAATTCAGAATCCAAACAAGATTCTGTCAATATTGCTTGTGGTTAATATGCTCTTATATCTCTTTCAATGTATAATTGTTTCCCTTTTTTGTTTGGTGCTTTTTTTTAAAGAAATTGAGAATTGGGTCTTTCGTCTTGAGGAATTGTTGGATTTGGCTGATTATGTCTTTGGGGTGTTATTTAATATGTTCCTCCACCCCCCATAAATCAGCAGTTAGACACAGAAGTCAATTTGGGGTGGAGGGGTGGATTAGGAATCATGTATTTATCTCATTTTTCCTATTATAAAGATTGATCAATGGTTCAGTGCTGTGGTTGGATGAAAAATAGTCCCCTAAAAGATATCTGCGTCTTAATCCTTGGGACCTATAAATGCTATATGGCACCTAGAAAAAGGGAGGTGGTGGTGATTGTCTTTGTAGAGGTCGGTTAAGGATCTTGCAATAGGGAGATTATCCTGGATTATCTGGTTAGGATCCCAATGCAATCACATGTATCCTTATGAGAAGAAAGAGTTTCCATTTCATACAGACCGAAGAAGACATGGAGACAATCTGACTAAGGAGGCAGAAGATTAGAGTAATGCAGCCACAAACCAGAGCATACCAGCAGCTGCCAGAAAATAGAAAAAAGCAAATTCTCCCTGTAGAGCCTCCAGAGACCTGCCAGCACCTTGATTTCCACCCAGTGAAACTGATTTTGGACTTCAGGCCTCTGGAACAATGAGAGAATAAATTCCTATTGTTTTAAGCCACCGAGTTTGTGGCGATTTCTTACAGCAGCCACAGGAAATTAATACAGGTGTGATCTGCCTGATCCATCCATTATAAAGTTCCCCCTCAACTTTTCCAATAATAAATTTAGCTGCCATTGATTATGGTTGCCTAGATCCATTATTTCATTAGGGAGTGGAAAATAATTTTCTAATTCTGTCATTTTATTTCTCCATTTAGTACACATGGTCTTTCTATATAAAGAAGGGCTGTTTTCCTCATCAACTATTTGATTAGCCTGAGTTCTAGCCCAAGTAAGGGAAGACAGGAGATATGCTTGAGATTTTTCTTTAATTTATACATTTCCAGAATAATGAGTTGGTGCCCTAGCAAGCTCCAAGGTGATCAGTGATTTATTTTTTAACCTATGGACCTATAGGTTTTCCATATATCTGATAAGTTTCAATTCATTGTAGTCATCGTTATTTATGACCCTCAAATGGTCCCATCTTTAAATTATGGGAACACCTCCAAGTTTGATCTGCTTTTTAAGCCAAATAAACCCTGCAGCTGAATTAAGATGGGGTTTTCCAGATTTGAAAAGTAACAACTGATCATAAAATGCTGACCTGCATCCTGGTCTTCTTGTATGAGTGACACACACACACACACTCACACACTCAAAAAAATTTATTTTCAAAGCAAGGGCAAAGATGAAGAACTCTAAAGACAATAAATCTAACTTCTCCCATCTCTTTATATAATAACTCTCAACCCTCATTTTACAGTAGGACCACCTGGAGAGATTTTGAAAAATACTCCTGCCTGGTCTCTACGCCCAGGGACGCTGATTCTCCTCCCTGGGGTGGGGTGATGATGGGCTTTAAAAGCTCCCCAGGCAATTCTAATGTGTAATCAGGAGTGAGAACAATTGTCTAAAGCATCTGTCATAGTCCGAGATGGGTTTAAAAACAAAAACCAAAAACCAAGCTCTGGTCTTCTGCCGTCTGCAAGTAAGAATCTCTAGCAGTGACCGCACATGGAGCTAGGTTGAAAGGCTGCCCATTATCAACATGTATTCTTGCCTCCTGATCCAAGGAAGATGGTGTCATTAACAGAACTGAATTTAAAAAAGCAAAAATACCATCCTGCCCTAACCCTACTGCCTCTGTTTAATGTTTTAAATCCATGCTCAGCCTTTCCTTTTGGCTTTACCTTCCTTTTCCTGACTTTATGACATTTGTCTACAGGGAAATCTCCGATAGATTGTACGCAGGGTCTGCGCTTTTTCCACCTTTGTAGTCTTACTTTCCCACACATAGAGCAGAGATTTAAACATAATTGACATTTACCGTGTTTCCCCGAAAATAAGACCTAGCCGGACCATCAGGTCTAATGCGTCTTTTGGAGCAAAAATTAATTTAAGACTTGGTCTTATTTTAATATAAGACCGGGTATAATGTAATGTAATGTGATATAATATAATATAATATAATATAATATAATATAGTATAGTATAGTATAGTATAATATAATATAATATAATATAATATAATATAATATAATATAATATAAAACCAGGTCTTATCTTAGTTTTTGCTCCAAAAGACACATTAGAGCTGATGGTCCGGCTAGGTCTTATTTTTGGGGAAACACGGTAGTAAAGTTTGGTTTGGTGCAAGAAAATTACCAGGATAATTCTGTTTTCTATATCCAAGAAATTTTGTTGGATTCTATTGGATAAATGAAGAATTCTTGAAATTTCCAGGCTTTGACTATATAAAGTATAGATAATTACTCATTTTGCTTCAAATTGTGCAGTTAAGGACTCTAGGTAAAAGAGTCCAAATTTTACAAAGACACATGAAATTTAATATGCATCTCAACTTTTTAAAGTTTCTCTTTTTGAATATATCTAGTGATAATAAAGGTAAACAGGTGTTTGAAAACATACTGTCATGAAGTACCAACCTGGCAGAAAACCTGTAGCATTTATAATGAGAACAAAATCCAATTGAATTTGTAATTAGCACTTTTGAAATGTGCTCATTATTATTGTTATTATTAGCCACAAAACTATGCAGCCTTGGCTCACACCCATTGGAATTTTAGCGTGTGAATCTAGCCAAAAGCAGTTAGTATAGAACCCAATAAAAGAAATATGTTGCAAATTTTATGGAAGTAATTTTAAGTTAAATATCCAAGTAGGACTATCAATTAGGTAGAAATTATTCACTGTTATGGGTCAAAGAAAATGTTCACTTCTGAAGCTGCAGATCTTTATTAAAAATGTCCTAATAATTTGAGAAAAATGAACACACCCCTGAACAAAATGTGTTTGGGAAATAATCCTGAAAAAAGGAACAGTCATGGTTGAAGAGATCTATCCCAATGGAGCAGAATTCAGGGACCTGTCTTCATCGAGCTTCCAGAGGAAGCTACTCCAAAGACTTTCCAGAGCCTAAAAGGGTGCTGACCAACTCATTACTGATGGTGCATGTAGGAAAAATGTCTGGACACCCAACAAGCTTGCAGTTCACTTCATTGACAAACATTTCTAAGCAACCAGAATGCTTTGCATTAGGTGCTATTGGAGAAATGTGGATGATCTAGTAAATTGGAGACATGTAAATAGGAGGGAATCTTGGGGACAGTCATCAGTGAGACCAAGCAATCATCATGGACTCAATATTAATTGCTAAGGGAGATGCCAAGCAGAAGTAATCAGGTAAAGGTCAGGCTAGTCGGGAAGGGAAGATTTCTGGAAAGGATTTATTTTTGATCCAGATTCTAAATTGGGGGAAGGTTAGGAGATGTTTTTTAATAAAAGAACTCACATGAATTAAGGCACGTGGATTTAGTGTCATTTGAGCCTTGAGGAGGGATGGCCAACAAATTGATTTGGTTAAAACAGAAGAACTTGCTGGCGTTATGCTTGGCACATGATCAACAAGTGTTTATAGGTGCTTAACAAGAGTAGATGCTCAAAAAGTATTTGAAGGCGCTCAATAAATATTTGAGTATCAATGACTTTGACCTTCCTATTTTCCCGGGAGAGTATATAAATAATACACTCAACACTTAACAATGATTTAGTCCAACTCCACACAGGACATGCCCATTTGGGAGCAGTCCTCCATGTACCTTATGTCAGTCCAACTCTGCTCATTTGTATCTGTGAGATTCTTTATGCTTTGATTGTATGCTGCTTGCATGGACAGAATGCCTGTTATGTTTTCCTGTATGATCATAATCCTACGTGTTGAGACCAATGCCATATTCAAAGAAAACAAAATAAACACAGGTAATGTCGTGCCTCAATCTCAGGGGTGGGCCCCTGGTTGACCTATTTCTGCAGAGTGACCCTGCCCCTCACTCTGACCCACCGTATTTTTTTTTTTCAATAAATAGTTATTGAACTCCTTCTATTTGCCAAGTGCATTTCTAGAAAATGAACGTGGCCATGGACATCACAAGGATCTGTTTTAGGTGGTGACTCAGCGGAGCAAAGAGATGGTTACAAAACAGTGTGATAATTTCTATGAATAGCTTACTGGAGCAGACCACTTCCCAGAGACTCTGATCTCATGGGTCTGGTGTGGGTGGGCCACCGATATTTAAGCCCTACCCCAGGTAATGTGCAGTCAGGGTGGAAAATCACAGTGGTTCTCAAATCTGGTCTTTGGACCAGCAGCATCAGCATCTCCTGGTAACTTCTTAGAAATGCAAATTCTCAGACTCTGCCCCTGACCCACTGAATCAGAAACTCTGGTGAAGTGGGGTAAAGAGCAGAGATGTGTTTTAAGAAGCCTTGCAAGTGGTTCTGGTGCATACTCGTCTGAGAACTACTGAGTAGAGGAATAGATTGATTCTGTGTCAACATATTGCAGAAGTCTCCCAGGCACCCTCTCCGACACCCTATCTTCTATAAACCCCCAGTTGTGTTCTTTATTATTCCAATAGTCTCTTTTGAATGTAGTTAACCAATTTCTTGTTTTTTTTCTTTTTCTTTTTCTATTACCATACATGTTCAGGGCTCCGAGGATGCCAAATTAATTCAACCCCAACTCAAGAAGCGTGAACCCAACCTTGTCATAGGCATAATATAGGACTTTATATATTACTGTGTTTCCCCGAAAATAAGACCTAGCAGGACAATCAGCTCTAATGTGTCTTTAGGAGCAAAAATTAATATAAGACCCGGTATTTATTATATTATATTATATTATATTATATTATATTATATTATATTATATTATATTATATTATATTATATTATATTATATTATACCGCGTCTCATAGTAAAATAAGACGGGGTCTTAATAATTTTTGCTCCAAAAGATGCATTAGACCTGATTGTCTGGCTAGGTCTTATTTTCAGGGAAACACGTAGATCCTTGTACATTATGGTTCCTCTTGGCCTCTTTTGACCTAAATGGGTTCAATGATTAGATTGGATAAGAAGGGATGCAGTTGTGGTTAAGAGTGAAAGCTGTGAATTCAGAGGGCCTGGCTGGCTCCCAGCCTTCCACCAAAACATTGTGTAACCTTGACCACATAATTTCATGAACTATCAATTCTCGCTTTGTCATAATCTGGAATAATGATTATTACATACTTCATGGGATTGCTGTGAAGCTTTAATGAGGTCATGCAAGTAAAATGGCTAATGCAGTGCCTGGAACATAGAAGCCCTCAATAACTGTTAGCAGTTATTAAGGAGGGAAAGGTTGTCAGCTCACGAGACAGGGAGCCAGTGCAGGCTGATGATCTCCGAAGGGGTTTGTGCCTATTTAGGAAGGAATGATGGTCACCTTCTTTCCCTCTGCTTTCTTAGCCTCTTTCAAAGCACCCCACTCTCAGACCTCCCATTAGCAGTTCTGCTGTCTTTTTTTTTTTTTTTTCCCCTTCAGAAGAGCAGTCAATTATTGAATCAATTTTAGATATGCTGCTCAGGGTACGTAATGGCTGACTTGGGAATATCTTTTTCAGTAAAATTAATACTTGCAAAGGGTCCCGGCCTGCCTCCAAGCCAATACTTTAATTATTTTTTTTTCTGATACTCCAGTGTGTGAAAAATGGTGAGAAGCCAAAGACAAATGTTCTGGTCTCCACTGTGTTCGCTCTCTCCATCCACATCCAAATCTTTCCTACAACTCCAGTCCTCGTTTCCATTATATCCGAATGAATGGAAAAAGCCAATCCAGAGGTAACATTTTACAGCTGATTTACAAACCCCTTACAAGTGCCACGTTTAGCTCTGACATTGTTCCTTGCGCGCCATAAAAATAAATGCATTGAGAAGCCTTTGGGGTCCTTGCTTTGCTGAAGCACTTCCTTTCCATATTTCTCGCTTCTCATTTTACCTCTTATTACTTCACATGAAGCTGCCGCTCTCGGGATGACCGCACGCTCACTGTAAACCCCGGTTATTGATCATGTACTTACATGGTTGGCAGCATTTTATGTAAGAGGAATAAATGATATAGTTGTTTCTATCCATTAAACTATACTGTTATCAAGGGATTGAAAACTGCCCTAAACATGGCAATTATTTTGGGAGGCTCTGTAATGTTTTAAATATAATTGCCTAGTAATCTTGTATTTACTGTGTGGTGGCAAAGTATAGCTAGCTTCGTGTTTGCACCTTATAAAATGTAAGGACTTTTTAACATGCTTATTAATGCTCTGTTGTCTTCCCTCTCCTCCTGACCTTTTCCTTTCCCCAGTGTTCCACCCCCAGGAATTTGCCTATGTGGCTTCTAGAGACTTCCCAAGTGCTGGAATATTTTTTTTCCATATTAACCCATCCTCGGAGATCAGTAACTCCCTGCTTAGTATGATGTGGGGCGTCCCTGGCTCTGGCCGTGTGGGAAAGAGAGCTGGGGTCTGGCACAAAACACTTCACATGATTAGTACAGCTCTGAGTCGGGGAAACGTGCCTTGTGAGCAAACGCCCCAGCCTAGAGGAAGCTTAATTATAGTCAAGAGAGACTATTCCTTCCTCAGCAGCAGCTGCCACTGCCCACGTGTGCACACACATGTGCACACACGCAAGCACACACATGCCCTCATGCAGCACCGTCCATACGTGATTTCTTTTTGGAAGCTTGTTTGTTCCTCTCCTTCCCTCCCTTAGAGGACCCTAACAATGGCAACTGTGAACCATATCCTTGCCATCTTCAGCTCCCCAAACAAGCCAGTTCCTACCTTGTTTTGATTTTTTTTCAGCCATCGGTAGAGAAAGCCTTGCAACTTTTAAAGACCAAATACAACAAAGTGATGCAAATAAAAATGGAGAGCTTGCGAAATGTGAGGCCAGGGGCTGTTTCAACTTTTTATTGACATATAATAGAGCCGGAGATTTTGAAACGTTTTGCTGTTTCTCTTTGAAGGTGCCAGGAATTTGCACGTGAGGTTTCAAATATGCTTCTGTTACTGATTTGCAAGAGGAGATTTCTAAGCTGTTTCTGCACATTCGGGTGATGGAATATAAAGCCCCAATACTTGATGCTTTCTTTCTATAGAACTGGAGTTTTCCAACCTGTGAAAGAGGAAAGAAGAGGAATAATGCCTTGTTCTGTTCCTATAAACAACATGTACAAGAGGAACCCTGGGGATTTGGTTTGGTTTTAGGAGAAAGTTGGTTGAGACCTCAGTGCATTTTAGAGCCTCCTAAGGGTGCCATTCTGTGCCTGCTTTTCCTCACCTGAGGTTCACGGTCTTCTGCCCGGCTGGCCTTCCAGCCCCTGGGAGGCTGTCTGCTTACGCTCACCCACAGTCAGAGCACACTTACCTTCTCTTCCTTAGCCGGTCTCTGTCCTCCTCGCGCCGCTCTTGCACCGAATGATTAGACAGCAGCTTGGGCATTTGCCTCGGTCTGCACAAGCTGGCGTGGGGGTGCAGTACAGGATCATGGATCAGAACGCAGACCCTGGAATCTGCTGCTTGTGTTCAAAACCAGGTTCTTCTTTTTACAGAATGTTTTATTGTAGACAAGTCACTTACCATCTCTGTCGTCGTGTTCCCATCTGAAAATTGAGAATATTGATAGGAACGACCTCTGAGAGCTATTGTGTGAATTTGTTGAATTAACATGTGTGACAGACTGGGGGTCGTGCTTGCTCTTACTGTTTCCTGAAATCCTTTTTTTCTAGACTAACGTTGGTTCTCCATGTCTTGATGGATCTTATCTTCACTTAGCCATCCAATTTTCTCTTGGTGACAGCCTCTATTCACAAGCCCAACTTCGCTGTACCAAAACAATCCATTGACTGACTCGTAATGATGACAAGCGTAAAAGCAGTGGAACCTTCCCCTTACAAGCACTCTTATAAGGAGAAGCATTCCCCTTATAGTTAGGCAGTGGAGGTGGGAGGAGGGGTCAAGCCAAGTGGTTACTTGCTTGAATTTTTCACATTACTATGATCTCATATGGATGCAGGTTGGTTTTTCAAAGTTGCCTTTCCTAGTAGCTACAGTAGTTTTTATTTTGTCTCCTTTAAACAACTTCACCCTGAAAGGAGTTTCTTACTACAGTGTTCCATTAAAATAGGGCAGACCCCAAAACTCATGCTTTCTCTCAATCCCCTTGGGCTTTCAGAGAGACTGTGAACATTTTCCAGCAGAATTTACCCACCTAGGCAGAGACCACCAAAGGACCAAGAAGAAAGGATCCGAGGAGAGGTCAAAGAGCAGGAAATCCCACCTCAGGATGATTCCCAAGGCCTCCTTCTCCCAGTTCTGACTGGTCTACTGTTTCCAGTGCAGACTGTAGGCCTGCATTTAAAGCCTTTGAGCCCATCAAGATTACGATTATTTTTCTGCTGAGCTTAACTTTTCCCATTCTTTACGGAGACGAAAAACAAAATAAAACGAAACAAAAAACCCCACCGTTTCCTGCCAGGGTGAAGGAAGAGTAAAAGAGTAAGGGTGGGGTGGGTGTGAGGGGATGGGGGTGATTCCATTGTTGCCTCAGAGAGTTGCCTATCAGGGCTGGTAAATTCTCAAATTCGACACTGCATTATGCCATAGATCAGCTGTTATTTTTTCAGTCTCAGAGGAAACTCTGAGGAATCTCATTCCTTTAGTTATATTAAATGATCTGCCAATATTGTCCTTTTCACTCAAAGTCCTTTCACTGAAGTATTCTGCACAGGTTACAGGAACAGCAAAATCTCTTTAAAGCTGTTGTTTCTTCGGATGTTTGGTTTACCTTTTGGTTCCACAACAAAATAACTTAATAAATGAAGGGTGAGTAGAATTGTTACTATAGCAATCCCCATAGTAACATCAAAATGCCACGCACACTCATCCTGCAAGCACTCTGGCAGCGTCTTCCCAGCCCTCCCTGTCTCTCAGGTTAGCTTCCCGGGTTTCCGCCCTGACAGCTTGAGATTTTAGGATATTAAATTAAATCCACTTTATTTCCATCCCAAAGAGTTAATAAAATACCAAGAATTCTTATCCACTTATGTCCTTTGCAGAAAATTCAGAAGTGCATTTTCTGAGCTTGACAGTACGTACGAACGGCTTGCATTTGAGTTGCTCTTCCAATTTTAGGCCTGCCCTTAAAAATCACAACAATAATCCCAGTGAAGGCATGAATTGTTCTTTGTTGATTTCAATAGTCTTACATAACGTACATGGGGGCAGGACTAGGGGATGAAACATCTTCAGAATGCAGCACTGTGGGAACACACATGTTTTTAATCTCCTATTTTCCAGAAGATAGCCAGAAGGGATCCCCAAGAGGTCACTTGGAGAAGCCTTTTGCCACCTGGTAGGGTTATAAATTGATTCTCTGATTAAGATGGCTGTTATTAGGTTGAATGAATGAGAGGCTATAGAAAAATTAAATGGGAGGCAAAAACTGATTTGAGCATCATGTCATATCTTTATATAATAGGTATTCATGCATACATGTAAATATGTATATCACTGTGCATATTTAGCATAAATTTATAAACCAGCTGCTGAATATCAAATAGTGGATCTGTGTATCCTGTTTCTTAGCTCATTGTATCTGGAATATTAATACTGATACCCTAAAGGCAGAAACTACAACTGGAAAGCAGTTCTGTTAAATTCAGAACCAATGAGGCTATAAAGTTACGCAGCCTAGAGAACTCAGTTTACCCTATCACAAGGAAGAAACTTCAATAGATAAAGAGGAAGAAACAGAAGAAAGAATAATGAGCAAGCCATAAACAGGCAATTCATAAGAAGACAAATAAGATTGTTAATGAAAAATGTCCAATCTGACTTCTAAGCAAGGAAGTGCGAATGGAAACCAGAATACCAGGATGTGGAGAGGGGCTTCCACTTCTGCTCTGGAATCAGCACTAGGCCCCCAGCCAAAAACAGCAGGTGCTAAGTACTCAACATGTGAAAGAGCAACCAGTCCCCAGCCCCACATCACCATTATATAGGCAGAGGACAGGAAGGAGAATCAAAGTTGGGAGTGGTCAGGCCGTTGCTGAAGGGTTACTTATCAGAGGTTAGTCCTCTCTCCCTTGGGTGAGGGAGGGGGTTGTGAGAGAGGGTTCCCTCCCATATTCTATTCAACCTAAATAACAGAAGAGATTCACAGAGAAGCACCTGTTGAGACTGTAGGTGCTAACAGGCAGACTGGCATTCACTTTCCTCTCTGGGACTCTACTTCAGGAGTAGACAGGCTTTCTGATCCATTCCTGTGCCTATTTAATCAGGGAAGAGAACTACAAGACAGTCACAAGATGAAGTGACAGATACACAGCCTGAATTTCGGCCAACTGGTATCCCCAAGGATGCAGAAGTTTCTGGTGGGTTGCACAGACCCCAGAGACTATAGCTAGTATTGAGACACTCAAAAAGCTTGTCTAATGAGTGAGGCCATTTCAGTGGTGGGAAGTGAGAGGAGATAGATGGAGCCAGATCTCCCAAGGCAGAGAAATATGCAGAGGGAATCCTAAAAGGCCTTCCAGAAAATCCAACAAATCAAAAAAGACTTTACAACTACCCCTTGGTAGAGCCAGCACCTGGATGCCTACCACACAGAGATGTCAATATCTAGCTGGTCTAAGTCAGAAAAATACTCATGCTCCAAACAAAGAATATTGCCATTGTGTTCATATAAGTAAAAAGATACTAGCCTTTTCCCCTCACATCCTTCTTCTCTAATAAAAATGGGAGCAAATACATACAAACAAAATATGTTAATGGAAACATTATTTACAAAAATAGAAAGGAGAAAAATTGAATTTCAAGTTGAAAATGGCTAACTAAATAATGGCATGTCCATATGATAAAATAGATGCAACCATTAACATTATGCTTTAAAGACTGTTTAATGCTATTACATAATGTTCATAATGTAATGGTTAGTGAAAAACAAAGAGGATAACACCTGCATTACATAAGACATGGAAAGGAAGAGCAAAAATATCTCTTGTAGCAGAAGATACGACTGGCAAGTCCAAATGACTCAATGGAAAAACACCACAGGTAACAAGGCAATTTAGTAAAGTAGCAGATAGGAAAAGAAATCAATATACACAGCTTTCATATCTACAAACTAAAAGTAGTTAGAAGATACATGACAGATATGTATAAGCTGATAATGATGATAACAAACGTAGGCATAAAAAGAAACAAAAATTGTACAAAAGTTGTATGGAGAAAACTGAAAGCACTCCTACAGGATGCAAAAGGAGACTTGAAGAAATGGAAAGACATCAGTTCCTTGGATGATCTGGAGTCAGTTCTCCCTTAGTTCGTTTATAAATTTAATGTCACCAAGAAAACACCATTTTGAAGAAAAAATAAGCTAGAGTAGTCAGGAAATCCTTGCAAAAGGAGAACAATGAAGATGGATATTGGCTCTACCAGATATTAAAACATATTATAAAGCCTCTATAATTAATAAAGACTGGTATAGACACAGGAATTGATTGATCAATGAATAGAAAATCCAGAAATAGACCTAATTGCATATGGAAATTTAATACACAATGAAGATGGCATTTCAAATTGGTGGCAAAAGATGGACTTTGAAATAAGTGGTGTTGGGATAAGTGGATAGCCATATGGAAAAAGATAAAATTGGATCCATTTCTCACATTGTACACCAGGATAAATTCCAAAAGACTCAGAGATCTAAATGTGAAATGAATGAAAGTATACATATTTGAAAAGAAGATGGGTATTTTCCTCCAATAACTAGGATGAAGAAAACTGTCTCAACTATTTAACCAAGTCCAGTAGCATTAAGGGAAAACAGAGGTAAATTTGATGGTGTTAAAAATAAATAAATAAAACTTTTGCAAAGGAAAAATAAGCAACGTAAAAATAATGACAAATACGAAAAATTAGCAACTTTTAATCACAAAGGGTTAGCACATCAAATATATAAAGAGCCTCTAAAAATAGAGAAGAAAAAGTCTATAACTTGGTAGATAAATGGACTAGGGAAATGAACAGACTGTTTCCTAAAAAAAGAAAGGCAAATGGCTCTTAACCGTATGAAAATATGTGCAGCCTTGCTCCTAATAAGAGAAATGCAAATGATGGTACCCTGAGATACCATTTCTCACATATCAGATTGGCAAAAATTCAGAAGTTGCAGAAAGTCCTCCGGAAGTGGGCAGGACCAGGACCGCTGGGAATGGAGGCCCAGGTAGTGGAGCTGGCTGGGCACTGTGTCTGCAGGGTAGTGGGGCTTCCGCGTCTTCCTCTGCTTTCCTCTGGGGCTGAAATCACTGGCTGCTCAGGGAACAGGGTAGACTGGGCTGAGGAGCGAAAGAATACATGTCTAGGAAACGGCTCAGACACAGGATGCCCTTTTCCCCACAAACACAAGCGCTCTATCACAGCACGTTCAAATGCTAAACGGCCCTAATTCAAGAAGAATTGATAAAGTGCCTTCCCTGTGCCAAGCACTGTTCTAGACTCTGGGGATCCAGCAGTGAGCAAAACAGCCCCAAATTCTCATCCTTCTGGTGCTTGCCTTCCAGACTTCTTTATCACCTTTTTAGTGACTGTTTTGCTATCAGGCCTTGGAAATATGCTAACACCCAGGCCCAATCATCCATAAGGCTTACCTGAGGACTGCAATCACCCCTTTGGCCGCATAATTTCATAACTGTGACAAAAATACCAAAATTGAGTTAAAATGCTCCAGGACTTAAAGATGGCCCCATAGCAAATGGCTGACTTTTGGGGCCTCCTCCCTTATAAGTCAATTATCACTAATCATTTGCCACATTCATTTTGTAAACTTGTCAGTTTTCATTTATACAGGTGCAAAAGCCAACATTCTCATAGGATAGGTTCGCATGCATTTTTGTTGTTGTTGTTGGCTTGTTTGTTATTTAACATTGCCTACATTTGGAAAGGGTCAAGCTGATTATTTTACAGCCTGTTTACATAAACTCCATGCTGGGATGCAGCATGCCAAGTCTCAGCCAAGTTCAGATGCTCACAAAGCCTCCTAGAAAATTAGAGTAGTGTTTATAACAGGAAACAGTGACCCTGAGCACACGGGAGCCACACTATAAATGTCCTCAGAGCTGTCTTCTGGGTTCTTATTAGGGGCCTTTTTATAAATGAGATTACCTTATAACTGTCTTCTTTACTTATAGAAATAACTGCTCACTGGATGAGGCCCAAGACACTTCCTGGGTGAGAATCTTTATTGAATTCTTCTCTAAGAGCATGTGGTATGGTTGCAGTGTATTAGGATCTGGTGGAAATTCCAGACCTCAGTGCCTATTTTTTATTTCAATGCTTAGAACAATGCTTTGCACATAACAAGTTGAGTCAAAGACTATATAAGTGCAGTTGGTTCTCATTGTTTATGGCAGTTATGGTTTCTGAAGTCACCACGAATGTTGAAGTACTGAATCCTGAACCATTGCCCCTAGAGGAAGTACACGGTTAGGTTCCTGTGAGCCTCTGGTTACAATGTGTTGGTCAACCAACCAATACATAATCTTGTTTTATACATGTTTTTGTTTCAAGACATCCTATTTGACACGTACTGTTGATTGTTTATGTTGAACTCATGGCCAACAGCACTATAACTCATGCCGGAACCAAGCTTATCTATCACGGGTATTTTCTCCATAAGGCATGTCGCAGGCTTCTTGCACTGAGGAACACTAGACAGCTCTTCATTACTATGCTTGGAGCCATTTGAAGAAGCACAATCACCCAAAAACCCACAAAAACATGTGTTTTCCATGGCACTAAATAGCCTGAGAAAAGGACACGTGTTCAAGTACGAGCTGAAATGAGAAGGAAATGTTGCCTCGCTCGATTTCAGCTGGAAACACACGTGTCAGAAGACGCAAATTTGTGGCTGCTCTCTATATGTCTATGAGAGACCACGAACGCATCACGAGTATTGATGTGGAGGTTAGAAATAAATTTTAGCAACAGGCTTATTCACAAATGTGGAATCTGTGAGTAGTGAGCATCAGCTATATATCAATGTGTGTGAATTTTACCTTACAGTACGTAAAGGCAAGAAGTAGCATGTGTAAATCTTCTGGTTGTTTTAGAATTAAATCTTCTCTGACTGCACACACATCTGATTAGTAGGAAATTCCATTCACTTATCTAAAAAGTGTTGATTTGTGTTATGTGTGTTATGAGAAAAATCAAGTTCCGTCCTTAGCACCTGTTGGTCACCACGCTGGCCATGTCCCTTTAGTCACCAGTAGTCACCTGCTACTGGTGCCAAGTGCTGGTATTCTAGCATCACGCAGGCCTGTATTCCAGGAGCATGCGAAGGGGTGCTTTCTCAGCAGTCACAAAATTGACCAGGTGACACACACTGCAAAGGCCATTGATGCCTTCCAGGCCAGCGTGGTACGTGGATCCAAGGGGTGCAGTCTCTGTCTCAGCCTCCCACAGAAACTCCTTGCTGGAGCACATCCTACATGAGGTGGATTGCTGGAAAGTCTGTCTCTCCCCTGTGCCTCCATCTGAGCCTCCCCTGCATTTCCTGTGGATCCAGTTGTTCCTACCTCTTCAGCTCAAAATGCTCAGAAATCTGTCTCCTGTTACCCAACTTTATGCTACTCCAGGGCTTAAGGAGAGTGGGGGAGGGGGGTGAGGTAGTGAGAGGGAGGTTTTCACTTCCCCTACAGGTGTGGGAGTAAAGACAACTCGGATACTTGGAAATATAACACTGGCTTCTTATACCCAGAATGAGAGTAGGAAAAGGAAATGCTCATATTAATTGCATTTTGTTCTTGATAAATCATTCTAAGTAATGTAATGTTAGGAATTGCTTATTTTCACTTGGTATAATGTTTCCATGTTTGAGCTCTTAGGTAGAAGCCCAAGTTATCAGAGATTTTTTGTGCAAGGAGAAAAGGTCTACAGAGAAGATTAGAAGCTTCTTTGGGGCAGAGACTGTAGTTTGTATTTCTTTGGCACTATTCCTAACATTAGGATACTCATAAGCAGAGCTGGTATGTGATAGCTCGGTTTTTGAACGTCTCTATTGACAAATATTTTAGTTTACAAACGCCATAAATTGTATGTATCTATGGTATCATTAGATAGTAAAATTCATGCTAAATTGCTGTTTTAGTGATTGATTTTAAAGGTCTGGAACGGATTAATCCATCTTTGCATTACTTTCTATGGGGAAACTGTGCCTCGGTTTTCGAATGTTTCAGAACCCGAATGGTCCTCTGGATTATGTTCGAAAACCAAGGTACCTCTGTAGATGCATTTAGCAAGTCCCAAATATTCTCTTTCTATTGTAGATGTGAGCTATTGGACAGGGAGGTCTCCAAAGCACCTTTCCATTTTAAGTATCTGTGACACATTCCAGAAAAGTGACACATTCATAGCATTTTGAAAATCACTTCATAGAAAATGGGGAATTGGATGTTCAGAATAATGAATAAGTGATTTTTCCTAATTTATATCTTGTGTGAGTTTAAATTTCATTATATACCCCGTTCTTTCATATGGGACCCATCACAAACTGTTAAAATGATAGGCAAGTCAAAGAATGTGCTTTGCATCTGAGAGGAAATTAATAATAACAATTACTCTGATTTTTGAATCAGCCATATGGTCTCATTTTATGTTCCTGAATATGTCACTTAAACTGTGAGCCTCAGTGTCTTCATCTGAGAGATGGGATTGATATTATCTACTTCACAGCGTAGTTGTGATGCTAAATCAGATATTATACATGAAATTGCATGATGAATTATAAAGTAACATGTAAATGTGAAGAATTACTACGAATGGTATTCTCCCTCCTTTCATTTTTATCAAACTTGTGTCACTGATCAAGACCCGTATAAAGTCCAGCCTTTCCTTGAAGCTTTTCATGGCTACTCCAGCCAACAGCTATCTTTTTCTCCTCTGCATTCCAGCCACGTATGTTGCACTCTAGTCTTCAAATACTTGGTTTTTATTTCTTTAATGTAATTTGTGTATACATTAATTCTTAAAATTAAAATCTAGTAGAAAGAAATGCTTTCTACTAGATTTTAATTTTAAGAATTAAAATCTCTTGTAGTGTTGTACTCCTCACATAGTAGGTTCTTGGTACTTATTGAATGGATGGATGATTAGATAGATAGATGGATGGTTGGTTGGATGGATGGATGGATGGATGGATGGATGGATGGATGGATGGATGGATGATTGGATAGATGGATGGATGGATGAACAGACGGATGGATGGATGGATGGATAGATGGATGGATGGATGGATGGATGGATGGATGGATGGATGGATGGATGGATATGGTGTCATTTTTCTGTTCGGCAAGATGGTTTAACACGGCTTGAAATAGCCTAAATATCAGAAACCTGATAACTCCTTTTTTTTTACCATCCAAATGAAATGGCTCAGGCCTCTATCCTATGTCCAGTGGGAAGTCCTCCATATTCCCCCGATACCTCTGAGGAGTCCCGAGGGAAGGCTTATGTTCTCCTGGGTCAGTCTCTGTGTAACCTGCCTCCACACTAGTTCTCTCTGTTTCCAATGACCCACATTTTCTTTCTTCACTGCTTTGACCCAGGCTGAACACTGCCATGCAGTCCTGACAGCCCAAACACATCTCTAGTTGCATAGTTACTGTCACAGCTTGTTACTAAAGATTTCAAGTTAGGAAAAGGTGGTTTCGCCACAGCACAAAATAAGAAACAATTGAATATTAATTACCACTATTCTTGAAAGTCCCTCAGCCATCCTTTCTAGCTGACTTTCATATTGGCTGTCTCTTCTTCTCAGGCTCCTTGCCAAACTCTTGCCAAGTTGCTCAGTCCTCTCTAACCAACAATGAGTCATCAGTGACCAATTCCCAAATTCTAGTTCACTTTTTAGGTGGTGCAGTTTAGCTCTCTCCTTTTTGTCATCCTATCTCTTTCATTTATACAAAAGGGGCCCATCCTTTTACAAAAAAGGATATTTTCCCCCCAAAAAAATGCTATCTCCTCTGAGGTTAATAATTCCACTTCTCTGCCAGGTGAAAGTAATGGAAATTCAGTGTTTTGTTTTAAATAGTAAATATTTTCTGAATTTGTCATTTGAAAATTTCTTTGACTTGAGATATCCAGAATGGTGAGAGATAAGCTTGTTCCCTCAGTAGCCTTCTCTGGTAATCAAGGACCATTTATTCCATCGATTTCCACAAGCCCCAAAAATTAGCATCCCATCTTCTCAGAATGCTGAATTTTAATGGACATGAATGATGCCATAAGGTTTGGTTTGTCTTAAACATATTCAGTCAATTATTAATGCATACCAGACACTTGAGTGCATATTTTTTTCACATCATAAACATTGATTATAAGAAAAGCTTGTCTTATTTCCATACGTTGAGCTCATCAACCAGGCACCATCTGGTATTAAAAAAAAAAAAAAAGAAATGTTATTTAGCTTTAGGGCTTTAGGACAAGAAGCTCAACAATGTATATATTGGCATACCAAATTCCTGCTTTGTCTTTTATATAAAGTTTTGTCTTGTAATTCATCCCACAATACTCTTCCCTAAAATCGAATGTCCTATCTGCCTATATCTGTTACTACCATTCCATACCAGCATGTACAATGCCTCCCTTATGTGGTATCCTGGCTCCACAAAGAAATCATACAGCTTTCATTGGCAGGAAGCATGTTTGATGTTTAGTATACATTCACCTTGGTATCTAGCATAGAGCTGAGCACCATAGAATGTACTCAATAAATTCTGTTCACTAAGCAAAGTAAAGAATTGCTGAAAACATTTTTTATCATGAGAGTGAAATATAGAAATGGAAGGAAGGATGACATTTAGTCTTCCCTGCTTTGCCAAGCAGAGAATTTTATTAACCTGGTCATTAGTCAATGAACATTGAGCCCCAATTGGTATACAGTTTTCTGTTAGGAGCAGTGGGAGAGACACATGCAAGATAAGGGACGGTATCGCTCTTATGACTGCTGTTTTCCTTTTGCTGCATTGGAAAACCATCCAATTTGCCATAGATTTATAAGGCATGGACCATGAAACACCAATACCTTCAAACTCAGGTAACATCATGGTGAACAAAGGGGGGAAAAAGGAAGTAGCATCCGTTAAAACATCTAGCAATTACTAATCCTTTCAAGGCTAAAAAGAGTTTGTCTCCCCAAAGTCATTTGAATCTAGTCCAGTTGTGAGACAACAACATCTTGCAATGCAGACATTTTTGTGACCATGTCTTTTTTAAAAGGTGCATTTTTAAAGCAAAGACGGTAGAGTTTTGAACTTTCTGTTGTCAGCTCTCCAGCAGACTATATGATGAGCTCATAACTGTCCTGACCCAGTTTCTGTTAGGAGATGGTAATGAGAAGTTTTGGGTTTCTTTTCTTAAATTGTCATCGCCTCTGTTAGAGACAAAAATATGGTTTCCCCTTACAAGTGATTATTTAAAAATGTAAAAGTCAAGCAAACCATTAGCATCCTACCAGCTCATCAGCACTAGTGGTCACAAGGATGGGAAGCTGGGTGGTGACCCCAGTACAAGCTGTCTTTTTGGAAACGTTTTCAGGGGAACCTGGATTGGGAGGTTAGAGACAATTTAAGGAGTAATCTTACATGACAAGAAAGCCAGCTTGGACTCTACCTGGAAAAACAAGCAGACTCAAAGGCCATTCCTGTAAACTTTCCAAAGCACTCCACTGGAGTATTGCAATCATAAAGACACTCCCTGGTAGAAGGCTACCCTGAAACATTGAATCTAGCCAATTCTTTGATCATTTATCACAGCTGTGCTGAGTGTTACCGGGGCGATCAGCTTTAGTTGTGTTATTAATCCCTCGCTCTATGAAATATTGGCAGAAAATGTATGTATTTCATAGGTAATGAAGCAAAGCATCATGGCAGCCTATCTAAGAGTCTTCTCCCATTGCTTTCCCATCAGCTAAGAACTAGATGATACAGACAATGCCAGTGTTTTCTGGGCACTGGCAAAATCAAGTTTTTTTTCTGCACAGAACCCTTCAGTAAATACCTCGGCCTCACTTAGGTAATAGCCAGTCAGGGGAACAGTAACCAGTGTCTCGTTTACTAACTTCTGCTCTCATTTGGTCTATTTCGGACACTTGATTAACGGTAAAACGTGTTATCACCTCTTCATTTATCTTCCGTATCCAGAAGGTTTGTCTAAAAGATTGATCTCATTCCAGATACTACGTATGGAGGCATTATTTCGCCTGATTTTATGCAGCCCCTCCCTTGCGGTTTTCTGGTATTCTAACCCAGTGGCTTGTAATCGGGATGTGTTTTCCAATGCAGACTTTCCAAGTGCTATTTCCTACTAGTGTGTGTGGAGAAGCCATGCTGACAGTATTCCTACTTATCTTTTAAGTTACTGAAAGGTGATTATGTAGCATATGGCTGCTAAGTGTAACTATAGTGGGGTTGGGGGGGGACATGGGGTAGAAACCCTGGCCGTAAGCACTCAGGAAGCTGGAGCAGCGCCGCCTGGAAGAGCCAGGACGCCAGTGGGCCGGATGTGCACAGCTCCCTGGGGGGGAAAAAAGAAGCCAGAGCAGCTTAAACGGTCAAAGAATCAAATGTAAAGTGAGCTGCAAGGGTCAGATCTGGATTGAAGCCCAAATTCTGAGTCTCCGCATCCGTCCGGGGATAAACTTGGCTCCTAATCAGGGCTGACAATTAGGCCGTACAGTTAATATTTTTACAGCTGTTTTATTAATAACACATACAGTGCATCCAGCCAGGATTTGTTGGAGACACCTCAGGAAAACGAATGATGTAAATAACAGATGGATGTAGAATATTCCTACAAACAGGCATAAAGATATTCCCTTCTTGTTTAAAAAGAATTTAAATAGACAGATTGTAGATAAACAGGCAGACAGAAAGGGGGAGAAAAAGAGGATTTATGACATTTGAGGTAGTGGCTACATGCGTTCACGTGGTGGATAACATGGACATAAACACACATGCTCTCTCTATGAAAAGAGAGACTCAAAGACTTGGCTTCCAGAAAAAATAAATCTCGTGGTGCAGGGGGCTGAGTGCTGTAGTGTGGGGGCCATTTGAAGCAGGTGTGGTTCCTCTGATACCTCCTCTGGCACAGGTCGCAGGTCCAGAGATGGTCCTGGCTCACCCCGTTCTGGCCCAGCCTGGCCTCGACCCACAGCGTGGCCTGGGGCCGTCTGTCCTTTCTTCTTTCTAGAGCTGTCAATCTCCCACTCACATACCCAATTTTGCATCCAATCTAGGAGCAGTGATATTTCAATCTGAAGAGAAATAAAAATTCCAGATCTTCATGTCTTTTGTTTTCACTCCTACTATTTTTTTGTGCGGCTTTTCCATGTGCCTGCAGCACTGTGTTCCTACCATACTTCGCAACCAGATGGCTCAGGAATGAAGAACAAAGGCCACTACAAAGTGTGTGCGTGGGGGGGGGGGGCGGGAGTGGAGAAAAGGCAAGGGAAGCAGAAAACTGCAAGTCAGGGCGAAATCAGAGATCAGAGCAAAACTCCAATGCTGTAGTCCCTGCTAACTTTGGGGAGCATTGTGAGCCTAGACCAGATAACTTTTCTTGGTGGTCCTCTGTGTGTGTTGTGTGTAGGCTGGGGTGTGTCTGTGCCACACGCATTCACATCCCCAGTCATATATCTCATGGACAGCGATCAAAGCCAGAATCCTACTCTCTCCGCTTTGGCTCCACGTGTCCTGCCACGTGTCAAAAGTAGTGCGAGGTGAGAAGTGCTGAGCACAGATGTCAGCACGGGTGTGTGTGGTGGGGGGAGGGAGGGAGTCCCTGCACCCTGGGAGGTTGTAGTGGAGTTAGAAGGCCCAGGAGTTGTGAAACCTACACTTTCACCTGGATGACCTTGGGCAAGTCACTTCCCTTCTCTCACTCTTAGTTCCCTCCTCAGGAAATATCTACTTCAAAGGGATATTGTGAGTGTTAAAGGGGCTAAAACCCCTTATCAATTGGATAACACCCTAGGAAAGCATTGTGGTCATTCTGGAGTACTGCAGCTTCTCTCAAACCTACTTGTCTTATTAGGGAGACCACTTCAGGGACGGTGTAGATGCCTGACCACTGTGCTGTACACCTAAAGCTGAAGCTGAACAATAATGAATGTTAACTATAACTATAACTATAACTATAACTATAACTATAACTATAACTATAACTATAACTATATATATATATATATACACACACACACACACACACACACACATATATACACAAGAAGTGGAGCACAGCATAAGGAATAGAGAGTGGAAATATAACGGCTGTATGCGATGTCAGAGGGGAAGGAGATTGGGGGAAAGGGGTTATTACTTTGTGAGGGGTATAAATGATAAATGTCTAACTATTCCTTTGTACACTCGAAACTAATAAGAATTTTTTTTTTTTAAAGCTACACATGTGGCCAAGAGCTGTCTTCAGTGCTTTCCTGTGACTCTCTGCACTCTGATTTGGTGCTGCTCTTACACCCCTACCTAAACCCGCCTCTCCACACTGTGCCCTCCACCATCAAGCTTTCCCCTGACCTTCCCCCAAACGTA
This sequence comes from Rhinolophus sinicus, assembly GCF_057876585.1. Taxonomy (NCBI): domain Eukaryota; kingdom Metazoa; phylum Chordata; class Mammalia; order Chiroptera; family Rhinolophidae; genus Rhinolophus; species Rhinolophus sinicus. Next base: position 103,662,776 of record NC_142504.1, read on the forward strand.
CTGTTTGTGAACCATTGAAATTTTGTTAGATTATAGGATGACCTAATTATGGCTTAGGCTCTTAATTGCTTTGCATGTGAGCCAAAGGTTTCATTTTCAATCAGGAATTTCTGTAGAAACAATGGCTTGAAGAAAAAGGAGTGACTATCTCATGGTGAAATTTTATGCAGTGGATGGGACTCAAGAGCTTTAGAAGGGAACATGTATTATTCTCCTAGTCAGGGCTACATACAGGGACTTATTCTAACTCCTGTGAGGCCAGGCGGCACCCATGCATTTGTGGGGGAATCGACTAGGAGAGAAGGAAGATTTCATGTAAGTGCTTCCACTAAAGCTTTATTTGCCCCTTTACCCCCTCCAGGTGGGCTAAACTTTCCTTCCTACTGCCATGTACTCCTCTTCGCAGCCTCATGCAGGGTGGGGACCCTTGTGAAAATGGCAAGCCTTGATATTTTTATCTCATACGAAACCATGTCGACAGCTTTTGCCTTCTCTGAGATCAAGGGGAATCTGGGAGACAGTGAGAATTCGGTGTCTGATTCAAAGAGATAAAGCAATTAATTTCCTAGTCTTCTCAGGCCAAGCAGGCTTGGGAAATGCACAGTGCACCTTCCCTGATCCAGGGAAGGGGAGTGGTCAGGTGTCATCCTTCACATGGGAATCCAGGCAAAGACCTACGTCCTGTATCATGGGCCAAGTTGCTAAGTGATGCTCAGAATCTCACAGGTTTGGCAGCACATTCTAAGGAAAATTAAGAAGGACTTGTGAGTCAGCCCACAAGTTTCAAATCTTGTTTCTCCTGACAACTATATGTTCTGAACCTCTCCAAGATTGTTTAATTTCCTGAGTCCTTCTAAAACGGCATCATGATTACCTAACACATGGGGTTATTGGGAGTGTTCAGTGAGACGATGCATGGAAAGCAATTAACACAGTGCCTGGAAGCCCAGTAAGTGCTAAAAACGCCACATTTAGTATTATCATTATGGGCTCAGTGAGCATACCCTTTCCATCTCCTAGATCAAAGAATATTAGAGCTGAGCAGAAACTTAGAGGAGTGGTTTACAAATCTTTTAGCCAAAATCCCAAAGAAGAATGCATTGTATTGTATAACCTAGTATAACAAAACAAATATGACTTGCCAGTAAAGCGGGATTATTTGAACATTTCTCAAAAATTGTTAAAAACTGGGGCTTGCTTGTGGCAGCTGCTGACATCTGCCTCCTTAGTATATCGTTTCCTTTTCTAAATTTCATAAGCCTATTGTAGGGGAGCAAAAACAATTTCAATATACATGCTACTGAAACAGAAATTCCATGAAATAAGTTGTACGCTTACTACCTGCAACACACGCTGATATTTTCTTTTTGATGTGCTTTCTTTTTAAATGTTGGTTGTGACCCAATACATTGTTTTCAAAACCGAATGGGTCATTGCTAATGGTTTGAAAGCACTGATAAAGTACTGATAGAGATAAAGTACTTCTTTGTACAGGTAAAGAAGTAAGACTAATTGTGGCTTGTCCAGTATCACCCATATGACAAGGGAAGACCTGGGCCGTGAACCCGAGTCTCTGGGTTCCCCATCCCGGGAGACTTACAATCACTGCCGGGCATTGGGCTACAGAGCCTTGGCCTGTGCTGTTTTCATGTCCTGAATATCCAGAGCAAGGGTTCTCCGTGATTCATTGCCACTCAGAGAAGCCAAACAGACATGTACGGGTCATCCTGAACATATTTGACAATTTCCCGAATCTTAAGAAAGATCTGTTTTCCGCATTGCAGTGGCAACACAGTTGGAAAGTTACTTGAATGTTTTTCAAAAATTGTTTATAGATTTGAAAACTGTTTGGGGTTTGTGATTGCTTCTGTTGTTTGCTTCTTTGTATCGTCTCATTTTTCAAAATGTAATAAACACTTTTCAGAGGAGCAAAATAATTGGTCACACACTTGTGGGTTCCCAGATTTGTTTTACATGTGTATGCAATACAGTGTAACCCAAAACATGTTCAAGCCCAGTGCGTCAAATTATCTCTGGTGCTGTGGTCAAGACCAAAGCAGAACTCAGGAGAGCACCCACGGCCCCAGACCACATCACTCACCAGCCTCTGACCACAGTGCTTGGGGCCAGATTCTGGCCCCAGTGACGCATACAGACCCATCAAGGCCCGTGGCCGGAAACTGCTGTAACAGGCTCCCACAGAAGGCTAAAGACGCAGTCTGTGGTCCATTAGTATTGGAGACTTGGCCCAATTTGGGCCACTGAAGGAAGCAGCAGGCACTGTAGGAAGCCAGAGGTGGCAGCGGCATCTTTGCCCAGGTTCTTTTACCTGGCCAATCCCCATCCCACAAAGGGCTGAAGGCAGGGTTTGTCTTGGGCCCACTTGTAAAACAGGTGAAGATTGACTTATCTCTTTTCCTTCTTTATCTGGTACCTCCAGGACTTTCTTTCTCATCCCGGTGAACCAGACAAGCTCATTCATTGGAAGGGCACTGAAGTTCCCTTTGGGGTTTCTGTTAGTCCTAAATCCTTTGCTAGTCTTTCTCCATAGAGATCATCGCTCATCCCTTTTTACTTTGGATCATTCATTTCTTGGTTGTCTAGAATGTTGAAATTCATGAGACAATATTAAAACAACCATCCACTAACTCTTTCCATCTCATTTCATCCCAACAGTTTGTACCTAATAAGATCTGGTTAACTTGCAGGTATTTGCTTTGACGTACCGATGAAAAAGAAATAGGTGGAGAATGTTTTATGAAAATGCCAGCAGACCTGTAAGTTGCAACAATCTGTTTCTTAGAGAAGTAAAGAAAAGCAAGCAGCCAGACTATAGAATGAATGTCAGCACCCATCTGGGTTGATCAAGCCCCAAATTTGCATGCCTCTTACAACTGCAACAAGAACTAATCACATATTCATTCATTAAATGATTCATTCATCTCTACATTTCTTTATCAGACATTTTATTTAACGGCGAAGTGTAGGCCTTCTCTGTTCTTCACACTAGACCAAGACCCAGGTTTATGCTGATGAAATGGATTGTAATATTGTATTTCCAGTTCAGATGGGGACATTTATATGCTTTTGCCACAGTGCAAAGGCTCAGAAATCCTAATCCTGCACTCACGGTCTTATTAATTGTCCATAGAGGATCATAGCGGCAGATTCTTTACCTCATATTATAACGGAAGGTTTTGTACTGGTGGCTGTAAGCCCAGTGTTACTGTTCCCATACATCTCCAAAACAGATTTAAAAATGAAGAAAACAGTAATTCACTTGTGACGGTAATCCTTAGAATGTTCCATTTCCGCCATGATTAGACGTTTAGACCTGAGACATTGAGTCGCATAAATACAACCAAATTGGCTTAACAGTTTATTTGCCCCATGTGGTTATCTGGTTGATTATCTTAATTCAAGGCTACACTTATGTAAATATGTCTGGCCAACGCATGTCCTTCACATATAACTGTGAACTTTCTCATTCCTCACTCACTCTGCGGTGGTTAAGTGATAGTCTCTCACTCCAAGGCTAGCCTTCTGGAATCTGTTCTGTGATACTGGGACTAACACTCTACAAAGTACATTTTCCCTTTGCTTCCAGTTAGGTTCAGCCAGTGAGCAGCAGTACAGGAAGGAAGCCAGGAGTCGAGGAGAAGGGATGTTCTCCTTCTGGATACAAGCTGTTCCAACAGCATAGTCCCAGTAATGGCGCCTGACTATTGCTCCTGTCAGCACTCTCAGGACCAGCTCCATCACCTCTCCCTGAAGGAACTGCAGCATTAGGCTGCTACTTTACCTCAAGTTCCATGCCGACCTCCATGTAGCTCCTCCTGGAAACTCCCAGGTCTTTGGCAATGTTGGGTTTTGTTCTTTTGTACTCCAAAATCCCTTGTTAAATTTTCCAGTTAAAGTACCTAATGGGGTATCTGTTTTCCTCATGGACGCTGATTGTACAGTACTTGCTCCAGAAGTAGTCCCAGAAAAGAGGCCCTCCAAGATGGGGTTATGTGGTTGGCCTACTTCTACCCCTGGGCTTGAATGCAGTGTTGGCAAATGTTGCTATTTCGTGGCATGTGCAGCTTTCTTGGGGCTAAATGTGATAAAGGTCCTATGAAGCCAGTATCTTAGGGGACCAAATGCCTGCTTAACTTGGCCTTCATGGTAGCAGAGTAATGATAGCAGAGTGATGACAATTGATGACAATTTCAAGGATAGTGGGGTGAGAGGACTGCTTTGAGTGAATTGGGGGTCTTAGAGAAGGACAATGACAAGGTCAGACCTTTAAATTCTCAGCTCAAATTACCGTCAGAAAACGAGAACTCTTTCAATGGTGGCCCCCAAACATTCTCTTCTTATAACCACAGAGCGGAACTCATTGAAAATGTGACTCAGAATTTAATTGTGTTGACTGCAAAATGACACAGACTCACCATACCTCTTATGTGAAACTCAGGGCATTGACTGGGAAGAAGGGGGCCCTGACATTTGGGATGGGACATCTGAGTCAAAGCTGAGGATCTTGAATCCTCTGAGCCTCCCTTTCCAGTGGAAGCAGCTACCCTTTTGGGTTTGCTCGAAGACCCTGGAATATCTTTACCTGAGGTAGCTACCTAGCAAGAGAATGTCTATTCTCAAGACTTACCCCAGCTACCACTTATTGTCCCTAGACCTATAAGTAAGATCATCTCAGCAAGTTCCAGGGGGACAAATGCAAAGTCTGATCCAATGAGGAGATAGATTATACTGAAAAATAATAAATAAATGCATAATAAATAAATAAATAAAATTTTGTTCCTTTATAATGACAAAACCTAGCATATGTGTGGGAATGATTTCTAAATGTGTTAGACCAAAGATGACTAACATAACATTGGATTGAGCTGAATTTATTGATCTGAATGCACTTAAGAGAGACTGGATTTGCTATAATTGCCCACTTTCCCCTTACTTCTCAGCCGACCTCCAGTCTCTCCAGTAATCACCTCTATCTTGTTTTGTTCCTCAACTCACCAGGGACAATTAAGTGTTCTCTTGCTCTACCTTGCTCCATATTACATCTCCTTTATCTAATTTTCTTTCTTCTCCTCCTCCTCCTTTTCTTTCCCTTCCTTCTCCTTTTTTTCTCATGAGAGAAAGTTTGTAAAAATAGTGCTAATGATGGACCTATATCAAGGGAAAGGAAATTCATACATTTGGAAGAAAATTAAATAAAAGTAAGAGTTCATGTGAGTTCTAAGTGTATTCATGTATCATAAACTCCCTTTCTGATTTTCCACTGCAATGTCATTCACTTGTTACTATCTTGTTAGGTCCTTAGGTATAATGTCTTTCACAAATGGGGCACCAGAGGCCTAGAAATGTTCAATTATCTTCCTGGTGCCATTTCTATTCTCCTTTGTGGAATTTTTCATCTATTTGTCATTACAAATTATAATATTTTACTACCACTAGGGATTTGATTTTTTATTTGTATATTTTAATTTATACTTTTCTTTAATGATATGGAATATATTCACAATTTTATAGCAAAATGGTGTGGGAAAACTCATTCAAAGTGGCAAATAGCCAACTTCAAAGAGAATTTGAAATAGAACCTAATTTAAGTTAATCATTGCTTGGATAATCCTACAAATAATAACTGAGGAAGGAAACCAATAATTAGACTAAATGGTTAAGATCACAAGTCCTGGGCCAGATTGCCTGGGTTCCAATCTGCGCTCTGCCACTTCCTAGCTGTGAGATTTTGAGCAAAATATAAAGAGTCTCTGAGCGTCGGTCTCTTCATTTGTAAAATAGTATCTATCACATGGTGGTGGTGTAAGAATTAAATGAGCTAATAGATGTAGAGGACAGAATCATACTTGGCACGTAGTAAGCTATACATGTGCAAGCTTTGTCATTACTAGCCTTCTGAAGGCATTTTTTTTAATCCTGATTTTATAGATAGGAAGCTAAAACTTAGAGGTATCAAATAACATACTCCAGCAGTGTAGCTGGTACATGAAAGAGCGGAGATTTAAAACCACATCCATTAGAGTCTAAAAGTCCATGTCTTGCCTATTATGCCATATGGCTTCCCTTTTAATAATCAAACATACAGAAATAGATGTACCACATCATAGAACCCACAGATTAAATAACTTCCAATATATAAGAGTTTCATTCACATGAAGGACTTTTTCTTTTTTTAATTTGAAAGGCACTTTTTTTCATTTTTGAGAGTATAAATGGGGTTAAGCAATTTGGGGAAAACAATGATTGTGTTATTGACCATACGGAAGAAAAGGAAAAGAAAGTGGACAAAATTGACCTTTCTACAAAGATAATCCTTAAAAATGGACCACAAGTCTTCCTGAAGGAATCACGTGATTTCTGACTTCTAGATTCAGAGATAGTCTCTTGTTGATGCCCCAGTCTCTACCATTCATCTCATGTTTTGGGAAAAGGAGAAAAGAACCCACCATCCGTCCTAATTTATAACTTATTATACAAAAAGTAAGCCTTTAAATGTTATGAATTTTTAATTTTTTTTCATTTAGTTGATTCTCTCACTGAGGAAAGTGACTGCCAAAGAACCATGCTTAGTATGAGCAATAAACATCAACAATCTCTGCTGCATTAATAATTTAAACACAAATAGTCAAACAAAATGATCTGGCAGGTCCCACAGGTGAATCATGCAGAGTTTTAAGGATGCTGGTATGTTTAAAACAGGCAGCTTTTAAATGAAAATTTTACCCCAAGTGTGCTCAGAGATGTGTTAGAGAGGCCACTGATTCAACATCCATTCTACTACCACACTGATCTTACTGTTTTTGCCAGGATTCATCACCCCCAAGCCCTCAATAGACTATGTATCATCCATGGGATCAAGTTCAAGGCCTTCTGTAAAGTGGTTATCATCCCATTTACCCTGAACTGATGATGATGTTCAGCACAGACTTCTGATTGGTTGGGCATCCATTTTGATTGGTCAGTTTCTGTACTTTAAAAAGATTTTTAAATTATCATTGTATTAGTTTTCTATTGCTGCAGTAAAACATTGTCACAAGCTTAGTGGCTTGAAACAACGCAAATTTATTATTTTATATTTTTATGGGTTAGAAATCTAACACAGATCTCCCTGGGCAAAAACCAAGTTTTGGCAGATCTACACTACATTTTAGAGGCTGTAAGGAAGAATCCATTTCCTTGTGTTTTTGATTTTCTAGAACTTGCCCACATTCCTTGGCTTGTGACACCATTCCTCCATCTTTAAAGCCAGCAACAATGGATCGACTCCTTCCCACATCATATCGCTCCAAACTTCTCTGCCTCCCTCTTCTACTTATGAGTACCTTTGTGACTGTAATAGATCCACCCACATAATCCAGGAAAACTGTCCTATTTTAAGATCAGCTGGTTAGCAAACTTAATTCCATCGGTAATCTTAATTCCCCTTTGCCACATATTCTAACATTCACAGATTGTAGAGATTCGAACATGGACATCTTTGGATGCCACGGTTCTGCCTACAACATACTTTCTACATGCCCTTTGCTGAAATCAAGCTGAGCTCCTTGTTTGACCCTCAAGGTAAATGTGTTTTCCCTTCTCTGTGCCTTTCCCTATTTAGTTTTTTTCACCTAAACCCACATCTTATATCTACTAATGGTAAATGAGAAGCAGTAATGAGGGGAGGCAGATGAACTGCAAAGGGAGAGGTACATCTAAGTCATTTGGACATCAATGACTTTTGAGAAGATCAGACTTAGGGAAGGCAATTTTGCATTGGTTATTCATATATCTATGCACTGGGCTGGAGGCCAGTTAGGGGCAGAGGGAAGAAGAACATCTAAGGTCTCGTAGGGTAGACTGACACTTGGGCAAATGATTGCTGTGCAGCGTGAGAAGCCCTACACTAGAACTCCCTATACCATGCAGAAAGAACTGAGGGACCCATCACCCAGGGGATGAGAGGAAAGGGGAGATTGGGGAGTTTCTCCAAGAGGAGAATATGTAGAAAATGATCATAGTCAAGAAGGCAATCCTAAGGAAACGCATCTAAATGAGAGGGAACCCAGTTTGTTTAGGGAGCTGTGAGCAGTGAGTGAAGTATGTAAATCATGATGGGAATTTGGGACTGAGAATGACTGGAAATGAGACTGAAGGCATACGAGGCATGATCAAAAAATACAGTGAATGTTTAAATAAAATTTATTACAGTAAAAGACACATTGCCATTAATCCCTCTCAAAATAGTCCCCCTTTCTTCAAACACACTTATCCCATTGTTCTTGCCACTTTCTGAAGCAGTTCTGGAAGTCCTTTTTTGCGAGTGTCTTTAGTTGCGCTGTCATGGCTGCCTGGATGTCCTGAACTGATTCAAAATGTTTTCTTGTCATGGTCATTTTGACTTTGGGGGAGAGCCAGAAGTCACACAGTACCAGATCCGGTGAATAAGGTGGATGAGGACACACCATAATGTTTTTATTTGACAAAAATTGCCATATAAGAAGTGATGTGTGACACGGAGCTTTGTCATGATAGAAGATGAAGTTAAAGACACTCCCAAAAGAGAACTTTCAGAACTGCTTCCGAAAGTGGCAATAATGATGGGATAAGTGTGTTCAAAGTGAGGGGGAGTATTTTGAGAGGAATTAATGGCAATGTGTCTTTTAGTGTAATAATTTCTTTTCATTTAAACATTCACTGTATTTTGTGATCACACCGCCACCTCATAAACAGAGTCAGTTTTTAAAGGATTTTGAGTGACATATTAAGACATCTACTGCTTAAACTGCAAGCAATGAAGAGACTCTGGATCTGTTTAAAGCCTGTGCATTAATGACAGGATTATATTTGTTTGGAGGGCAGTGTAAAGGTTGGACTGGAGTTAGGATGACTCCTGATTTTCTGATATAGGTAGCTGGGCAAATGAGGTGTCATTTAACCTACGACTGGATTCTAGGAGGAGGAACAGATTTGAGAGGAAATAAAGTGAGTTTGGTTTGGTGATTTCATCATATCAATATCCAACAAACACTTGAAAAGGAAGGATAGATCCCAGGAGGCATCAATACCTGGGGAACAAGAGCTCATGATGATTGAGAAGGTTAGAGATGAAATAGTGGATGAGATCAACCAAAGAGAGTACATAAAATGAGAGGCGGGATAACAACGGAAACTCTGGAGGCACTAACATTTAAAGATGGGAGGAGGAAAATCAGCCATCAGCCAGGCAAGAAGCTCAGAAGGAATTAAAGGGTTAAGAGAAATGTAAAAAACAGTTGCAATAAATCAAGAGAAGAGGAAGTGTCAAGAAAACAAGTTGCTGCACGCCCTTCAATCAAGAGGGGAACTCAGTATGTTCCATAGGATTTGGCTATTAGAAGGTTATTGGTGATCCTACTGGTTAAAGATTGTATTGCCTGGTCCAGTCAGGTAGTTGAGGGTAAAGGGCAGTTGAAGAATTAGGGGCAATGAAAGTATATTACTGATAATGAAAG